>NW_027118786.1:341086-682172 GCF_036417845.1 Apteryx mantelli | reverse complement strand
CTCCCTGGGCATCCTGCTGCCCAGCCTTTTCTGGCATGCCCTCTTCATCTGCCAGGGGAGACTTCTCCCGGCCGCTTTAGTGGGCCATGTCCCCCTCTGGAGCCTTCCTGCTGACCGCCCTGCGTTTCCCCTCCTGTGCAGGCAGGGAGCTGTCGCAGGATAGCCCAGAGCACCTGCAGCTCCAGCAGGCCTGGGAAGCTGCCAACACCTTCTGGCTTTCGGGGTCTAAGGACGTCAGCGAAATGAGCAGGGTAAGGAGCGCCTCGCTGGTTGGGACTGCCAGGTGTGGGGTGAGCATGGGACTTGGACGAAGAGAGGGATGGCTAACGGGGGGGGCTGATGGGGCCTTGCGGTCACTGGGGAGAGGGCTCGCACTGTGTGTGGGCTGGGACTAGCCAAAGGCTTCCCTGCTGCCACCAGCGAGCTCTGGTTCCCTGCAGGAGCAGTGCACGGGGACCGTGACCCCAGCCATGCAGCTGCAGCCCAGTGCCGTCAGCCATCCCGGCAGCGCCCCTGCTCCTGGCCCTGCGGGGGTCGCCGTGCCAGCACTGCCGCCCGTCTCTCTGCAGGGCCGCTTGCTGCTCAGCCAGGCACCGCTGTTGGGACCCTGGGTGTGACCTATCTATCTTGGCTGCCCTCCTTTCTCCCGTAGCTCTTTGGGAAATACCTTTATCCCGCTGAGAGGACAGCCGTCATCCTCACAGCCATCGGGGGCATGAGAGCCGGCAGCACCTATGACACGCAGGCAGCTGCTGCCATGCTGGATGTGCTTGTGACAGACGATGCCTCCCTTTTGGAGCATGTAAGTAGCCTGTGGGTGGCATGGCCGGGGCTGGAGGCCTTTGGGGAATTGCTTTTCCCCTGAGTGCAGGCGTGCCAGGGACCCGACCCCCTGTGAGGGCAGCACAGAGCGGTGGCAAGGGCAGCCGTTCTCGGTGGGAGCTGGGTGAATGGCTGCAGTGTGGCAGCAGCCCCAGTGTGAGCCGTGTCCCCCCAGGTGCCAGAGATGGTGAGGTGCATGTGGAGAAGCGTGCTGTCCATCGGGGAGGTGTCTGCGCGGCTCAGCCTGGACAGGGCTCTTCTGCTGCTGACGTGCGCATCCCCCAAGGAGGTGGTTGTGAGCCTGTTGCGCTGTTCCCCATCATGTGACAGGTATGTGCCCGGCAGCCTTTCGTGCTTGGGGCCCCGCAGCCTTCTGAGCTCATCGCATGTGGGCTGGAGGCCAGGTGGAGCTTTTCAGTACTCTGCTGAGGGGCTGGGCCCTCCCGCTGTCCCCGTGTGGCAGCCCCGGTGCAGCAGGCAGGGCTGCAGCAGGCAGAGCTGACCAAGCCTGCCTGCCTTCAGCCCCTGAGCCCGCTCGCCTTGCTGCCTCCCTGCCCCACAAGGGACTTGAGCTTGGGCGTGTGGTGCCTGGTGGGGCAGGGCAGCGAGGGGCAGTGGGCAGAGGCAGGGCTGGCGGGCAGCCCAGGCCCTGTGGGGCTGCCCAGGCCACGGCGCTGCGGCTGCGGCACCTGCTGACAGAGCGCTCTGGGCCTGCAGCGCTGCCGCGGCCATGTGGCGGGTGCTGGTCTCGAAGCCCGGAGCTGCGGAGCGGGTGCTGCGGGAGCTGGTCAGTGTGCTGGAGGACTGGCCGCTGCACAGGACAGTGACCTCGGATGGGGACGCCATGGACGTCTCTTCGCTGGCTGTGAGTTTGTGGAGGAAGCCTCGCTCTCCCCTAGGGCTGCGCTCGCCCCTGCAGGCGAGAGGCAGGGAGCCCTCTGCCCTTCCCCATCCACCGCCAAGCTGTGACCTCCCCCAGGGCTGCGGCTGGCAGGGCCCTGGCCAGCGCCCGACGTCGGCCGCGCCAGCACGCTGGGCTGCCGCGCCTGCTCTGGGCCCTCTGTGCACAGCGCCGGAGCTTGCCTGAGCGGCTCTCT
The DNA here is from genome assembly GCF_036417845.1 of Apteryx mantelli. NCBI lineage: Eukaryota > Metazoa > Chordata > Aves > Apterygiformes > Apterygidae > Apteryx > Apteryx mantelli. The sequence goes on along the minus strand of NW_027118786.1, from coordinate 680,253 downwards.
GTCTTCCTCCCTGTCTGCATCTCCCTGCCTCGCTGGGCACGCTGGCAACGTGGGCTGGGGGCAGGATGAGGGTGCGGGGCATGGTTAGGGGCAGGCACGACCAATGCGGAGGCCAGGCAGGCCACAAGGGCTGGGTCAGGGACGCCAGGGTGGCCTGCAGGCTACATGTGGCCCTCCAAGGTGATGTTCACACCGTCCCAGGAAGGCTTGTTGTGGCCATGTGACAGAGAGGAGCTGAGCCCCAAGAGCTCCCACGGCTTTGCTCTGGCCAGACAGCCAGGGCAGGCACTGCTGCTTCTCCCAAGGCGCAGGGCAGTGCCCGAGCCTCACCCCCAAGCTCGGGCAGCGCAACAGGGACGTCTCAGCAGCGAGAGGTGTGTCTGTTTTTTTTCTGCAGGCCACCAGAGCGCTACAGGAGATCCTCCAGCAGCCGCCCTGCCTGCAGGTGCTAGAGGTGTTTTTCCCCCAGCTCTTCCTGGCGCTGCTCTTCCAGATTTCCTTCAGTGCAGAGCTGACGCTGGGAGAGGCTGACATCTTCCGGAGGGAATGCCGAGGAGAAGAGTCTGCTCCCACCAGCCCCGCCAGGTGCTCCACCGCAGCCCCGCCGTCTCTGCCGTGGACCTATAGGCAGGGCCAGGGGTGCCAGCGTGACCTGGCCTTTGCTCCGCACGCAGGTTAACAGTGCGGACCATGAAAGCACTGCTCTGCCATGCTGGCTACGAGAGCCAGGTGCTGGTCCTGGCGAGGAAGGGTGGCTGGGACCTGCTGCTCCGCGCTGAGACCTACCAGAGGGGAGTGGGTTTGCTGGCCAGGTGAGAGCCCCCTTGTCCCCGCTCTGCCCCAGCGTTTCTCCGCTGCAGACAGGGTGCCCCGCAGGGGTGCCCATCCGTGCAAGAAAGGGGCTGCAGCTTCAGCACTTGTGATGGAGACATGGCTGAGTAGAGCAGCCAAGGCAGCTCCTGCTCCAGAGCTGCTGCCCAGCTCTGCGCACTGCTGGGGGAGAGGCAGTGTTAGGAGGCCCAAGAGAGGGTGACAGGCAGCAGCAGTCCCCTCGCAAAGCCCTAGAGTGCCCTCCCGAGGGGCCTGGGCTCGTTGCACTGAGAGCCCTGAGGTGTGTGTGTGCAGGCATCCCTGGCAAGGGCAGCGTAGCAGGGAAGGGGCAGGATGCCCGGAGGAACACTAGAAGAGCCCAGGGGGCATCAATCCAAAATGGGCAGCAAATGGGTTGTGTTGGAAGTCTGGACTTCAGGGCAGGAAGGGTGTCTTTCCAGTCTGCCCCACCAAAAGGAGCCTGATGACGCTGGGCAGTGACTTTCTCATGGCGAGGTGTGGTGGGGAGAGACCATGGCTCCCCGAGCAAATGCTGCCAGAGCTGCGCACAAACGTGGCCTTGCCCTCCGTGTGATGGCCCATGGGGGCCTGGTGAGAGGGCTTGGGAGTGCAATTGGAGAAGAGGTTTGCCTGGGCTGCTGAGAGCTGACAGTGCCTTCTTCCCTGTGCCAGAGAGATGAGGAAGACCCCAAGAGAGCTGCGTGTCTTCCTCTTCCAACGGCTGACAGCGCTGCTGGAGAGCGAGGAGTCCTGCCGGGAGATCCCCGCCATGGCTTTCCTCGTGGAGGTGAGGCTGCTGGCAGGCGGTGCCTTGCTGGGGTGCCTCTAGCTCCGGTGCTCTCTTGTACCCACGGGTGTGGGATGGCCAGCAGCGAGTGGAGGGAGCTGGGGCAGTGGGTGCCGTGCGATTAGTGCCCTTGGCCTTGGCCCCTGTGTGGTGGGGTAACTCTTGTCGCCACGTGGATTTGACGCCTCCTTTGTGCCAGCTCTCTAGTCAATGGCTCCTCAAAGGCCTGAGGATAAGAGGCTGCAGCTGGTGGCAAGGAGCAGAGGAGGAGGCGAGGGATCTGTGCAGTGCTCCATGAGGCCGAGGGCAGGGAGCGTGGCCCCGGGGGCTCTCGGCACTCAGTGCTGCATTTGGGCCGGGCTTTGTGTGTGCCTGGTGGCCTTGGCCTGAGCTGTTGGTGGGATCCAGCACTGCGTGACACAGGGAGTCCTGCCGCCATTGCCAGTTTGTGTGTGCTGTGTGTTTCAGCTGCTGGCCTGCAGTGACCTTCGTGGAGACGAAGACGCTTTCTTGGACCTCTTTCTTTGGACGTCTCTGCGGAGTCGCTGCTGCGTGATGCATGGGCTGGTGCTCAGAGGCCTCGTCCTGCTGTGTGAGAGACAGGAGATGGTGAGCAGGGGACAGCGGGGTGAAGGTGTGCAGGCAGCATGGGTCTGGGTAGGGAGTGCTGTGGAACAGGGTGGCTTGGACTTTGCTGGGCCTCTGGAGCTGTGTTAGCTAGAGATCGTGGCGCAGCACCAAGCAAGGCAGCTCCAAAGGGCTTGTGTGGCGGGAGTGCTGTGGCCAGAGGGAGCGTCCCACTGGGAGGTGGAGGGGAGCCTGAGCACAGGGCCAGGCTTTGGGCACAGGCAGCTTCCGGGCCGCGAGGCAGCAGCCCCCACCCTGCAGAGGCCAGCACGTGCTGAGTGCTGCCTGGGCGGGGGGGGGGTCTCTGCGCTGCGCCGTAGCCTCTGTGCACAAGCCGTGGGTGTCCGCAGGGCCTTGGCAATGGGGCCCTGAGCCCCGGCGGGACAGGAGCCAGCTAGGGTTAGGACTGCTCATGGCCAGGGCAGGTTTCCAGGCAGCCTTGGTTACTAAGCATGGTGCCCATTCAAGTCTGGCGGAGAAGAGGGCCACTGGTCAGGTGCAGAGGAGCCTGTGCTGTGCTCTCCTCCCTCCCTGTGCCTCAGACCCCCCCAGGCCCATGGCTGTGCTGATAAGCCCAGGCAGCCGGGAGGTTGCTGCAGTGATTGCCGTGCCAGCTTCTGGGAAGCCAGCGGGGAAGCTGGTGTCTGACAAGGCAGGCCTTTTGGCCAGGGCAGTCTTTTATTTCTTCAGGAAATGAGGTTGTGTTTCCCCCAGGTAAGAGAACTGCAGTACCTGTTGCCGCTGCTCATGAGGTACCTGCAGGATGTGGACAGGGACATGAGCACCAAGGCCTTGCTGGTGCTCAGCCATGTGGTCCCTGTGATGGAGGGAGAGAGGATCACCCACGCGGCTCCGCTGCTGGCCGAGAAGCTCCTGCCACTCTTTGATGACGTAAGGCTGTGGGGAGAGCCGGGGGTGCTGCTGGTGTGCGTGTGAGGCTGTGTGCGGGGTCACGGCTGTGGTGTGTTCCCCTGCGCGTGTGAATTTGTGCTTCCCACCACAGGCCATTTTGCAGTGTCTGCAGAGCTGGCCCACAGCTCCTTGGTGCAGAGGGAGGCTCCAAAACCTTCATCTCCCTATCAGCCACACTGCCCCCCGTGCTCCATGTGGGCTTGGAGCAGCCAGTGCTGAGGTGCCGCCTCTTCCTTCCCCCCAGGAGTCTGACTGCATGCGGAAGCTCTCCATCCAGCTCTTCGGAGATGTGATGGAGACTGTAGCGGGCACCAAAAACCAGCAGCTGAAGATGCAAGTGCACCGGAGCCTGCTGCCCCTGTTCTTCCACCTGCATGATGAAAGCCCAAGTGTGGCCGAGGTATGGATGTGCAACGTGAGCGGTCATTTGGGGAGGGCAATGCTGACCCCCTTTGGGTGGGCGTGAGCGTGAGGAGCAAGGGCTGCTGGCAGTGGGCCCCTTTGAACGTGGGTCACCTTGAGGCCCAGGCTGCTGAGTGCCTGAGGAGGTGCAGAGCCCCAGCTTCCCAGCTGTCCCTGCAGGTGTCCGAGGATGGGGTTTGACCCCCAAGTGCTGTCGCCCCTGTGCTCTGCCCAGGGCTCGTGGAGAAGTCTGGCCTGGGGCATGCCCAGAGCAGCTCAGCAGCTCTTGGGGCTCTCTGTTGTGCTGCCAAGGCAGGACGAGGTGCCTGAGGTGCTGCTTGCTCGCCGTCTCTGCCCGGGACGTTGAAGCCCATGGCAGACCCAGGTCCCAGCTGCTGCCTCTTCCCATGGGGGGCCAGGAAAGGCCCTGAGGCTTGCTAAGAGGAGGGGGTCGCAGGGTCTTGTCGCCTGGGCTGCGGTGGCATCTCCCAGTCTCTGCTGCTGTGCAGGTCTCTCAGGAAGCCCTCGTTGGTGCTGCCGAGTTCCTCAAGTGGCAGCAGCTCAGACACCTGGCTGAGACAGCGCAGACATGGAGGATCGGCAAGTGCCTGGTAAGGACGGCCACAAAGCGCCCAGACCCAGCCCGGACAAGGCCTGTTCGCCTCCATGGCCAGCATGTGGGGCAGGCAGCTGTGCCCCTCACCACGGCTGCATCGCAGAGCCGCCAGCCTGGAGCAGCACTCACGCTGCCCTTCTCCAAGCACACTGCCCCGGCAGGCTCTTCTCCAGGCTCCTCTCCCCTTGCTGACCCATGGGATGCTAAAGCAGCCTCTGGCCCAGCTGGGCCCTACAGCGGGAGGGCACCTCAGCATGCCTGGGGAGCAGCCTGCCCTCTGCTCCCACCAAAGCTCGGCACTGCCCAGCTTGTGTGTGGGAGTGACGAGTGTCCTGGCAGGGGAAGGCCGGGGAAGCTGGTCCAGGGTGGAGGGACTGCCTGGCTACATGGGGGTGTGTGCGCCAAGGCCATGCCCTTGTGCTCTCCTCAGCTGGCGAGGGGCAGGAGAAGAGTGGACGAATACCTGCGCCAGAGCCTGTTGTACTTGGAGAGCCCCCAAGAGTCCTTGCGAGAGGCGGCTGTGAGGTTCACTGGTGAGCCCCAACCGCTGCGGTCCCTCTGTGTCCCGGGACAGCTCGGCCCCAGCCCCGGCTGCTGCGCTGGCAGCAAGAAGCAGCCTTGCGACTGTGGCTGCTGCAGCCCCGAGTGCCTGCTGGAGGGCCTGGGTGCCCGGGGGCTCCGTGTCACCCTCTGCCATCTCTGGCCACACGTGTGGGGCTGGTGGGAGCCTTGTTCAGTGCCTCACAGCAAGGCCCTTGGGTGTTCCACTGGGAAAGCGCCCTGGGGTCAGCCCAGCCCGAGGGGAGGTGGGCGCATGGCCAGGCGGGCAGGGCTGGGGGCCATGTTTGCTGCTGGGGGTGGGCTGTGGAGCAGGGTTTATGGGGGGCTGTGTGTGTGCCTAGGGCTCGTTGGGTGGCGCGTGAGGGGCCGGAGCAGGCAGAAGCTGGAGGCCATCTGCGAGGGTGAGTGAGGGCAGCAGGGTGTCAGGCAGGGCTGGTGGGAGGAAGACAGATGCTGGGCAGGGAGCTGCCATGCCTGCCCCAGGCGAGGAGGGCTCTGCTCGCCGTGCAGAGCAGGGGCGGTGTGGGTAGAGTAGAGAGAAGATTTCAGGCACCTTTGGGACATTCCTGGCCAGTAACTGCCAGCCGATCCATTTGTCCCCCCTGCTCCCTCCTGGCTGTGGGAAGAGCCGGGTGGGACTGGCTGTGTCAGGAGGCGATGCCTGGGGCCTGTGCAGATACAGGGCCTTGATCTCTGCTCGCCTCCTTTCCCTCTCAGCCCTTCAAGGCTTGCAGGAGGACATCAGCCCGTCCATCCATTCCCTGGCGACACAAACCATCGTGATGCTGAGAGCTCCAGGGAGGCAGTCTGCATCTGGAGGCACCGATGAAGGCTTGTGCTACCGCCTGAGGAGAGCGTGGCAGCGGTGGCACTGTCCTCTGCGAGGAAGCTGCTGGTGCTCGGCCACGTCCTGATGCCAGGGTGCTCTGCGCACAGGGGCCACCTGAGTGTGCGGGGAAGTCATGGGGTCCCTGGCCTCTCTCGCTGCCTGCAGGACAGCTCCAGCCCTCAGGCACAGCCCGTTGCAGACTTGTGCTGCCCGTCCACCCTCTGCTGGCCTTTCCCCAAAGAAGCAGCCCTGTCTCTCCATCGTGTGTCAGTGTCTTTTCATTGGGCAAACGAATTGGTGGAAAAGTCAGGCCGTGAAGGAATTGGTCTCACCCTGAGAGGGGAAGGATATGCCCTCCCTGCAGCAGTCTGTGGCAGCCACAACGTAACCCCCCCTCTTCCAGCAGTGAGGGAAGGCCCCCGTTTCCCCTTACAAAAGGGTCAGCAATGGCTGGAAGATGGCAGCGGTCTTTCCGAGATTCTGCCTTGAAAAGCCATGACCTCTTGCGCATGAGGAAGGACCCGGAGCTGGGCCCTCGCCGGCACAGGCTTCCCCTGTTGTGGCTGAGCCCAGGAGCTAGGAGGCTGCCCAGATGCTCTGGCTCCAGCAGCCAAGTCAGCTGCCGTGCTGGGAAAGTCTCCTTCGCCAGAAGGCAAGGCTGCACCCGTTGCTGTCCCCTGCAGCCTCCCCTCCTGCGCTCAGAGAGGAGGAACCGCTGGGCTCCCCTTTGCACGCCAAGGGCGGTGAGTGCCTGTGGCCAGGCACCGCAGGATTTGCCCATGCAGGCCCCAGTGCCCCAGGGCCCAGAGCTCTGCACAGGCACTAGAGGCTCCAGCCCCTCTGCAAAGGGAGCTCTTCAGGCACCATGAGTTCAAAAGCCAAATGGGGCAGCATCTGATCGATGGCTTTAAATATCTGGAGGGAGAGTGTCAAGAGGACGGAGCAGGACTCTTCTCAGTGGTGCGCAGTGCCAGGCTGAGGGGCAAGAGGCCCAAAGTGAAGCGCAGCAAGTTGTGTGGGAAGCTAAGAAAAAGCTGGTTTACTGTGAGGGTTCATGAGTGCTGGAGCAGTTGCCCAGAGCAGTTGTTTGGAGCGATGCTGTGGTGTTGCAGTGAAGTGTGAAAAGCCCCTGGTGAGGGGCAGAGGCCTGCCCAGGATGGGGAGGGAGAGAGGACGCAGGTGCAGGAGGGCATGTGGCTAAGTGCCCCAAAGCAGGGAGTGAGCAAAGCTCAACCCCACTCTGGAGGCACGAGCATCCTGGGAGCATCTGCATCTGCAAGGGGGTGTGTGTTTGCAGGCAGCCCTGGCAAGGGCAGCCTAGCAGGGAAGGGGCAGGATGCCCAGAGGAACACTAGCAGAGCCCAGGGGGCCTGACTCAGATGTGGGGAGGAGCAGATGGGTCGCCTTGGAGCTCTGACTTCAGGGCAGGAAGGGTATTTTTCCATTCTCCCCCCGCCAAAAGGAGCCTAATGATGCTGGGCAAGGGCTTTGTCATGGCGAGGTGTGGTGGGGAGTGACCATGCTGGTTCTCCGTGGCAGGCCAGGAGCTGTAGTTCCTGTGCCTTCTCAGCCCTGCAGCAGTGGCCCGTTGTGTCTGTCCTTTACTGGACATGTGCCGTTCACACCAGAGTCCCTGTAGGTCACTGGAGACAGTGGAATTTCCCTGTTTTTCCCTGGTACAGGGTTAGGGTTTAGGGTTGTGGCCATTTAGGGTTAGTGTTAGGGTTAGGTTAGAGGGTTAGGGTTAGGCCCATTTGTTGGCCCTCTAGACCCCTTAGCACCCTCCTAGTGCACTCTGGACTACTCTTTCAGTCTTCCTTCTGCCCCAGAGCTGCATCTCGGCCCTCTAGACTCCTTAGGACCCCTCTTGTTCCCCCAGAACCCCTCCGGAGACCTTGGTTGTGCCCTAGAGCTGTCTTTTGGCCCTCCGCACCCTGCAGAATCTCTCTTGTCCCCTCAGACCACCTCTGCAGGTCTTCCTTGCTCCCCAGTTTTTATTTTTTTGGCCCCCTAGTTCCCTTAGGACCTCCCTAGCGTGTTCTGGGCTACTTTTGGGGCCTTCCTTGTTTCCCAGAGCTGTACCTTGGCCCTCTAGACCCCTTTAGGAGCCTGGTAGTCCCCTCAGAATCCCTCCGGAGGCCGCCTTCATGCCCTGGAGCCCTTTGTTAGCCATTTAGCACCTTTAGCAGCCCTCTCTTCTGCTTTGGCCCCTCCTTTAGCCTGTTAATTTCCCCCTGCAGGCCTCTGTTGGCCCTCTACACCCCTTAGCATCCCTCTAGTGCACTCTGGACTATTCTTTCAGCCTTCCTTTGTGCCCCACAGCCGTCCTTTGGCCCTCCAGCCCCTTTAGCTGGGGCGGCCCTGACAGTGGGACGTGAAAAAGACACTTTTGACTACATCCAGCTGAAGAAATGTAAGCCGAAGGATCAGAGGAAATAACTGCTTGCCTAGGTTTGTTACCTAGCAACATATTGTCAAAGTTTTTTATGAACAATCATACTTGATCAGGTGCCTATTCATTCCACGAATATTAGCGCAAAAATGCGTACGTTACCGATCCTCTAAAGCAAGTCCATGTCACTGGGGTAGCATGTGTAGTAAATCCCATAATAACACATTTTGATGTTGTTCTCTTACATGAAAGCACTTGGAGCAGATTAAAACATTTATCGTACTCTTTTGTTTGTTGAATGGACCACGATACTAAGAGAGACCTGCAGTGAAGGAGACATAGTAGCCAGTTTCCTTAGAGAAGGTGTCTTGTCCTGTACTTTAGGGCTTGCTGTACATCTTGAGAGATAGTAGTGAATGACAAGTCTCCTTTTAACCCCTGGGGAGCAGAAAGTTGTGACCTGAGGGCAAATTGTTTCTTGCAGCTGGGTTAGAAGGAGCTGGCTACCAATCAAAAGTAATGACAATTCTGTGGAGTCCCTGGAAGTTTTGAAAAGACCGTATTTACCTTTTAGAGAAGGCTATGCACTTTCATTACTAATACCTGTGGTAATCAAGCCAGGTAAGTGGTACACAGGTGATCAAGCCATTAGTCTTTTGCAGAACGGCACCCGGGGGGGGGGCGCATGCGCACTGCGCCCCGCCGTGCTTACTGCTGCCCTCGCGTGTCGAAAAGGTAGTACTGCACCCGCAACACGTGCACTGCTTCCTGCCTTGCTCGCAGCTGCTGCCGCGTTCCGAAAATATCAGTCTCTCCGTGGACAGTGTCGGGGGAGTCCCGGGCCGGTGTTGGGGATCGCGAGGCGGCGCTCCGGGCTCTGCGGCGGCATCCGGGTCCCGAGGGCGGGCGTGCGGCGGGAAGAGGGGCGAGAGGGAACGCAGTCGCCACAGGATCAAACGCTGCAGCATCCCGCCCCCCCCGGGCATGCCGGGAGCAGTAGTCTTCCGGCACTGGGCTTCTGGGTGGCCATGTTGTTGCATGGCATGCCGGGAGCAGTAGTCTTCCGGCACTGGGCTTCCGGGCGGCCATGTTAGTCTGCAGGGCATGCCGGGAGATGTAGTCTTCCCATAGGGGGCTTCTGGGAGACCATGTTGTGCCTTCCGAGGTGGCGGGAGGTTCAGTTCTCTGTCAGCGAGGTTCCCACCAGCTGGCCGCGTTGTGCTCTGTGGCAGGCCTGGAGCTGGAGTTCCTGGTGCCTGCATTCTGGATCAGTAATTTTCATCTGTTTCTGAAGCACAAGACCTTGACAATATTGCAATATGGTGTCAGCCACAATAGCCCAGAACTGCTCAAAAATTATGTAAAAGTTTTACGTAATATATTTATCCTGACACATGCTACATGCTACACACATTCATTTGCAGTTATCTCAATCCTCCCATCTTCCCTTGAACTTCCCCTCCCCACACACAATCCTTCAAAATCCCAGCAGCACAACCACCTCACTGTCTAAAGAGCATCTAAGATTCTGTGCTTCCCAGGATCAGCCTAAATACTATTTTCCTTTACTTACTAGAAATATTGTCCAGACATGTAAGTCACACATGGAAATCTATTACCCATTCAGCATGTACAACAAAAGGCAGTGGGGCCAGGGACACAGTCAAAATAGTGCAGCGGGTTTTATTGTTATCATGCTAATTAATAACATGATAATTAAGTACAAAAAGCTCATTACTGGAGTATCAAGGGTAGGGGCAGAGGTAGGGATGTAATAAGAGAGGGACTGAAGGGAAGGGGTCTGCTTTGCTGTCAGGTCCCATCTACCCTCAGACTCCCATCACTTGATTCCAAATATGAGCTTATTAAGCTCGCTCTTAAAAACAGTGGATTTTTCCTTCCCCCACTCCTCAGGGGAGACTGTTGAAGAACTTCCCTCCTCATATATCAAGGAATCTAATCCTTGCCAGCCAGAATTTCTCCTTGACCAGTTTGTTCTTGTTTCGTAGCTGAAGTCGTCTCTCCCTCACTAGGGTTCATCTCCCTCACGAACAGCAATCATCTCCTCTCTTCTCCACTGGCAGTTAATGCCTAAACACGTTTCATAGGCCACGTCCCCCCACTCCCCAGTGGCTTCTTTTTCCCCCCTATATCCTCACCACTTTTCCCTGCAGCTGTGAAACTAAAACTGTCTGTGCAGAAATTCAGCAGTGATATGCACTTTGCATGCTGCGAGGACACCCTGGGCTGCAGTCCCCCTCCACGTAACCCAGCGCGCAAGAGCTCTGACTGTCCAGCAGACTCCAAAGCCAAAATCAGCCAGCAGCAGCGGCTGGGGGGCAGCTGCTGCGGCTCTGAGGCCTGGGCAAGGACACCTGCAAGGAACTGATGACAGGGGGCATCCAGGCAGCCACTCCAAATCATTTGTTTTCAGAGTGGATTCTGCCTGAGCATGAGTGGTGTGGAGGAAAAAGGATGAGCAGGGAGGCACTGCGGGGCGGAACATGGGAAGGTCGTAACGGGCGGAGCACTGCTGCCGGAGAAGAAGGCGGGGCTTTACAGCATTATAAAAGAGCAGGACACGCTTCATTAAACGCCATTTTGCCACTCCTCATATTGGTGTCTGTGTGGTGATGGTCCGGGGTCTGGGGGAAGGCCCCGTGCCTCCTCGGTAAGAACGAGAACGGTAACAAGTGGTGACCCCGACGTGATACCGAGGAGGCGGCTCGGCCGGCGCAGGCGCCGGGAGCGTGAGGAAGGGATCCGGATCCGGAACCATGGAGGCCATATGTAAGGTAGTAATGGCCTGCGCCAAGGAATGGCGGGCGCCGCTGAAGGTGGGCGCGATACGAGCGTGTGTAGAGAGGCTCGTAAAGGAGGGAGCGATTACTTCTCCTATGGAGATTCTGCGGGAGGAACTGTGGCTGCAATGCACAGCAGCGCTGGCGGAGTCCCCGATGAACGGGGGATCCGCGAGGGAGTTAAAGGTGTGGGGGCTGATAAGAATGCTCCTGCGGAGCGCGAGGGAGGCCCCGGCGAAAGAACGGGAGAGTGGGGGCGGGGAGGTTCCAGTGATCCTACCGGTGGAATCCCAGGAGCCGCCTCCGGTGTATCCCTGGCAAGATCTCGCACAAGACAGAGAGGGATGGGGGGTCGACGGGACCGAACCCGAGGATTGCGTGCCTGGCGCAGTTTTGAGGAAGACGCTTAGTGAGGAAGATAGGACCCTGCTGCCGTGGGCCCCGGCAGAGGAGGGTGCTGTAGGCGGGGAGAGTCAGGCACTGCAGCGAGGGAGGAAGGGTAACGGCCCATCAGAGCAGAGAGACCAGAGTTCGACCTTGAGAGGAGGGAGGAAGGTTCGGGTGAGATTGCCGGTTGAGGAGGAGAGCGGAGAAGATAGCAGCGACGAGGAAGGCGGGGGCTTGCGAGAAGTTACGCGCAGGCTGCGGGGGTGTGCAATAGGAGAGACACAGCCGAAAGGGAAGCCGAAGGGCGGAGAAGAAGTAACAACATCCCCGGTCGACACCCTATTGCGTGCATTAGAGGAAATAAGGCGGGAGGTCATGGCCACAACAGAGGCTTCGCGGGCCGTGTATGAAGAGCTCGGGAAGCTAGTAAAGGTAGAGCCACCCTGGACAAAGATAAAACAGACACACGCAGAGAGCTTCACTGAATTCTGTGACAGGCTCCAGCGGGCCATTGCAGAGTCAGACTTGCCCCCTGAGGCCCAGGGTCCGGTCATGATGGAGTGCCTCTGGCAGCAGAGTGACGCCATGACGCAGGACATCCTGAAAACGATCCCTAAAGGAGCACCACTTTCGGTTGTCATCCGCACGGTACTGCAAAAACAGAATCAGGGAACAGCAGCAGCGCAGGCTCTTGTCACGGCGGTGGACCAGATGAGAAAGGGACCACAGCGTTGCTTCTCTTGTGGATATCACAGGGAAGAGGGTATGCTGCGGTAAAACGGGAGGAGCAGATAAGATGGGTTCCAATGAAATGCATAAAACCTGACCTAAATGCACGTACGGGAGGGTCTGGGGTGTAACTAATCATTCTTGGTGAGATTCCATCCTGAACAGGGCGACGCCAGACGGGATGCTGCTGCATGGCTGCATTGATGCTTATCGCCGGCTTCATGATTCCGGGGACCGCAGAGTCATACTGGAGGAGATGAGCACAGGCGCACAGAGCAGCTCACTACTGCATCCCGTTCAACCCCGAGGCGGGGCCGACAGAGACTTTCCTGACGGGGAACAAGTCAACACAGGGGCGTGGATCTTGTCATGGTTTGATTAGAAATGGCTTATAACACTAGGCTTGATAGCACTCACAGTAGTAATAGCGATATGCTGCGGCTTGCTAATTCTGAATTATTGCTTACGGCATGTACGGCTTAACTGCTTGATAGACATGAGCATAGAGTATATCAATTAATAGTACAGGAAAAAGAGGTTCTAGAAAGGGGGGGAGATGTGGTGGATCTTGGGAAACTGCATAGACAAGATATTTGCATGAGAAGCGGTAGACTAGGCGTAGCGGAAGATCACGCGGTGTGACGCGCAGCCTAGGGGTGGAAACGAAGTGCACCTGTATGTAAGCTTGCACGCAGCCCACAATAAACGCCATTAGACGAATGGCTAACTAACCTGTTTGGCAATCTACCACAGTGGCTAATAGGACTGCTCGCTGAAGGCTTGCGCATTTTGCTAATCCTCATAACTATAGGCTTATGCTTGTGTGTAATACTGAGCTGCGTTAAGAAAGCCTTGCTGAAAGTAGCGGGCCAAGTCTGGATTGCTCGAAAACAAGAAGGAGAACTTCTGGAGGAATGGCTGGGCTTTGGGGGGGGGGCTATAGTCTGTTGGAACTGAGCAATCCTGCCTATGGCCGCTGAACCGACGAAGACAAGGACACCGCCTGTGTTAAGAAGCGGAAGAAGGGGAGGCAGCACACAGCTCCGCTCACGAAGCTACTAATGCAAGGAACCACCTGATGGCGGTCCCGTCGAGACACGCCGCACTTCCGCGTGTTTTGTTGCGTCCCGCTCGATATAACGAAACAACGTTGATGGGAGAGGGGGAGATGTGGAGGAAAAAGGATGAGCAGGGAGGCACTGCGGGGCGGAACATGGGAAGGTCGTAACGGGCGGAGCACTGCTGCCGGAGAAGAAGGCGGGGCTTTACAGCATTATAAAAGAGCAGGACGCGCTTCATTAAACGCCATTTTGCCACTCCTCATATTGGTGTCTGTGTGGTGATGGTCCGGGGTCTGGGGGAAGGCCCCGTGCCTCCTCGGTACGAGCGAGAACGGTAACAGAGTGGAGACAAACCAAATGATACCAGCTCATTCCAGCTAATTCTGGACAGGTGACAGGAGGCATCATCACATCTGGATGTCAAAATGACATTTCAGTCAGGCTAACGGGCCCTAGGAGCATTCCCTTCAGCAGACACTGTGTCAGCACCTCCATGACTGCCCACAGTGCAGTGCCAGTGCAGGTTTCCAGGGGAACCGTCTCCTAACGGAGGTAACACAGCTCTTTTTTCTGTGTCTTCCTTTCTTTCTCTTCTTCCCCCACTTCGCTTTACCTAGAAACTGGTGAGATTCTCAGCAGCCCCTCAGAAGTGCAAAGCAAGCACTTGATGATGATACCCACCTCAGGCCACCAGCAGTGGATCTAGAAGGAAGCTGACAGGTTCTCTATCATGTGCCGGGAGTCTGGATTGCTAATTCACAATGCAGTGCACAGAGCAACATCACAAACAGAAGCCCTAATGGATGCCAGGAAATTCTCTCATTCTTTGTGTCTTTATTAACTACATTTATTTAACAGAAAGACAGCCATGTGCAGCAGGTTTGAAGTTTGGAAGGCCACACAGAGATCTCTTTTGGCTTGCCTTTCCCTGTTAACTGTGTTATCCCAGGAACTGCTGAACATACAAAGATATCGTAATTCTCCCAGTTTGAATTTGTGCTGTCCCACTGCCAAGCTGTCAGCAAGACCAGAAGATCTTGCTTGAAACACTGACTCGGCAGACTAAGATTGCGGATTCACTCAAAGGAGCTCTGCTCCTCACAGTCCACGTTATGTTAGACCAGGTTAGGTATGTATCAAGGTCCTTGATAATATTTTTATTGCAATCCTAACTGGAAGGTCAGTTCCAGCCACAGGTCCAGAGGACTAGTCTTCCTAGTCTTCCCTATAGGGCATACCAGAAGGAGGAAGCCACTTGCCCTAGATGAGGAGACGTCTGTGCTTCTCCTTATTGCATTGAAATCATTGGTATGAGAAAAGAGAAACCGGTACTTTAATACTTGCTCTAATCCCATTCTGCCTGGCTGATTCAACGCTGTGCAGATTTTCCTAGTGAGGAATGCTGAGGTTTTCCCATGCCCATGAAACTCCAGCCAGAGCCAGTCTGCAAAGAGCTGCATCTCTCAGGGATACGCCAAAGCTCAGATGATTCACTCACGTTGGCCAAGTGTGTGCTGCAAGACAGGTGGTACCTGGCTCAAGAACTGGAGAAGATTGGAAGTCCTTCCAAAGCAAACACAGACAAGGTGGCAGACGGGACCTTCTGTGCCATCCAGTCGGTCCCTAGTGGGGCCCTCAGGACACCAGGAGGGCACAGCACACTGTTAAGCAGTTTTGCCCTTTAGAAACTCAGACCAAGTGACTCAAAGCTCCTGGGACAGGTCTTTGGTAACAGCCAGGGGGAGACCTGTACAGCTCCCAACAGGCATTGGCTTTCAAAGGAGTGCCAGCAGGGAAGGTAAAGCTGCTTTAAGTCTTCTCCCACTTAGGATAGTTATCTGTGACTTCCCTACAGGCCATAAGAAAGATCAAGGACCTTTGGGACATGAAATACCTCTTTTCTTTGGCCATTTCTTACCAATCAGCTATGAGGAAACTGAGGAGTACAACCACTTTTATGCTGGTCCTTGCCAGTCTTGGGGGCATAACAGTAAAATAACAAAATGCCAATAGCGTAGGGGATGATCGTCAGATATAGATCAATCCCATATCAGTGTGGGCTGGACCTGGCCATGCTATGTATAATGACAGACTCTAAGGCTGTAACCACCTGACAGGTACATGCACGTTACATGCAAGCTGCAACCACAGTACCAGATAAATACAGGCTCCAGCTATACAAGTCCTGCTCATTGTATCAAGACAGAGAATACCTACATGGTTGCTCTAGCTGTTTTCTCTACATGATCTACAGGTAGAAACCAATGAAGCTTTTTAGATATTTATCCATATGTCTTTTAGCTTGCATCAAAGATTAAAAAATAGGACTCTAGACGTAAGAGTTCAATAAGTGTGTTAAAGAAGGGTGTTCTGGTTCATCTTTAACATGGACATATTGTTCCCATTAATAGAGGAAGAAGAACAATTAGCCTTATAGAGTGTTACTGTGTTGAATGTGCAATATAATAAGGATTTTTATGTCAGATCTCTGTATAAGACTCCAGCAAAGTGAGACTGGATTTTCCAAGGTATTTGCAATGCTAATGCTTGGCAATACCATGTATCTGGTGATATTGTATGACAGGGAGAGATATGGGTACAACGTTAACCAAAGGAAGAAGAGTTATTAAATAGGGTATAAGGTCCATAGCAAATGAGTCATTTACAAATGCATATGTAATGTAAATGGTTCAAAGATTAAAAAGAATATATTTTTGGAGGGTTTTGTTAGAGGATGACTTGTTGTCCTGGGAAGACATCTCTGATCTCTCTCTTACTCATCTTGTTTCTACTAAGTCAAAGGTGTTGTAAGTTTGATAATAAGCCACCAGGATTTTCTTGTTAGAAGATGTGATATTAGCAATAAAGAGTACTAAATGCATGTCTGGTTGCTTTTGCTGTTCAAGGAATAAAATACTTCCTTAATAACCATTCTTTGACTGTTTGGAAGGATGGACCTTATTAAAGAACTGATATTTAAATATCTTCTCTTTATCCAACAGCTTACACTCCACCACTGCTAAATCCACAGGAGTCACTAATGATCAAAAGGCGCTGTTTTCTGATTTTTGGTGGTCTATGCAACATGATGGAAGGTGCTAATCCAGTACCCATCAGACAAGTGCCCACACAGTTCAGTCCACAACAGACTCTAGTGGCTGTAATGACATTTGCATGCTTAGGAAGAAGTGGATTAAGGAAGCTCCATACTGCTGCTCTCGGTGTATATAATTTGCAAACAGAGATAGCTGGACATTTTCCAAAAAGCCATTTCTTCAGTGAAAAAGGGCAATTCTTCAACAGAAGCCCAGACTCCCTTGTAAGAAACCAGCTCAACAGCTGTATTCACCAGGGCTTACAGGTTTCTATCTCCTTGGCGGATCATGCCATAGGCTGATCACCTGAAGGCAGTGTGCCGTAGGAGATCAAACTCAAGTTTCTGGGTCTGGACTCCCACATTTCCCAGCTGTTGAAGACAGCACATCCAGGAGACTGCCCTGGAGCTGGATCAACCTCAGTTTCTAGGTACTGGCTAAGCAGAAAACCCCTTCACCTCTCAAATCACCTCCTCTGCTCCTCTCACAACAGCCTGGGCTCCAGGAAGTCTGGGCAGCCTCCAGAAAAAAGTTTTAAAAGGTCAAAAATGAAATGTCTTCTTTAATATTTGCAAAACAACCAAACAAAAGACTTCTCTCTCATTGCAAGACAGAAGCTTTCATTCAATTTTATAATATAGATATCTTTTAAGTTCTTTCAGAAGGGAAATTCCCATCTCCAGTCATCTGTAGTGGCTGTAAAGATGTCAGTCTCAATGGATTTTACCTGGCAAAATTTCACCAGTGCTGATTTCCATGAGCCAGTCCAAACCCCATTGAAATCAGTGGGCAGTGAGCTTAATACGCTTTGGATTTTTCCTTAAAAAGGAAATTAAGTATTACGATTGCTAAAAAAAGCCAGACCCTTCCATTCCACTATTTACTTCTCTGTTGTCTTTCCATGCACAGAATTGAAGTCATTCATAAGGCGTTAATTATTTGTTTTATGTATTCCCTTATCCCTTACTTACCTTAGTAGGAAATTGTATTTAAATAGCATTTTCTTCAGCACTGTTATCACAAATGCACTATAAAGTAATTTGGTGTGCCCTGTTTCCAGAGGCGTTCTGAGAAACAATTTGTGACTCCACACTACCAACTAGTATAGCGGCTCTGTTCATACCTTACTAAACTAAAGTCTGCAGCTAAAAAAAAATAAATAAATAAAAAAAATTCAAACCTACAGACATCCCCAGCTGGTTGCATTCACAGATCTGGAGATTCATGAACCAGTGAATGCTCCCAATTTGCCAAGCAGATGAATTTGAATGAGTGTGCAGAAGTTCACCCCATAAACTGGGTAATGGGAGCCAGTTATTGTGGTTCATGCAGTAAATGCCCCCAATTTGCTGCCACATGAAAATAACTCAAACCTTTCACTGCATCTGTGCTGAAGAATAGAGTTATGTGAATTCCAGTCACTGGTGACGTAAAAGTTTTGCCCATATGCGGCTGCTTTGCAGTTTCCTACCAGTGACTCAGCCAGTTTTGCTGGTCTTTTCAAATTACTACAATTTGTGTGTCTTATTTAATGAAAGCATCAGTAAGTCCTCCTCCCGTGCCTACCCGCGCATCCCATCTGCCCATGTTCCCCAGACATAGCCAATATTGAGATACAAAGCTGCTGAGGCAAACAGATAATGATGCTCAAAATTTTTGATCCCGTTTCTTTGCAGAAGGGTCACCTTTTTCTCACATGTGATGTAAAATTAGAAAATTATGCTCTTCAGGGATCCTTTGCCAATGTGTAAAGGAACAGCCCAGGCACTTTCTGAATCTAGCTGGTAACCTTTTGATCTTTCCTCTAATCTTAGCAGCATAAAATATTTTTACTTCCTGTCCTGACCTACTATGTAGGAAGACAAAATAGTGTAAAGAGCTGTAATTTTCAAGAACATGGGCTCTTCACAGATGTCTAATACACAGACACATTAGAATCTCTCCAGAAAGGGAGAAGGCATTGAAAAAAATGGTGACATTTCTCTTTATGTTTACTTCCAGCTTTCAGTGGTGTGGGACACAGCTGAGACCAATGGGTTGCATTGGCTTGGCTTCACGTCAGGGCTTGGCAATGTGTCTTAGATGTGCTGCCTGCAAAAATGTGGTTACGCCGTACTTTTAATTAGAAGAAAAAAATGGTCCATGAGCTTGCTGTTGAAAATGAGTGTTGCAAGAATGACAGGGATTGTTTATGGCTGGACAAATCAGAGTTCCGCTATTAGCAGAACTTCAGTTCCCTCATGATTCATGGAGCAACCCTGGCTCACTGATTTTTACCATTAGAAGTCAGCTGGATTCAGGCAGTTGTGGTACAGAAGAAATAGAAAGCAAGACAGGGAAGAGAGAAATAAATCCAGACAAGTCCACCTCAGTCCGGCTCTTAGCTTTATTCGCTCCTGTCTGTAATATGTTTCACCAGACAGGCTTGACAATAGGCCACTGAGCCAAACTCATGTTTCACCATGCATTCCTGCTACTAAAAGGTGGAAGGAAAGAGATAAATATTGGTGAATGGAGAGCAAAGACAGAGACAGCGAAGAGGGGAAAGCTTGACTTAATGTGTGAAGCAAAAATGGAAGAAGAAAAATTTTTCTTCCCAGAATGACTGGCAGTAGAGTTCTGGACCAGTAATTTCCTACTTCTTACAAGTTATGTCTGCACTGTGTTTTAGAAAACCTTAATTCACTGACTACTCCTGGACAGGCCAGAGAGTTGGGTGGAGAGGAACCTCATGAAGTTCAACAAAGGCAAATGCAGGGTCCTGCACCTACGGAGGAATAACCCCATGCACCAGGACAGGCTGGGGGTTGACCTGCTGGAAAGCAGCTCTGCAGGGAAGGACCTGGGAGTGCTGGTGGACACCAAGTTAAGCATGAGGCAGCAATGCGCCCTTGTGGCCAAGAAGGCCAATGGTATTCTGGGGTGCATCAGGAAGAGTGCTGCCAGCAGGTCGAGGGAGGTGATTCTCCCCCTCTCCTCAGCCCTGCTGAGGCCACATCTGGAGTCCTGCGTCCAGTTCTGGGCTCCCCAGTACAAGAGGGATGTGGCACTACTGGAGCAAGTCCAGCGAAGGGCCACAAAGATGATTAGGGGACTGGAGCATCTCTCTTATGAGGAAAGGCTGAGAGAGCTGGGCCTGTTTAGCCTGGAGAAGAGAAGGCTGAGAGGGGATCTTATCAACGTGTACAAGTATCTGAAGGGAGGGTGTCGAGAGGATGGGACCAGACTCTTTTCAGTGGTGCCGAGCGACAGGACGCGAGGCGATGGGCACAAACTGAAACACAGACAATTCCATCTGAGCATGAGGAAAAACATTTTCACTGTGAGGGTGACAGAGCACTGGAACAGGTTGCCCCGAGAGGTTGTGGAGTCTCCTTCTCTGGAGATATTCAAAACCTGCCTGGATGCAATCCTGTGCAATGTGCTCTAGGTGACCCTGCTTGAGCAGAAGGGTTGGACTAGATGATCTCCAGAGGTCCCTTCCAACCTCAGCGATTCTGTGATTCTGTGATTACCGCTTCTAGTTAAATGGCCTACTTTGTGGCTGTGAGGATAACAGCTCCAGTGCTGAGGGAGCGAGGAGCTCTCTCTTCCGTCCACCTCAGGTGTTTCAAACTCAGGGTGAGGCATGGAGTTCAGCCTGTCAGCTGGATGCATGTGGCTGTGGTCCGCTTTCCCAGCATGGGCAAGGCTGGCCAAGTCTGATCCCAGTGCGCTTTGCTCTGAGCACCTCTGGAGAAGCAGTTCGTTAGCATGGTCGCCTCATTAATGGGTTGGGCTGTGGCTGTTCCCCACACCTGTGCAGCACCTTTGTCCTCAGCTAAGGAAGGTGGATTGGAAGTGGTTGGAGGGGCAGGAGAAGAGCTTGTGGTCACGCGCTGTGGTTGGGAGTCTGTGGTTGAACGGGCATTGCTGTCGTGTGGAGCTGCGCTGTGGTCCTGGCAGTCGGCTGCAGAGGTAGCAAAGAGGTGATGGGAATCAGCTGGGGTAGGGAAAGCGGTGGAGCAGCGTATGCTGAGACAGGAACAGTGGAGAAGATCAGGAGCAAACCTGTTATAGGTAAACGCGACAAATTGACAACCACTCGGGCCGGGTTGCATAAATTCCAATTTATAAAATAATTGAGCAAGTCACAAGTAAGCAAAACAGCGCTGGGCGGCCGGGGAAGTCTCCTGCTCCACCAACGGCGCGCGCAACCCCCCCCCTCACAGTCTCCTTATATGTGATTCCAGTTCCGGGTATACGGGGCACCTCCTGTAACTTCTGCGGTTGCACCGACTGTTGCTAGGGGGTCTTCTTCAGCCCTCTGGTGGTCGTGGGGATGAAGGCTGGAGTCTTCCTCTGCATTGTGTGCCATATTAGGCTGTCTAAACTAACATTGCCGCTTCGCTAGCTCAGCTCAATTTTCTCAGGCAGGGTACATGCACCCCACCACAGGCTGTAGGATGTTCCCACAGATGTTCCCAAGGCTGTTTCTCGCTGATATAACAAGTTAGTACATACCACAATACAAGATGTTCCCAAGGCTGTTTCTCACTTTGATGCAACAAATTAGCACATATCACAAACCAGATAGCACAGTCCTTGTGTGATGTGTCAGGTGTTTTTCTGGGCATTCGCCTTTCCCTGAGCAACTCCTGAGTGTGTTTTGCAAAGAGCAGAGAAGCCGGAGGCATTTTGACCTTGGTGGCCTTTGTTTCGGTTTCGATAACTCGAGTGAACAAACAGGCTGAGATGGTCTCTGCTGTGTTTGTACTGCGAGGGGAGGGAGCAGGAGCACTTGCCTAGCTCTCTTCAGGGACTGCTGCACCCTGGGCCTGCACAGGACTTGGCATTTCAATTAGGAATAAAAGCTAATGACTGTCACTTAGTGCCATAAATCAGCTGCCACGTTTTCCCTGGAGACTTCCTCTTCCCTGTCTGAAATGTTAGCTGCCATCCCACCCCTGTTGTTGTCCCACCTCTAATGGCCTCTTATCATGTGGCTGTAAAGCTCCTGGATCCCCCCTCAGGACCTAGTGCTGATCTGGGGGACAGCTGAGTCTTATTTCAGTGCCAAATAAACCCTACTTCCAGCTCTCAGTGGCCTCACAGCCAGGTTGTAGGGCTCCTTGGCACTCTCTGTCTTTGCCCCCAGGGTCTTTGATGCAGGTTACTGTCCTGTTGATTCCTTCTCCAGTTTTCTTTCCTTAATGGGCCTTCAGGTTCTGGACTCCTGCTCAGTGTCTCACTGGTGGGTGTTCTTGCAGGTCAGATGGGTGCCCTGGGCTGGGCTCCTCGGGAGCAGCGGATGTGGGTGCTACGAGTTGTGTGCCAGCCTGTCTCTCTGTTATGGAGCTAGGAGCCCCTGCCTGCCTTTCAGTGGGAGGAGGTTGGTGCCCTGTCTGTGTGTTTTGGCAATGAAGAACCGGTGTCTCCTAGCCAGCCTTGCCCTGGAGGTTTTTGCCTGGACTTATCTTTTTCCTCCTTTTCTCTACTGTACACCTACCCAGCCTGCAGCCTTCGTTATACTCCGGCATGGAAACCCGTCAAGCCCTCCTGCAACACTGCTGCTCCTCTATTCCCGGCCAGAGCCCCTGCTGCACCGTCGGCTCTGGTGTCCGGAGAGCACCCCCATCACCCCGTGACGGGGAGAGCGCCCTGGGCATCGCTGGTGCCAAGCGAGTGTTCAGCGGCACGGGGCAGCAAAGAGGCAGAGCGGGCTCCAGAGCCCCTTGGCCGCGTGAGGGCCACGGTGCTACCTCACTGCGGGGGTCTTTGCACAGGCTCCGTGGTGGGGAGCTCAGTGTTGGGGATCACTGCGAACCCAAACAGGAGCCTCGGCAGCACGGATGCCCGAGCGTGGGTTGTTCTCGGGCTGCTTGGGTCTCCTCCACCCTTGCCTTGGATGCAGGGAGCTCAGGAAGGGCAGGGGACGCGCAAGGGACGGGCGGTCTCTCCGTGGCAGTCCTGGGCTGCTGGCACCAGCCCTGGGGAGCACCTGGGAGTGCCAAGGGCTTGTCCACATCTCTGTCACACTCCGGCATATGGCCCGGAGTGTGACAGCCTGTTTGGTTACTATGGCAATGTCAATTTATCCCCAGAGATACTGCTCACTGGTTGCAACTCTCACTAATCCCTTTGCAGATGTATATTTAAATCTCAAAGCTTCCATTAAAAATGATCAGCTTATTGAAGCCTCTGAATGTGGAGTATTTATGAAATTAGCTTGCCTATAAGAATGAGTTTCTTAGTCAAGAGGTGTAATACCACTAATCGATATAATAGGTTAAACCCTTTTATTATGGCTCTGCTGGGAGAATCTGGAGCTTGACATTTGTATGCTGCGTGCTCAGCTCCCTTTCTCCCCTGCTAGTTGTTTTTATCATTATTTTGGTCCTCATTACAAAATTGCACTCTGCTCATCTGGAAAACTCTTCCCTTCTAAATCCTGCTCGTGTTCAGCTTATGCTCAACCCCGTGGCAAGGAAAAGAGCTCTCTTGATTTAATTTTTCAAACATAAAGGTCCATTAAATCAAAGTGATGCTTTCCAGATCTTGCGGCTCTCAACAGCCCACCCCCTTCCTCCCTCCTCTGGTTCTGGGCATTTCAGCTCTGCCAGCTGTCTTTGGAGTCTGGAGCTGGTGAGCTGGCAGTATTTGGAGATGACCCTTTGGAGCATTATCCGAGGCTTCCCCTTGTCTGGGCTGTGTGATGGGAACCCTGTGATGTCCTTGCACGTGTCATCTTGGAGCTGTGGCCAAGAGCATCCCTTGTTGGCTCTCCTGGGGCGGGACCTTGCAACCCTGGCTGACGCAGAAGAGGAAAGTTCCTGTGCATGAGGTGCAAAGCGGGGACACATGGCCGGTTCCAAGTGGGTCTAGGTTCAGCTCCTGACCCTTTCACCCTGGCCAGCTCACATCACCCCTTCCAGACCTTTCTGGGTTTCTCCAGCCCTTTTGTTTGTAGTTACTTGCCCCCACTCCTCGTTACCTGCTAGGCTAACGGGGTGAAGTTCACCATCTTCCTCCATGATTCCCCCCACCCTGTGCACATGACATGAGGGAGCTTGGCCAGGAGATGAGGAGAGCGTTCAGCAGACAGGAGGGATGCAACACGCAGGGCTGAGCAGCTCGAGAGGGGAGCACCGGGAGCCCAGATCACCCGCATCCCCGATGAGTTCCCTAAAATCGGCTGCCTTGGCCTTCCTGGCGGGTGGGGATGGCTGTGCCGAGGGGCTTAGGTAGTGGCACCAGAGAGATGGCTTCGGGGTGGTGGTTTGGGGGTCAGGTGGAGCAAAGGCTTTTATGCCTTTTGGGGGCTAGGACAGCCTTGGGGTCCCAAATGTCCCAGGCACCAGTGGGGCCTAGGCTGGGCTATGAGGCACAGAGATGCAGCCCAAAATGTTATACAGCTGCCCTAGGCTGTCCAGTGCTCTCTGCTGTGCGTGCATGCACACTTGCACACGTACATGCACACACACCACCCCTCTGCGTGCTGGACTCAGCCGAGCGCGTGAGCGGTAGTGCACTCTGTAAGAAGATTAAATCAGCTAATACCATCAAAGTGCAATATTGTACTTGAACGCTTGGAAGCAAAACTGCACCTCTGGACGCACAGCCAATGCCACAGCCCACCGCGCTGTCTCCCATTCCCGCCTCCCTGCTCCGGCCGGGCTCCTAGTGTGGCCGGCAGGGCTGGGGGTGCACGTGTGGACCGAGGGACCCCTTCCTGGGCTCTTTGCTCTCGTTTTGGGGGAGGCACTAACCCTCAGCTGCCGGGTTCTGCTTGGGAGCAGGGTGCTGGCCGAGGGGTCCTGCTCCGTCCCCCTGCAGCGATGGGCCGGGACTCGGGCACCGGAGCTGGTTTCTCTGCCGCCGTGGTGCTCTGTGAGCAGCTGAGCCGCTGCCGTGTTTCCCGCTGCTGAGCGGGGAGGAGGCAGGGGCCGGGGCAGCGCTGCCTCCGCGAGCTGGGCGAGCGGTGCTCGCTGTGGCCCAGCAGCCAGACGTCCCCCTGCTCCCAGAGGCGTCCCCAAACCCTATTTGCAACTGTAAAATGTTAAAATGTTTTCCGTGTCTTTTCTGAGCAGCGTTAAGTTTTTATAAATTAGAGACTAATACTTTAAGCAGGGCTAGTGGCGGAGGAGAGATTCACCAGCCGCCAACTGTTAATTAAAACTGTTCTTTTTTTTTTTCCCTCTTCCAACTCCCCCTTTCTCTCTGGACGTGCCCCTGCAGAGCACAGCGCGGCTGCTCTCCACCTCTGCCTTCCTCCGCCTCTGCCCGCCGGGCTCTCGGCCGCCTCCCGCACCACGAGCTTGCCGCAGCGGCAATTGCCGCGTGAGCGCCCCGGCTGGGGCTGCCGGAGCCGCTGCTTGGGTCCAGCAGCCGTCGGGCACAGGGCACGTGTCCTGCAGCTCCCACCGTTTGCTTTTTTGTGCCTTCCCCGCGGAAGCCACGCGAGCGAAGCCCATGGGAGCCGGCGGGGGAAGGAGCAGCGAGGTCCGAGCCGTGACGGCGGGCTGGTGGCTCCGTCGCGGAGCGCCGCGGGAGCCTGGCCGCCCCTCAGCATCCCACGGGGCTGAGCGCACGGCTCTGCGGGAGGCACGTCCTGGCGAGGTTTGCAGCCGAGGCTCGGCGAGGCGAGGTGCCGGTCAAGCGATGGCTGCTGCCCGCGAGGCCCAGCTCTCCTCTTGCTCTCCTCTTGCTCTCCTCTTGCTCTCCCGCTGTGCCGACGAGTGAGGATGGTGCTCCGCGTCCCTGGGGAAGGCTCCTGGTGGCCGGTTTCTCCAGGAGTGCGTGCCAGCAGAGGGCAATGCCGTGATGAGTTTCCGCCTCGGCGCAGCTCAGCCGGCTTGGAGGGGAAGGAGGTGGCGCGCTGGGTCCGTGCGCTCCCGGCAGCCGTGGCCTCCGCCGCCAGCCGGGCTGTGGTGTCGAGGTGACTGGCGCAGCAGCCCGGCCACGTTGCAGCTGCGGGAGGCCGACATGGGCAGGAGGAAGGTGCAGACTGGTTTGGCTGGGGAGCCTGGCCGCAGCCAGGGAGCATGAGCCTGGCGCCAAAAAGCCTGCCTTGTCCCTTGCCCACAGCACAGAGGTGGCTGGAGCCTGGGGACAGCAGGGACACGGCGGGTTGCGTGGGCCTCTGCTAGGGGCCGGGTCGTGCGACGGCTCTGTGCTCCCGTGGGAGACAGCACGGGGCTGGCAGGGAGGCACCGGCTCGGGGCACAGCGGGCAGGCTGGGCTGTGGCCACGCTGTCACCTCGACCCCTTCATGCTGCCCCGGGGAGGCTGGTGGCACATGGGACCTTGTCCTGCTGGGGAGCAGTGGCGATTGCAGCTTTAGCCCAAGAAGCGGGCGGCCGGGACTTTGCTCCTTGCCCACGTGCTCGTGCATAGCGATTCCGGGCAGCTCTGGAGCAGCGATGCTGGGCCCAGCTCTCCTGCCGGGAGCGTGGTGCTAATTGCACGAGCCTGATTGCAGGGAACGATGTTCAGGACGGGTCCCCAGCGCCTCCCTCCCAGCTGCTCACGCAGGGACACCTGCTCCGTCGCGTGCTGCCTCCTCCCCTGCTCGACGGCGGCACCTGCTCCCATTGGGACGAAATGCCTGGCATGTCTCCCAGATCACCAGCTGCCTGGTGCAAGTCACAGAGCTTTGGAAAACTGGTGCTGGCGAGGCGACCACCTGAGCGGGGCAGTCCTGGCTGGGACTGGCTGGTGGAACGGGGCAGGAGATGCTCCAGAGCCTGGTCCTTGCTCGTGGTGAGCACCGCAGACACTGAGGCGCGCTGCGCTCCCCGGCACCCTGCAGGGCCAGCGTCTCCCTTGGGTGCCTGGCGGTGGGGAAAAGCCCTGGGCAGTAGAGGTCAAAGCTCAGTGGAGCAGGGAGGAACGGGGCTTGGCTTTGCACGGCGGTGAGTCTCCCGCTCGGGTCTGCGCTCCCGTGCTGTTGGCGGAGTTGACAGCATCCTTCCAGCTGGCAGGGATAAGCGCGGCCTCCCTGCTTGGCACGCCGACAATCTTATCCGCCGTGCCAGACGTTTGTCCCCTGGGCAGGGACAAGCCACGTCGCAGGTTGCTCCGCAGGCTGCAGCTCTGCACTGATGCCCAGCCGGCCCCACGGACGCCGCGTCTCCGCGATGCAGCAGCTGGGGCTGCTCCGGGTTTGCACCGTGGTGGGGCGAAAGGCCAGAGTGGGAGGCGAGGACCTTCCCTGTGTCACCGTGCGCGTCTGGCTCGTGCTGCGGCGCGCGGGCAAAGCAGCGCTGGTGGGAGGCTGGGAGGAGGCGGCCGAGCGGCATTCGGCATCATGTGTGATGCGTCTCCTAGTTAAACCCACACCAGTCACTAGTTGTTTCCAGATGCTGGCAAGCACGCTGCAATCCTGTGACCTTAGTTACAAGCGCACTGGTACATGTTTTTTTGCTATGTTCACGTGATAGTGAATCAGGTTTTATCAGCAAAGGGTATAAACCACTGTTTCACTTTGCTGTCCGGGCAAGCGAGGTGTGCACACGTGGTACGTCCTGGCGACGTGCTAGCTGAGCTGTGCAGGGACGCATGCGATCTTGCAGAAAAAGTGAAATCAACTTTTGTGAGCAACGCTGCACCCACAGCTCACACTGAGGTGCCTGGCGGGAGCCCGTATCCTGCAGCCCTGCCATGCCTGCCCGGGATGTGATGCTCTTCTGCAACGCTCGTGATCCCCGTCCGTGCTGCCAGCCAATGCTCTCTACTCCCTCCTTGCCCTCCTCCCAGCTTTCTGTCTTGCCGGGAGATTTGGGAGGCTGCATTTTTACCCAAGTTTGAGCTTGTTTTTCCCCTTTTTGCTGCAGTAACCGTGGAAAGCAAGGAGTGCTGGAGCAGCAGCTTGCATTTCCCTGCTCTTACCGGCCACCTCTGGAGGTGACAGAGGGCAAATGCAGCAACAGCAGAACTGGGAGTGCAGACACCTCCTGGCCCTTCCATTTTTTGGGAGTGCCTCGGTGTGGATGCGTGCACAGAGCAGGTCCTGAGCAGCTCCGCTAGCCCCCTCGGGCTTTCTCTGCCGAAGCGCCCGCTGGCGGCGCAACGCCAGCCCCCTCCGCTCAGCGGGCGGCTGTCGCCTCAGCTTTGCAGCGGCATGGCGAGGCAGCGAAACCCTGGCCGGCCTTGCCAAAAGGGGGAGTTTGGGGCGATTTGGTAGCCCCCGGCTGGGCTCGGGGCTGCGTGCATCTCGGCGAGGCCGGGGCAGCCGAAGGGGAGCCGGGAGGCGAGGTGCCTGGCGGCTCCGGGCGCGCTGTGCTGCAGAGCAGCCCTGGGTTGCGGGCACCAGGTTGGTGATCTGTGGCTGCTCCACCCCTGCTTGCTCCTGTCTTAAGCAAAGCCCATTATCTCTTTACATTTAGTTCTTTTATTTTGCCCCTCAGTAAAGCTGCAGTTCTTAATGCTGACACAAGCATGACCCTCTCCCCAAGGCCAAGAAACCCTGGCTGGACTCACAATCTGCATTTTCCGAGATTATATATATATATATTTTGCTTCCAGGGAAGAAATTTGCCTCGTTCTTACAAAAAGACCTGGACAAGGAGGCCTGTTTCATCATAAATAAAATATATGCTGTCTCTATTATTAAATATACGCCCGCTCCAGCATCAGTTATGGATAAGGAGCATTATTGGCCCTGATGTTTGGGGCTGGAGTCGAAAGCCTGCTCGCTGGTTAGAGAATGGTCAGGGTAAAATATCCCGAGCCCTCATCCTTGGCCATTCTGGGACGCAGTCTCTGCCTTCAGGAAGGACCGTCTCTAACATGCCCTTGCTCCTCTCTGTGCTGCTGGAAGGTGCTGGGGGAAGATGGGCAGCTGCAGAAGGGTTTCTTCTTGGGAAGAGCGGGGATCGCTTACACCTGGCCCTAGTGCAGGGCTGGCGCTGGCGAGGGAGCCAGCAGGCTGGTGGGGAGATGTCCAAGAGCAAGCCTCAGCCTGGCTGGACTGGCATCGGCAACACAGAGCGATCCCGCAAAGGAGCAAGATGCTTAATCGGCTCCAAGGCACAAGAGCGAGCTGTGAAGCTCCCAGCAATGGATTTAGCTCCTTGCTAGGTGGAAGCGAAGCTGGGCTTAGGTGGCTGCGTTCCCAGGTGTGTGCTGTGGCTCATCTTCAACCCACAAGTGCTCCAGCCCAGGAGCTGTGTGTCAGCACAGACCCTGGCCCAGGACGCTGTCAGAGAGCTGCTTTCGCCATGGGCCTTGCTTGATTTGAACCCCCGAGTGCTAGCTGGTGCCTTGATCAGTCTCCTAAGTACACTGGGTAATTAGTCATGGAAGAAACCCCTGGTGGAGAGCTCAGCCTTGGGAGCTGCTGAGAAGTGCGGAGCCAGGGACAACCCTGGGTCCCCAGCATCTCCAACGTTGTCAGTCATATGGGCTTTTCTCACTGTTTCTGACCTTATTTATTAGTGCTCTGGTCTGAAATGTCCTCACTGATTTATGACTAGCAATCCACGTCCAAACATCTCCGAAGGTGGTTCACATACCCTGAAGACAGACCTGCCTTGCCCCTACCCTGCACAAAGGTGAATCCTGGCTTGATCCCTCCTGCAGGCAACGTGAAAGCCCTGCTGCTGCCTTGCTGGGTGCTGGTGGGGAGCAGGTTGCCGCCGTCCCTCCGTGCACCACTCCAACTCCACCTGGTGCAGGTGCTTGCTCTTAAGACTGCTCATGGCTGATGTGGGAGACACAGACCTAGGCGCTCCTGGAGGGATGTGGTATCCCCACTCTGCAGGAGAGGTGAATTTCTCCAGGGAAAGGAAGAGATGTGGGCAGAGACAACAGATTACATAGCAACAGGGAAACCTTATCACAGAGGATGTCTTCTCTAAGGGGATCACAAAAGAAAGAGATGGTCCAAGAAGTGGTCTCATGGACACCATGAGAAGGATGAAATTCCAGCTGTTTGGCCACCTCTGTCAGGGAAACATGATTACCTGCTACTGGCTGAAGCACACAACAGAGAAGAGGGGAAGGAGAACAGGTCCAGAGCTGTTTTTGTCCCTTATGAGGTCTCATAGGCTCTATTAGGAACCACAAGTCTTAGAGAAATGACCTGCACCACTTCTCCCAATCTAGAGTTCACTCTGAAACCTAATGATGGCAATGTAAATGATAGCAGCCTTGCAGAGCTGGTTGCTCTAACAGCAGTATCCAAAGGCTCTGTGTCTGTGCACTGAGCGTGGGACTGAGAAGAGCCTGGAGTGCTCGTTTTGTCTGAACCTGTGTCTTGAGCAGCTCTTTTTCCTTTGATAATCATCTTCCCAAGTGTAACACCCCAGGGATAGTGCTAGGTGCTCCATGCTTTGGTGGAGACTCTTCCTGCTCTTGTGTTCACCCGTCCCAGCCCTGCTCCCTCAGGGCCAGAGGGTCAGGTCTCGGTTGT
Organism: Apteryx mantelli; assembly: GCF_036417845.1. Taxonomy (NCBI): domain Eukaryota; kingdom Metazoa; phylum Chordata; class Aves; order Apterygiformes; family Apterygidae; genus Apteryx; species Apteryx mantelli. The sequence goes on along the minus strand of NW_027118786.1, from coordinate 650,830 downwards.
GCCCTGGGGGCAGGAAGGACACCCACGTAGCTGGTGGGGCTGGGTGCACCTGCCTCGGGCGGGCGGGCTCAGCACGGGCGTATTCGCCATGGCCGAGCTGCCCCACTTCCTGCTAGGTGTGAGATGAAGCTTTAGCGATGCTGCCTGTCCCACCACGTGTAACCCTGTGCCAGCCTCCCTCCGCGCCTGCGTCCTGCCCGAGGGGCAGGGTGCTCTCTCTTCGAACCCCCACTGCCAAAAAACCCTCCGGCATGAGAGCTGCCCAAGGGTGAAATCCCCGGGCACAGAAAATGCAAATGGTTCTTACTCGTCTCCATTAATGAAAAGCATCCCTGTATCCTACCCCTGCTCTGGGTGCATCGCGAATGACTACATCGAAGTAAAACCTTCGGGCCCTGTCACTACTAGCAATGACACTGAGATACAATGTAAAATGCACTTGTTTCTTGCAGGGAAGATATAATCCAAGGCTCTTCTTTCCCACCCTGGCAATGCATCTCAAATTTACACCTCCTTGAAGGCTGGAGAACTATAAAGAGACTTTGGTGCAAATAGGAATCTGGCTCATGCAATAAATCCCAGGCAGGGTTGTTAAGCACTGGGCAGATCCAGGTGGCCTTTCGGGACACGGCGCATCTCTCCCATCCTTCCTTGCTAGCGTGACTTGGAGGCTTCCCGACGCCAGGCTCGGCTCTCCTGTGGCGTGCGTTGAACATCCATCTGGCTTCACCGTCTCCTGCTTTGGAGGGTTTTTAACACGCAGCCAAGGAGGTCCAGCTGCCACCAGGCAGTGATGGGCTCTGGTTTGACTTATTGGGTGTGAGTTCGCTGGTGTGAAACAGAGCAGTTCTTGGTGCTGGGGTGACCTTTCTGGAGGGTCTACATCCTGCAAGACCTGGGCTCTCACATCTCTGATAAGAAAAAGATCAGTTTATTTAGAGGAAAGCAAGTCAAAATTGCTCGAGGCCAGGTTTTCCAAGGCATTAAGACTGATGCTGGGATGTTCGAAGGCTTCGCGGGGGGGTTCCCACTGAGCACGTGACAACCCCACGCGCCTTTTACACCTGCAGCTCCTCCAGCAGTTTCACCGTCCCTTTCTGGGTTATGGGGCTGGGAAAGACACAGGGAGAAGCAGGCACGTAGACAGAAGTGGTGCCGCGGAGGCTAGTTAATAATTTCTGTTCTATAGATGGGGAAACTGAGGCACGGAGCAGCAGCGTTGCCCAGTGGGACAGATGCGTCAGCCGGAGCAGCCTGGGCTCGGTAAGGCCCTGCCTGTCTTGGGATGCGCGGTGCCTCTCCAGGCGTCAGGGTCGCCTCACGCCTTGTCGGCATCCTGCCGGGCAGCACGGTTCGCCCGTGTCCCTAGTATTAGCGTTACTGAATCGTACCTGCAATCCTTCCTCTCCTTCACCTCTCATGGAAGATTAGAGAGTGGAAATTCGCCATATGGTTTCTTTATGGCCCGTTGCTGTAAGTGGAGCAATTACAGATGCAAACGAAGAGATTTAAACAGTGAATGTGAAACTAAACGGGAGCGGGAAGCTCTTTGCCTCCATGATGCTTTTAATTAGGCACAGTTCGGAGCAGCCGCGGGCCCCAGCCGGGGGGCTGGCGGGGCACAACGCAGATCTCGGCAGGGCCGTAGCTCCCCTCCGGGCCCTTCTGCTCGTGGCCAAGCGTGAGGTGGGAGCGAGGGGGCAGCTGTGGGTGCAAACAGGGCTGCTGCGCCTGGATAACAGCTTTTACGGCGCCCTCCTCCCCTCCAGCCCGCTAGCAAACGCACGATATTGTATCTGCCTCGGTCCTTGCATTTTCTCTCTGACTCTCTTTACGCCTCGTCGCCGGCAGGCACCGTCGCTGTGGGGAAAACGGTGGCGGCAGGACGGGCGCAGGCTGGTGGCGGCCGTCAGCGCCGGCGGGCGGCAGCGGCCCGGCCCCGGAGGACGCAGAAGGTCTCCCAGCGCCGGGCGTGCGGAGGCAGAGTTTCGGGTCCGTAACCTCGCGTGCGAGGTGAGCGGCCCGGCCGGTCCCCTCCTGCCACGCATCCGTGGCGTTTCGGCGAGCTCGGGCTCTGCAAGCGGGATGTGGCGGCAGCAAGCGCCCGTCCCCGGGTCTCTAACCACACGCAGCAGCATCTTGCAGCCCGGCAGGCGCAGCGGGCGAGCGCGGCACAAGGCAGCGCTGCCAGGGCCGCCGCGTCCCCCCGGGGAAGCGTCTCAGCCGGCACCTCAGCGCTGCCTCCCCAGCGGGCACGAGCCGGGGCACAAGCGTCGAAACTCCCCAGCGTGACCTGCGCTGCCTACCAGGAGATGCTGACACGCTGCCTGCCGAACGGGGAGGATGCGTCGCCCGTGGCGGGGTTTGGCCGTCTGCCATTCCTTTCTCGTCAGCGCTAGGTTTGCTATGATAATTAGATCTGACTTGTGCATTAATTTGTGCTAGTTATTTACAAAAATGTTTTGGATAGTTGTCATCGTTTTGCGCCAAAGTGCTATCCGGCAGCATCTGTCGGGTAGTAATTCTCCGCATGACGGCGATCCCATCCGCACGGCAGGCCAGGAGGAAGATGCTGGCGAGGAATAGTCTCTGAGAGCTAACGACTTCCTTGGGAAGTTATTCCGGGGTCCATGGGCCATTGAGGGACGCGTCCGCCCGGTGCTCCCGGCTCCGAGGGGCGCCATGTCCCCAGGGCCACCTGCGGGGCAGCCGAGCGGCTGCTGGTGCCACCGCCCCGGTCAGCTGTGGAGGCTCCGGGGAGGCTCCGTGGTAATGCATACTAATTAAGACAAATGTAATTACCCAGGCTGCAACTCATGCTTAACAAATTAGAACCAAAACACGGCAAACATGGAGAGAGAGAGGAAAAAGAGGCTCATGGCTTTGAAAAGCTCTGAGCCCTAGGCAGGAGCTCGGGCATCTTTTCAGGTCAGCAACGCATGAAACCGCCAAGGTGGAGGAGAAACTCCGCAGAGCTGAGCCTGACGGCCGTGTCCTCCATGCATCCCCTCGGAGACCCTATGCAGAGTCTCTTAGAGTTTGTCCCGTTCACAAGAGGTGACTTTCCAGCTTTCTTCGGTATTGAAAAGCCACTGCCACAAATTAAAGGGGTACCAAAAAAAAAAAAAAAAAAAGTGCATTTATTTACATACTGGGAACTTGGAGCTTCAAAACCAAACCAGGCATTCTCGAGTCCCGCAGAGAACCGCGAAGCAGCACTTTGCGAGGAGCTAATGACAGGGAAAATAAATCCATGTTCTTATCAGATGCCCACAGGGAGCAGCCCCCATCCGTGACCCCGGGCAGGGAGCGGCGGTGCCCGCGTTGCTCCGAGAGGCCGTGGCCCAGCCGGGGGCTGTCATTTTGCAGGCTTGCTAGCCTGGGTGAGACCCCTGCTAGCTGGGGAGCTCGACTGATTCGGAAGGGCAGGTTTGCACTGTGAGGGTGACAGAGCACTGGAACAGGTTGCCCAGAGAGGTGGTGGAGTCTCCTTCTCTGGAGATATTCAAAACCTGCCTGGACGTGATCCTGTGCAACGTGCTCTAGGTGACCCTGCTTGAGCAGGGGGGTTGGACTAGATGATCTCCAGAGGTCCCTTCCAGCCTCAACCATTCTGTGATTCTGTAACTTTCCAGTGATGCTAGAGGAGGCAGGAGGACAGGACTGCATTTGGCTCCACTACAAAAAGAAGCAAAGAAAACTTTCATACAGAAGCTGACCAAAGGAATAGAAACATGGGAGATGTCTCTTGCTCTTGCTCAGAAGTGACCTTTTGTTTGTCCATCTGGTTTACAAGCATTATGTTATTCCCCAGTCCTGCCATTGCAACAGTTTCAAACTTTTGCTTTCTTGCTTTATTCCAATTCAGAAAAGTGTCTGCAATTATTTTCTTAATAATGGGAAAAGCATCTTTCAATCACTCTTCCATAGCTCAATGGCAAGTGAAAATGTTCTTCAAACTCCCCTTCCTCCCCAAAAAACTTCAGGCAGAAAACAAAGTTTCACCTTTTAAAAAGTGAATAGCTTGGAAAGTTACCTGCATGTGAACGGCAGAGGTGATAACAGAGCTTGTTTTGTAACCTTAGGGCTAGTGCGCTTTGCCAAACACCTGCTTGTAGTAACAGGGTGATCTACACAACATGTTTGCAGAGAGCCTTAGAAGACTAGAAAAGCTTTGATTTTTATTTATTTTATTTTTTTTCCCCATTCACGACATCTAACACGACAATCTCAGCTGAATGATCAAATACAGACATAAGCATCAAGATTCAGCTGGAAAGAAGAAATGACAACTGAAGAAAAAAAATGTAACTGAGGCAGATGAAAGGAAATCCATCCTCCACAGACAGAGAGGAGGCAGAGAGTGCTGGTTATTCTTCATTTAGCGTTTCCTGGCCTGAACACACAATGCATTCAGGCAAAGGCTGGACTCCAGCTCACAGGCCACCCGTCTCCGAGAGAAGTCAGAGTGCCATATTGCTTTCTCATGTGGTGTGTGGGGTGGGAGCCTCACAAGCCTGCAGTCCCTGAGTTCTGTGATGGAGCTTGCTTTGCAGCCTGGTTTGATCAAAGTGACGTAGGTACCTCATGTAACAGTACCTGACTTTTCAGGAGGCTTATGCTTGCAGGTAGGGCTCTGTGGAAGACTTGATCCTTCTGTTTGCGTGCTAGCTGGTGCTAGTAACCTTGGGGAGACAGAAGCCCCTGTCTCTCCCTGTTCCTGTTTGCCCAATGTCATGCTGAGGGTGTAGCACAGACACAGCCCTTGCTCCGAGCCTTCGCTACCCACTGTGAACCGGCACAGCTCTGCTGCCTGCACACTGGCGCTGCATCCCTCAGAGACGTCTGTTGCCATGGCTAATGAGGGCTTCTTCCCACATAAAGAGCTCGGGAAGGCTCATTCAAAAGTTTTTCTCTTTAAAACCTTGGACTGTTTCTCTTTTTCTTTCTCTCCAGGCTCCACTTGGGACTCTCCTCTGACTGGCTCCAGTGAACATGTACAGGTAGGTCTTGTGCTAGCTTTCATGATAAAGACTCTATGCAGGCTATCCCACTACTATGCATTTCCATCCTTTGGTTCTCTCTTCAAGAGTATTTTGAATACACTGGCCCTGAATACTTGGTGTTTTATCCTGTATTTGCAGCATATAGCCCACTGGGTTCTGGTTTGCGACTGGCGCTTCATAAAGCTGAGTCATAATCTGGTCCCCTGTCCTGCAAAAGCAGCCAAGCAAAAGATGCAGACTCTGGGCTAAAAGACCATCCTTGGCAATTCTGGTGCCAAATTCTCTCAGGGAAGCAGAGAGGAGATGTGGTCCAGGCTTTGCCCTATGGAAGAAGCCAGGCTGCGAGAGGGAGCCTGGTATTACACTCCCCCAGAGGAGGTAACGATGGAAAGACTGCTAGTCCACATCAGTCTGGCGCTGGCTTTGCTCCTGGGCAGTCCTGCTCAGCTAGAGCCTGGTCAGAGGGGTGGCACAAGCCTGCTCTGTGACACTGGGTGCTTGAGCCTGCGGCTCCCCTCCCTGCTGGGGTACCCTGCAGCAGTACCCCAGTGCACTGGCTTTGGAGGCTGTCATGGGAAGAGTGCTTCAAAATGCTTGCTCAGCTGCTGTAATCTGTATATCCGCTAGAGAAAGTTAATATAGCAGTGAGCAGGAAACCTTCATGCCTAAAGGACGTCTTGGAATATGATTTCTGAAGTGATTTTCTTCTTCCTGTCAACTGTCTAATCCAGGGGACATATCAATCTTTGAGTCTTTTCAAGCTCCGAAATGTATTTCAGCAGGAATCATTTGTCTTGTGCTCCTGTTTGGGATGGGGTGGAGGCTGGAAGAAAAAGGAGCATGGGGTCTGCTCTAGAAAGGAGTGCTGAAGGATGATATTCTCCCTTGTTTTCTGCTTGCCTTTTGCCTGGCACCCAAGGTACCTGCTGCTTTCCTGGGGTGTGTAGGACCCTCACCCAAGAGCTGATCCATTGAGAGCTGGTGCTGTAGAGGCTGCAAGAGTCTTTTGCACAAAATTAAGACCTATTTGAGTCTCATTTTTCAAAGCCCAGAGGGTCGCAGGAGCATTCATGGGGGACAAGCAGTCTTGCTCTCAAGGCTCAACCAGGGAGCACACCTCTTGCTTGGACCTCCTCCAGGTTGGCACTGCCAATGTGATCAGGGAAACTGCTTCTTTCCTTCTTCCCTTCCTTCCATCAAGGGCAGGGAATGGCCTTTGCCACCAACTTTCCCACCTGCAGCTCTGTGTGGGACTGATGGGTGAGGGGGTATCAGGCTGTCCTATGCCAGGGAGGTACCATCCCACTGGTTGAAGCCAAAGGAGGCCTGGGGGTGAGTGGCTGGATTTTGGGGTCTGCTCAGGCTGCCCTCCCTGGCACCCCAAATCAGTTTAGCACCTGTATTTTTGCTGAAGGTTAGAAACATTCCTAATCTTCCCTGGGTCCCACAGAAAGCAGAGGGAGGGAGGGATGGATAGAGCAGCGCTTGCTTTAGGGCACTGACCTCTTCTGGCAGCTGAAAGCTGTGTGTGTGTCTAAAATATGTGCAGCTTGGCTCTGTGGCCTACACAGCTGGCTCTCTTTATCCTTGATCTCCCTAACAGGCAATTCTGATTCACTGATACTCTCCCATGAATGTCATCAGAGGAAAGCAAGCAGAAGCACTTCACCAAGGTTCTGGATGAGGGAAAGAGGAGGTGAAACCAACCCTGCATCAGGCCTGAGGCATCCAACCCAAAAGGAGGCTGACTCCACAGTCTGGCAAAGGGCTTCAACCTGTTTGGGAGCATCTCTGTAAGGTGAGCTGCTGGGCAGCAGGACTGTGATACGCCTGTTCCCGTTGTAAACTGTTACTGATGAGTGCCCTGAAATTCAGGCAGACAGACATAAACAAGTAGGTACGCTGGCTTGATCTGCACTGATTGGTTCCCCTCAAGCATATGTACTGTGCAAAGGATTTGAATGTGCATAGAAGAGCAGAGTTGCCGGTATCTGATGAGCTGCAAAGGTTGTGTTGCCTCATGGCTTTATGCTCCCTGAGCCCTGGATTTCAGGATGGGTCACCTTGCTCTTCTGAGATGTAGCTGTTGAGCTGGGGTGCAATGAGCTCAACACACAGACCAGGAGCTGCAAAGGCAGCTGTGAGCCTGAATCCTATCAAATCAATGGGAATTAGATATGTGTATGGTTCTGCAGCTCTGCTTCGCAGTGATCTTGGCATATATCAATAGTAGAGCTCCAGGGACAAGTCAGCAGGATGGAGGACCACATGCCACCTGTATTCAGGCAAGGCTGCTCTGGCTTTAGATGGGCAAACTTTTCAATGTGGTGGCTGACCTGGAACCAGGGGGAAATTATTCCAGGTAGGACAAGTGCAGACATGTCTGCCTTTTGTTGTGCTTGTTGTTCTTTCAGCAGATAAATGCAGTGGGTGCATTGATATGCTTGCTTCAGCTCCCTTGACTCAGGTTGTGAAAGGTGAAACCTCTTATACCTGTGCTCTGGAGACATCTGCCAGCTCTTGGCCGCTGTTTGAGCAATAGCATCAGGCACTCCTGGCTGCCTCAGTCCTGTCGTAAGCTTGTTTGGACTTCTGTGAGCTTGCGGTGGTGCTTAAAACATGTATGAATGTTTCAGCCGTTATTCCCTCATTTCAAAAGGTCTCTAGACAAAGAAAAGGCAATGACATGTCTCCTAGACCTGTGCAACCAAGGAGTCTTATCCTACAGGCCAGACTAACAGCATCTCAGAGAAACCAGGCTTATGATGATGGGTGAGACCTGGCTCTGTGTGGGAACTTTGGTTCAAGCGTGCAAATAGCTGCCATCCATGCAACAGATCAAAGTTGCTCTGCAGAGCTGGTTTTTGGGGGTACTGAGTTCTCGTGGTTGCAGTCCTTGCTAACAGCTGTCAGTCTATCAAAAAATGTGGAAAAATAGTCATTCATGGTTATGGCAGACAATCTCACAGGAAGTTGGGAGTTGCATTCGCTCATTTGACTTGCATGATAAGGTTCAGAGCTATCTTGAACTTCAGCCTGAGGTTGTCTCTCTGGCCAGCATTGGGAACCACATTGCTAAGGTGTTCCCTTGGGTTACTTGGCCTCTCAAGATACAGAGGTGACACTGAAAAGTTTTGGGCTAGAAACTTTACTGTCTGCTCATCCTATTTATGGTTCCCTGCAGTCTCAGTTTGTTACCGCAATTTGCTGGGATATTTTCTGATCACCTCAAATAAACCAGGAGACAGTTGCATTGCTCTATTATTAGCTGCTGTGTCTCCTGCAAATGTTGGAAACAGGCACCACAAATGCAGGTTGGCAGGTGGATGGCTCAGGAAGATGAAGACTAGTGGGTCAACTGCTGTGTGTGTTCCTCCTGACAAAGATTTGCAGACCTCTGTCTTTCAGCATCTCTGGCAGAGAGGCCCAGAAAAGTGCCTAAGAAACATGCCTGGTCTCATGATGTTCAACAAGACAGTGCCTGTGGAAAAGCAATAATGGCTAGAAGTAATGATGCTTGCTGCTTCCAGAGTCTCTTATCTGTGAGTGCTTTGTAAAAGTGTCACCTCCCTACCACCAAGAGAAAGTTGATTATTAATCTGTCCTCCAGAGCTGAGAGGGCAATCGGTGTCTGGACAGGCTTTGTGCCTCTCTAAAGGTCACCTGGAAAGCTGCTGAAGGGAACCCAGGGGCCTGACCCTCAGCTGTAACTGATAGGCCAAACTTTCTGAATTCCCTTTGCATGACTTTGTGTGTGTAGGTCCTTGATTCAACAATTTTTCATGGTCCGATTTCCAGTAGGTATGCACGAAGCTCTGCGCTTGGCTGTCAGACTCCATCCTCTGAAGACAGCTGTTAAGGGCAGCCTGGTTATCACCTTGCTGGTGATGCAGACCCAAAGCTTCACCTGAGTGTGGCTGGGTACAGGTTAGAAAACCAGGTCGCTCCACCAGTCTTGTCTCCCTTGTTTCATTGCCTCCTGCTTGTTCTCCCATGCTCCCCAGGGAAGAGCTCCTCCCTGATCAGGGTAGTTCTGGATGCCTGGGTGGAGCAATGTCATGGGTCATGAGATCAGCACCCTTCAGCTGTTGAGGGCCATGGGGACTGGCCATGGAAGTGCTCCTTGCTGATCTTTCCAAAGCACAGGGCAAAAGCTGCTGTGCAGGCGCTGCTACTAGAGCTAACCTGCCCCAGAGACTGCTCAAGGCTGTTTGCTCTGTCTTTGGATCAGACAAGAAGATTTTTAGATTTTTTGCTGCTGAATGGTACAGGCTAGATGTGCTATTGCACCTGAGGATGATGAGAGGCAGTTTTCCTGTAGGCAGACTTCAGGCCTGCTCATTAAAAACTTCATTTCCTTTTGGCTTCAAAGAAAGTTTTCCAAGTGGGGCCTGTTTGGGGGTGGGGCAGTTTAGCAGTTTTGTTCTGGTAGCAGGAGCTCCAGGAGGTTTCCACTGAAATGTCTCTCTCGTGGTAAAGCACAGGTGTCTTTAGCTCAGCTGCTGGAGCTTTCAGTTCACCAGTAAGTTTTTTCTAACATGCACGTTTTACACAGAATATTCTGCAGCTTGCTTGAAATTAAAAATGTAAGAGTTGGGCAAAATAAATTGTATTTAATATCAAATTAAATAGTCCAATGGATTCTGCACTGATGGTATTCTGAATTTTCATATTTTATTCAGTAAACCCCTCTGTTCATGATAGTTTATCTGAAACTGTGGCAGAACTTCTTTCTAGTAGCACTGAAATGGCACAGAATTTAGTAGACTTGTCTCAGCTTTTAGGCCAGGCTCTCTGCAGTGCAGAGAGGGCCTTGGCTGTGCTGCAAGTATACTTGGTGGGGCCAATTCTGACTCCAGATGAACAACAGTAGGTAAGGAGAATGTCCACCTGGAGTCAAAGTTATGTAGGTATAAAATTGGTTGATGGAAGATAACTTGATAGGGACCAGAAGATAAGCAGTCTTTTAAACAAGAAAGGTGGTAAGCCATGTTTCTTGGAAACCAAGCATAAACTGCAGTTTCTGCAGGCAGGTGAAATTGTTAGTCAAGCAGTTCATCTTTCCTTTTCCTAGCATCATCTTTCAGCTGTTTTCAGCATCACTTTTTAAATGAAGACCAAGTGGACAGATTTCCCAGGCTCTCTCCCTTTCTGCCTGATAACACGGTGTCCCTGAGAAGTGGTGCCTTGGAACTAGGGGCCATCTGCAGCTTCTGGGCAGGGATAACATCTCCCTTGGCTCCAGGGGGCACAAGATGAATCTCAGCCCTTGGCACTGCCTCACTGGTTTAGTGCATTGCTGATGGGAAGATCTTTTCTTGTGAGCTGGGCAATGCACTCCTTTGCTCAGCTTAATGGCATGGATGGTGTTGAAAAGCTGAGGCCAGCTTGTCCTGGAGCAGCGCTGACTCGTTCTCTCCAGCTCCTCTCAGTCTGGGCCTCTCCATGCACTGCCAGGTCTCCTGCCTGCTGTTTCCTGGTTCTCCTCTCTGGGGTGACTCCATTCCTCCTGGCCCTGCCAATTGCCCCAGGTACAGGGGGGAAATTGCAGATTTTTTTCAAAATTGTTTTCCTCTCAAGGACTCTAGGCTAACTGATCAGGAACACTGACCTCAAAGCCAGGAAGGGCTGTTACCATGACCTGAACTGATTTCTCACATAGCCAGGAAATCCTCCCAGTGACTTCTGCCTCAAGTCCAGCATTTTGTCTTTGCGAAGACTCTAGACTCTCTGGCCAGCCTTGATCTAAAGACCTTGCATGCAGTGAGGTCTCCGTACCCACAGATGAGGCTTTCCAGAGGGAATTTCCAATGAAAATGGGGCCAGCTTTCAGCTGTTTTTCTGCAATGTTAAAGAGTACCTCTATTTTGGACAGTAAGGAGACAGTTGTGACTTCCACATGGGCAAAGACATGGGTTGATTTTGGTGCAGAACAGATAACATTTGGGCTGTCCCATGTGACCAGGCAAAGGTCCTGCCTATGTGTTGCGGGGCGGGTATTAACTCTGGGTTTATTGCAAACAAGTTTATTGAAGATGGCTATATGGTGTGGTCATAGCAAGCGAATCTTACTGCACACTTGTTATTGTCCGAGTTTCAGTTTCTTACCTCTCCAACAGTTTCTTGTCAGAGGTTCTCTTAACTCCTGGAGAGTAACCTTGAGAGGCATCCCAGCTCAAGGGGAGATTCACTGCTGTGCAGCCTGCTGCTGTGCAGGAGAGCTCAAGGGGCTCTAGGCTGCAATGCTATTTACGGGCACAGAGTTTTACTCATGGTCATACAACATTTGGTGTGGAGATGTACCTTTTTTGCTGATCTCATGCTGTGTTGGAGAAAATGTACCCTTTTTGCTGGTCTCATGCCCGTTTCTGGTCTCGCCAGTTGCAACCAGTATCGCCTAGTTCCTCCTGCTCATCACTGGGTGCTGTCAGTTATCTGTGGTCAGCTGGGCCTGAGATCTGTTGGGGGGTGGGATGGGGGTAGCTGTGCTCTGCCACACTACAGCTGACATGAATTCCGGTAATGAGGAAAGTCTTCTGTGAGCTCATCTCCCACAGGACAGGGAGAGCTGTCAGATGGCAAGTCCTCAAGCCACAGAGATGAGGTTGGTGTTTCCAAACACGCGTGAGCCTGTTGCTCTGTGGATGTGTCGAGCCAGGCAGCTAGGCAGGGTGGGCAGGGGAAGGCCTCAGGACCCACTTGCACTGGGGCTGAGACTTCCCTCCTGGGAGCAGGGACAGTGAGACTTTGGCTTTGCTGTGGGATCTCTCGTGCTGTGGAAACCTTGGAGCTACTCTGGAGAAAAGCAAAAGGGAAAGTGCATGATGTGAGTATGTGTGACTTGGGAAAGGTGGGGCAACTTAAAAACCTGAATTCCCTTGAAACTTCTCAAGCTGATGCAGGGGGACGTTTTGCTCTGTGCCTTGTCACATCACATCTGGCCATCCCCAGGGTGTTTGAGATGTGAGGAAACGTAATGTTACTGGATAGGATGTACTCCAGAAAGCCTTTTAGCTAAGGGGGATCAGTAAGAGACAGCTCAGGAGCCTGGGTGGAAAAGCAAATTTCACTGCTACCCAAGACCTTGCATTTCACACATGACTTCTTCACCTTAGAGGAAGGACAGATATGCTGCTGTAGGTGGATTTGGAGCAGGCTGAGAAGTTGGTGCCTCTTGATGCTAGATCCTGCCCGTAGCTGGGGACTGCATCCCCGGAGCTGAGGGTGAGCAGACAGGCATGTACCTCCTTACAGCCAGGAAGCGAATATGGTTCCCTGTGCATTGTCAGGTAGCGTGTTTCAGCTGCTGCAGCTGTGATCTCTTGTTGATGGGTGGTAATTAACAGCTGCCAGAAAGAGTGGGGGGGATACTAACTTCTGAACCTGCTGAGATGTGATCCATAGATGCCCATCTGTTCAAATCCTTAATTAATATCCTGCTGTGTGTCTTCTAAGTTCTTGACAGACCTTAGAAGTTAAGCAGAAGTGGCTCATGGTCCTGTTTGGGTATCTAAAGTCTAGGAACTGTTAGATGTGTTAAGGGATTCACTAAGCAAAGTATTTCCAGAGTCCTCTAGGCAGCACTAAACGTGACAAGCTAAGACTTGGTTTTCCTGGCTTGTTATTGCATTTATGCTCTTTCTCTCCCCATTCAAAGCTGCTTTTTCACCCCCTAAAGTTCCACCTTCAATTGTGCATCTTGTTCCGGAGATAAAGGACAAAAATGCTCTTTTTTTGGAGGCTTAACTGAAATAACCTGTTCCGATTCAGCACATGGCGCCATGGTCAGCTGTATCATACAGTAGAAGAGTCATTTAACAACAGGTAAAATGAGAAAACGAGGTCAGGAGCTGCTTATACTGACAATGTGGCCAGACGGAAAAACTGTGGCATTGTGGCCTGATGGAGGTGCACAGTGTCAGCCTCCAAGGAGCTCATTTGGGCTGATTATGCTTTGTACCCACACATCTGCCATGCACAGGCTGAACTTGAGTATGATTCATTCAGGCAGTGGAATTCAGCATGTTCTATCCCAGGTCTTGGAGGACACCTAACCTTCAATCACACCTGCTCCTGCTGGGTGCCACATGTCAGGACTGCAAGAAGGCAGATGGTCTCTTTCAGGCTCACAAAGAAGGCAGGGCTGCAAAGAAGAAGGGAAAAACAGCCATGACCTGCTCAGAGGCACAGGGTGAGAGGCGAGAACAAGGAATCATACAGGTTGGCAGCAAAGGACAGGGCTAAGGGGACATGTCAAGGTGCCAAAGCAGAAGCACGCTGGGAGAGATGAAGCAGGGGTCCTGCACCCTCTAGCCATGCTCCTCTCTGGACCTTAGACCAGCATCTGGGAGGTGAGTTCCAGGATTACTTTGGTGTCAGCAAGAGCTGTGAAAGTCCCTGTCAAAACACATCTCTCTTCTCAGAGCATGCAGTAGACCAAACCTATCACTGCTACAGTTACCCCATTAGCTCCAGGGATGTCAGCTCATCTGTGTAAGAAGGTTTCCGTTTTGCTGCTGACTCAGTCCAGTAGGGCAGAATCTTTTTGTTTTCAGGGTATGGCTTTAATTCTTTCGTATTTGTTTTTCCTGGATGTTTCAGTAGTAGAAGTCCACCTTTTTGTTGCAGAGTCAAATGCCAATATTGTGTATATTCATGTTAACGGCATTTTTCTCTGACCACTACCTTTTGCTGCTGCTGCAGACACCTCTGGCCCTCAAAATCACATAAAAAGCAGCTCCTAACAGCCTTGAAGAGCAGACAAGAATTAGTCAAGTTGTGCTCTGACTTCCTTTATTTAGAGACAGTCTGGTGGCTCCCTTCTTTTGAGTATTTTGAGTGGCAGAGAAAGGCCTGACAAAAGCCCTGGAGCCATCTCTCCCCTCAGAGAAGCAGCAGAGTTTAGGCCTCTTTTCTACTGCCTTCCTCAGTGTATTCATCTATGAGCTATGGAAGTGTATGTAGGAACAATATTTGGATTTAATCCTTGTTAACCTCCCAACAGTAATATAAGCAAATGACTTTCTGTTGAGCATTTTTAATGATGCCACTGTGTTTGACATAGGCCGTCAAACCAATCTTGTATTGTGCCTATGCCCAGTAATAGCTCATTCCAAACTTCAAACTAACTGGATTCAATGGGAATCTTTCCCTCAGACTGGGCCCTTTCATTGCCCTAAGCTAACTAATCCCTCTGATGCTTGGTGGACTGAGCTCACCAGCATCGACCATCTGAAGTTTAAGCATCTCATTGTAGCTAATATTTTAGGCTTTTTGCAGAGGCAGTGGAGAAAGGTGGTTGCCCTGGAGGGCAGTCCATCTAATTTGGAGGTTGGTACCTGAAGACAAAGGCTGGCAGGCTCTCGGGAGACATTGTCTTTGCTGCCTCTACAAGCCCAGGGTGACTAGGTTAGATTGGACACTGAGGGGAGATTCTGTTATCCAGCTTCACACTTCTCCAGTACAGACAGCTACATCTGTGCATGTTTTACAGGCTTCCCTTGGAGCCAAGAGAGAAAGAAGTTCTTCTAGAGTGTGATTCACCTCACCAGATTTAGCTGTCTGAATTAGGTGAGAATACCTGTCCCTTAAGAGTATATTTTTCACCACAGAGGATTTTAAAAGGAATCTGAGTGACTAGCTTGGACAGAGACACCTGAGCTGTTTATACCTAAATTTGGACAAATGAGCTTCTCCCTTATTTTTGTTTTCTTCACCCTCACCTTCCAGCAGTAAGTTATTTAAATCCACCTAGGTAAAGCAGGCTTAAGTTCTCTGCTCTTTCTACTCCCCAAACATGGTATGAAATGCTATTTTAAAATGTTTTACTCTGTAAAACAACATATTGCACTGTTCTCTATTCACTTTCAATTTTATGTAACTTTCTTCACTGAAATGGGCTCAGTGATCTCAGGAAATAATTGGTGAGCTTGTTAGACTAATGGGATTTTTATTTCCAAGGCTATAGATCAAACAAGTATGCCTGAAAATTCATTATACATGCAGTGTGCACTAAACAATTATTCTTGCCCATGAAAGCACTGGAGGAGACTATGACAAGGTATAGCTTTAAAAAAGCTGTTTGATTTATCATTTATAAAGCAAAGTTCATATTAGATGTGCTAGCTAAATATTCAGCAAATAGTCACTTGATTAGCCAGGGTGCAGGAGGAAAGCTTGGCAAGAATGATGACTTTTCTTATTTGACTTTATTTTTTGTCTGAAACTGAACAAAGGAGAGACATGGAGCCTCCTTCTGGGTTCGCTTCTCTTCTGCTAGCAAAGACAGCCCTTGAGGTTGCTGGAAATGGCACAATCTTGGGCCACACACATGGTGGCCAAGGGTGATGCTCTCCTGCTTTGCCGTGCTCCAGGACTCAGGTCTCCGTCCCTCTTCCTCTCTGCTCGTTTGCACCTGGACAAAGCAAGAGCAAATCTCAATCCTCAACTAGGAGGGGAGCGTTTTGCCCAGCTCTGCACGTGGACACCTGGAAAAAGGGAGGGAAGCAATGGTCCTTTCTTTCTGAACCAACCACCTGTACTATCATAAAAAGACGAATGTTAGCGACTATGGTATGTCTCTGAAAAACTGAAATGGCCTTGCTGTCTCAGCTAACAGCTGCTCTGTTTCAGGCGGTACCTGTAGTGTTGCTTTCCTTGTTTGCTGCTAATGATCTTTGCATTATCTTTAACCTCTATGGGTGACCAGGATAAAAGGTGGCAAGAAACAACTGACCTTACCATTCTGAGCATTTTGTATTTAAATTTAAACATTTGGGATTGTTCTGGCTGAGATTGCTAGGAGGGTGTTAAACTCGGATCTTGCCTGCTAGCCGGGCTGGAGTGACTCGTGCTGTGCTCTGTGTGGAGCCAGGTGAAGATGGTTATGTCTGGCCATGTGACATCCTGGGCCAGCAACCCAGCCCAGCTCTGGCTCTAACTATATTTCAGCCTGGCTAATACTGGTCTCTGTCCTACACCTCTGCCTGACCAACATGTGCTTTGCTGTTCATTAAATAGCAGTGAGCAGCTTTTCTCACTGTGCCAAAGGTGGAGACAAGGAAAATGATGTTTGGGTGGAATTGCACATAGCTCATGTTGAAAACTGCGTACTACACAGACAACTTGAGGAGGGTGCTTATTACCCTGGGACCCAGCCTCTGCTGGTGGGAATTACTGCTTCCACTGGTGCGTCAGGGAAGTGCTGGTCCAGCCCCAATGAGATGGGCTAGCAAAAGCTTCCTGTTACACTAGACCATGCTGGGCATTGGCTGGGTTCAATAACTTTGTGTTTTGGCACAGCTCGATACAGGAGAGATTTTTTCCCACTGTAGTAATTCTTGCATTTGTTCCTAACTTTTTTCATGAGTTTTGCCTTCGGTGTATTTGCAAATTGCAAATAACTGCAGAGTCTGCAACTAATTTTCACAGCTCTGTCTGTGAACTGAACGGTCTGAAGGATATTTTGTCTGTCTATGTAGGATGGAGTTGCCCACTCTGTGTTTGCTATTCTTTCATCAAGTATATGGTATTTTTCATTTGTACAGTTGGTCAAAACTGCTCATTGAGAATGTCCATAGAAATGCCTTTTTAAAAAAAATCAAAAGTGAATACTCCCTCTGTGGGAAAATTGATCAATTTGGGATATGACAGGAAAAAGACAAATATTAGTCCTTCTTTGTTTTTCTAAAAAGGATGAAAAGCATGCTCTATGAAAATGCTTGATACAGTTCAAGCAAACTTGAAAACGAATCCCAACCAAAACTCAAAAATAGGAAAAAATAGTTATTCTCATTTTGCAGCCACAGAAAATAATTTTGAAGAAACATAATTTGAGAATGTTTTTGCAGTCTGTCTTATTCACTTAGTACTTGCCTTCCTGGTCCTCCATTGTGTGGCATTGCTTCTCCTCAGGGATGGGATTGTTCTGTGAACAGGGAGGAGGAAGACTTTATTTAGCTTCCTTGCCTGAGACTGGATCAAATGCTCAAAGGAAGAGACTCCTTTTCTGGCTGAAGATGCCAACGGAGATCTGGAGGAGACTCCCGGGGCTCCCAGCACATGATCTTCACGCAACAGGTACCCTGAGGGATGTCCAGCCTCCAGGCACGAATGGGGTGTCTGCCTCTTGCCCTGCCATCCTCCCCATGGGCTCTGGTAGTCCAGGCTGGGACCTGCAAACCCACATTGGGAGGACATGAAAAGACAGACCTTTATGGCATGTCTCAGCTTTGTCCACACCCTCTCACCTGTGACAGAATCACTGTTAGCTTTTGGGCCACCAGCAGGTCTTTTCATGGGCAGTCGCATGGATGCCCCTCCGTTGTCTGGGTTCAGGGCCATGCTCAGGTGTATATTACCTATCCTCATCACAGAATCACAGAATCGCTGAGGTTGGAAGGGACCTCTGGAGATCATCTAGTCCAACCCCCCTGCTCAAGCAGGGTCACCTAGAGCATGTTGCACAGGATCTCGTCCAGGCAGGTTTTGAATATCTCCAGAGAAGGAGACTCCACCACCTCTCGGGGCAACCTGTTCCAGTGCTCTGTCACCCTCACAGTGAAAAAGTTTTTCCTCATGTTCAGATGGAACTGTCTGTGTTTCAGTTTGTGCCCATTGCCTCGCGTCCTGTCGCTCGGCACCACTGAAAAGAGTCTGGTCCCATCCTCTCGACACCCTCCCTTCAGATACTTGTACACGTTGATAAGATCTCCTCTCAGCCTTCTCTTCTCCAGGCTAAACAGGCCCAGCTCTCTCAGCCTTTCCTCATAAGAGAGATGCTCCAGTCCCCTAATCACCTTCGTAGCCCTCCGCTGGACTCTTTCCAGTAGCTCCATGTCTCTCCTGGACTGGGGAGCCCAGAACTGCACACAGTACTCCAGATGTGGCCTCACCAGGGCTGAGTAGAGGGGGAGAATAACCTCCCTTTACCTGCTGGCAACACTCTTCCTGATGCAGCCCAGGATACCATTGGCCTTCTTGGCCACAAGGGCACATTGCTGCCTCATGCTTAACTTGGTGTCCACCAGCACTCCCAGGTCCTTCTCCACAGAGCTGCTTTCCAGCAGGTCAACCCCCAACCTGTACTGGTGCATGGGGTTATTCCTCCCCAGGTGCAGGACCCTGCACTTCCCTTTGTTGAACTTCATGAGGTTCCTCTCTGCCCACCTCTCCAGCCTGTCCAAGTCTCTTTGAATGGCAGCACAGCCCTCTGGCATATCAGCCACTCCTCCCAGTTTGGTATCGTCAGCAAACTTGCTGAGGGTGCACTCTGTGCCTTCATCCAGGTCATTGATGAAGAAGTTGAACAAGACTGGACCCAGTACTGACCCCTGGGGGACACCGCTAGCTACAGGCCTCCAACTAGACTCTGTGCCACTGATCACAACTCTCTGAGCTCTGCCATTCAGCCAGTTCTCAATCCACCTCACTGTCCACTCATCTAACCCACACTTCCTGAGCTTGTCTATGAGGATGCTATGGGAGACAGTGTCAAAAGCCTTGCTGAAGTCTAGGTAGACAACATCCACTGCTCTCCCCTCATCTACCCAGCCAGTCATTCCATCATAGAAGGCTATCAGATTGGTTAGGCATGATTTCCCCTTGGTGAAGCCATGCTGACTACCCTTCCCACACACCAGGGGTTGTTATGGATTTTGTTTGTTTCTCATGTTGATGGGGTGGAGCGGAGCTCTTCCACTATCTTTAATCTGGATTTGTGTGTGCAAAAAGCAGAGGAACCCCTCCCTAAGCCTAAATGCTAGATCCTTAAAGGTATTAAGGCACCTAACTCCTGTGGCTTTCCCTGGGAGTTAAGTTCCTAAACCCCCAAGGTCACATGCACAGAAGCACTTACAGCAGAGCAAGGACTTGAACTCAGGCTTTCCAAGCATAGCACAGAACCATTCTTCCATTCTGCGCATGTGCTATTAATTTAATAAATGATTTAGTCACTAATGAGTGCCTGATAGAAAAAACAGTGCTCTTGAGAGCTGTCTCCTTGCCAGTGGCCACCTGGTAGCCCTCCAGGTCCAGCCTAGATGATCTGCTTGGAGCAGGGAGGGTTGTAGCATGTTGCACTGGTGTTGCCCGTGGTGAAATGACCCTTTGCAGCGCTCTCTGAGATGTCTCCCAGCTGAACCGTGCTGAAGGCAATGTCAAAATGAACATCATGATGTAGAATGAATCTTCTTCCTGATTAATCCAGCATTTGTGGAACCACAGTTCATCAATCATGTTAACCATGGGTGTGCTAAAAGAGGGAAAGGGAGTGGATTTGAATGATGAAATGCACATAAGGGTACACAGAGTAAGTGGATAACGAATAGGTAAGCTGTACACTCTTGCTGGAGTGTGCCCACTGGGATGGAGGGGAGTGGTTGCATCCATCCATTCAGGAAATACACTTGGTGTCTCATGATGGAGGTGTTCAGTTCCTGCTTCTACTAAATGTTTGCAAGTGTTTCTTCTTGGGCAAGTTTTTCCATGGCAGTTTTTCAAAAGACCACAGCAGCACTTTTCAGAAAGCTGTAGAGTATGTTTTTCTTTTTTTTTAATAAGATGCACACAATTGCTCTGCATGCATATGAGAAACAAGCAATCAAGCATGCTAACAACCAGTTACATTAATAACTAGCCGTTTGTTTCAGTTGTTTCTAATCTCTGGTCACAGCTGCAAAAACAGTTCATATTGTGTGACAATTGTGTTGAGAGGCCCCAGAACATCCCCGACCTTTCATGCACTGTATAAAAGTGGGATGATAACATGTAGCCCCACAGGGAAATAGTAAAGTTTAACTAATTAATCTACAGGTGACTGTGAAATTGTCAGCTGCAAGATGCTGTGAGAGTGTGAAGTATTGCTTATGATGTTTTAAGACTTATGTTGGTTTTATATGCTGTGCTTCATAAAGGAATCTAATTTCCTGTAGTTCCCTCTAATGCCAAGAAGGTCCAATGAATGAAAAGCATCTTTATAGCTCTGTTTGCTGAATTTCAACACTGGAAGCCACAAACAAAGCCTAATGGAAATGGGGCTCCTAATCAAGTTGGCCAGAAGGAACATTTCCTCTCCTGCTTTCATTTATTGGGCAAGTATTACTAGAATGCAACATGTTAGTAGAATTAAATATTTATTTGGACTTGGCTTCTCATGTACTTATGGGTGACAAATTAATTTTAATATTATTTATTCTGTGGTTTTCAATAATTCATTGGGATATGTTCATACTGGTAATTAGAACATGTAAAGTAAGAAACAGAGCTCACATAAATTATTCCATGGCATTCATTATTTATTTGGCCATTTATAGCCGTGCAAAATTTACTGAGAAAATATGTACATTAATTAGTATGTACATTACAATTTCATTAGTCCTACTACATTTTTTCAGCAAGATTTGGGTGTGTGAATAGCTAGAAAGGTTTTGCTCATGTCTTTTAAATTATTTACATTTAACAAAGAGCTCTTTGATTGGGATCTGGGAAGAACAGCTCATGGTCAGTGTTTCTGCTGGCCTACATGAGCAATGAGAAAGTTGTTTTATCAAAAGCATCCCTTTGTGCTGAGATTCCTGGGCCAGTCTAAGAGGTGCGTGTTTGCCTGTGTTGTACAGTCGCTACTTCTTGAGCTGGAGTGTTGAACAATAAAGTCCAACATTTCAGACCCTCTGCTTTAATTCCCTATCATGGAGGAGTCTTATGGTAGTGTGGGTGCAATTGGCACGGTGATTCCATTGCACTCGCTTGGCTACTACATGTCTGATGGCTGGGGCCCAAGAATAGACCCCTGAGAAGATTGCCAGAGAGATGCTGGGGGTATCACTGACCCCTTCTCCCAGCCCTGAAGACCTTGCTTGAGCTGGTTGCTGTACAGTCACTGCAGTTTCAACAGTGTCTTTCTGAAAAGAGTCTCAGAACTGAGTTACAGCTCAAATGATGAGGAAGTTGTTTATGCCAAGTGGAGTAAAAAAATAATCATAAATTCTTTAGCAGTCTGGCAGGGAAGAGAAACATTTTTAATCAGTGCCATAAAACTGATGCCCACTCACCTTTTTTACATCATAAATGAGTCCAGGGGAGAATGCATCAGGAAATTTCCACATAAGCAAACTCAACCCAATGTAAAAAGGTTTAGATTCACCCCTATAATTTAATGGTTCAGATCACACAGGCAAGCTGTTATTTTAAGTTTTAATTATTAAGCACAAATTCAATTTTACCTTTTGGAGCAGGCAGCTCCCTCCCTCTGCAGATTCCAGCCGAGGGCTTTCTCACTAGGGAATATTGAAGAGGATTTTGGTAGGTCCACTTAAAATAACAGCACACACAGAGGGATGTGTGCCTAACGGGAGCTTCACAGACAGGAGCATATTCAGAAAGCACTCAGCTTTGGACAGAGATAGTGAACTATTCATGAGGAGTAATTTATCTGAAGAATCCCAAATGTGTTTTCTGCTTATGAATTACTAACAAAGCTCATGATCAAAACTGGCTATGATCTTACTCATAGATAGCGGTGGTCAAGAAGCCTGTGAAATTCCTGGTCAGTCTGCTTTGTGCTGCTGGCTTGTTTCACACGGTCGTTCCTGCTCTACATTCCCATTGTGTGCCTCCTGTTACTCGCCCACCAAAACACCCTGCTTGTGGAAACACTAACACTGAATGTCCTGTCTCTAATTTACTTTAATTGTCTTTGAACAGACACACTTTTTTTCTATTCCTGCTAGTGAACTTTGAGTATCCAGGTGTGGCTGGAAGTAAATAGACGTTCCATTTCAAACAGATGGTTGTGTTGATTCTTCTTCCCTCTTGGGGAGCTTTGGTTGTCCTTGAAATGTGTGGAAATGGTGTTCTTGCTGTGCATGGAGAAGACTCCAACCAGTTTGGTCACTGGCAGGTAGATGAGGAGACTCATGAGAACAATGATACTTCAGAAACTCACTCTTTCCAACTAAACCTGATCCCAGAGAAGTATGCTTGTGTGCTTCTGCAGTTCTTGAATCAGACACAAATGCTTCAAGGCATTTTAGGTTTGGCCATACATGCAGTCAATGGGTGGAGAACATAGAGGGATACCAAAGGTTTTGGGAAGCAGAATAGGAGAAACCAACCATCTGATTCCTTGCAGGTCTGCAGTGTGAAGGCCTTCAGTAGAAACCTTCCTGCTTCCTTCTGTCTCTCATGGCAAACTGATAAAGAGTCCCAGGGCTCTGGGGCATCCTTCCCCAGATTGCTGGGGGTTAGGAACTCCATGTCTACTGAGCTCCTTCCTACAGACAGGCAAAAACTAGAAACCTCGTAGCATTCCCTGAATGCCTGTATTCAGGGGTCTCAGGATCTTCCAGCAAAGGTTGAGGCAGGACTGAAATTAGGGATTTTGTTTGTCTTTACGGTTCAGTTGCTAAACTGCCAAAAAATAGGTATTTTCTCACTGCCTCAGCAAACATTTGAACAATGTCCCATTTGACTCAATAGTCTGCTCTTCCTGCAAGTGTCTAATAATGAATGGAGACAAAGGAGAGGATCACCAGGCTGTCAGGGGAGGAGCTGTCCTCCTCTTCCTCCTAGGTAACTCAGAGGTTAGGGCACTTCACTAAGTGAGGGGAAACCCAGGCTCTGTTCTGCCTGCTTTCCTAGTCCAGGTGCTGAAGGCAGGTGCAGAGTGTTATGCTCCTGTAGCAGGCTGTCATTTATAAATACTTCATGGGTGCAGCTACTGCAATCTCAGTGTGTCTTGTTTTGAGGTCTGTGTCTCAACTACCAAGTTAGAAAGCAGACCACTCCCCGCTTCTCTTATAAATTAATGATGCTAACATTGCAGAGAGAGATGCAGCCCAGATGAGCCTGTTGCTTCTCATGGCAGATGGTAGAGAGGGACAGAAGTCCCCTTAAGGAAAGAGGGAGAGGTTTGAGCCCACATTACCATCGACTTCAGTGCAAAACTCTAGGTGGGATTATTCTGTGCATTCAAAAGTGCATGTCCAGAGTTGAGGCTGGTCTTGAAAAATGGCAGTTTAGCTCCTTAAAGAGTCACACTTATTTTTCACAGCAAAAAGACTCATCTGAGTATCATGCTGAGACAGAGTTTGAAAAATATGGTGCCTTGTCTTCTGAAAGTGTTCTGAGGAGCTAGTGTGTGGTTTCAGATGAGGGCCATGATTATGCTCTGGAGGTTGTCATTTGGAAGGATAATGCTCACTCTTCCTTTTTTTTTTTTTTTTTTTTTTTTAAACCAGAGCTGGCATGAAAATGAATTATTCTAAACCATCGCCCTATCTTGCCATCCCATTTGTCAGGTTCCTGCAGTCACACTCCCTGCTTGATGTTTTCATAAACTGCGTTCCTTTTCCTTGGGTTCTGGTGATCAATTGTAATGATAAGTGGAAATATTCCAAAATAAATCTATTCTCATGACCCTCTGCAAACTCCACTTTTAGAATTCTTCATAGATTTACCAGTTCAGAGAGAGGTGAGAAAGCACAAGATTTATGTCACAGCAGTTGTCCTGTGCTGCCCCTGAACTCTAGGGACATTTAGGTAGGGACAGTATTTTCCCTGAAGGGGCAAATAATTATCATTCAACCCAGGAAACTATAAAAAAAAATGAACAAAACTGCTTGTCACAAGCTCCATGGACATGCAGAGGCCAGCAACAGCTCCAAAGCTGGTCACTGACAGAGCAGAGTTGGGGTCAAAGACAGAATTGCTCAGGGCGATTTCTTGCAATGACTTTCCCATGATCATATTTTTATTTTAAAAATCTTTCCATTAAGAAGATTGTTCTTCTCTCTGGGAAAGTGCCTTTCCAGTTTTGAAACTGCCTCTCCACTGGAGGAAGTACCATTGTGCAGTACATCCCTTTGCCATCAAGAGTGCCCTTTTCACGCATCCTGGACGCTGCACAGATGGAGCCCTCCACCCCTCGTTTTAGCTTTGTGTGGCTCTGCCACCATCCTCCGAAGCAGTGCCATCTGCACCCCCAGCTTTGCCTGTGTCCTTGCATGCTATGTCTGATCCCAGAGGAAACCCTGTTCCTGACAAGGAAGATCTGCAGACATCTTGGTCTCCATCAGCTTGGCGTAGGTGGGATATTTGGCAAGGAGGGGGTCCTTGGCAGTAGTGAAGTGCAAATAACTCCCTGGCAGCATGCTGGGGCTTTCAGGACGTCGGCGGCTGGGCTCAGACACGGAGGATCACCGTTCCTGGGTCTTAGAGAGTGAAGGCAGGGATGCAGAGCAATCTGCAGTATGGGGCAGTACATCTGTGGGCCTTGCAGCTGCTTCGTCAGCACTGTGCTAAGATTTTCTTTGCTAGGTCACACGTGAGCTTAAAGGACTGTCTGACCATATTATTTGCTTTCAGCACTGTCTCCCATGACATCCTCATAGGCAAGCTGATGAAGTACTGGCTAGATGAGCAGACAGAGAGGTGGATTAAGGACTGGCTGAATGGCAGAGCTCAGAGGGTTGTGATCAGTGGTGCAAAGACTAGTTGGAGGCCTGTAGCTAGCGGTGTCACCCAGGGGTCAATGCGGGGTCCAGTCTTGTTCAACTTCTTCATCAATGACCTGGATGAAGGCACAGAGTGCACCCTCAGCAAGTTTGCTGATGATACAAAACTGGGAGGAGTGGCTGATACGCCAGAGGGCTGTGCTGCCATTCGGAGGGACCTTGACAGCCTGGAGAGATGGGCAGAGGGGACCGCATGAAGTTCAACAAAGGGAAGTGCAGGGTCCTGCACCTAGGCAGGATTAACCCCATGCACCAGTCCAGGTTGTGGGCTGACCTGCTGGAAAGCAGCTCTGTGGAGAAGGACCTGGGAGTGCTGGTGGACACCAAGTTGACCATGAGCCAGCAATGAGCCCTTGTGGCCAAGAAGGCCAATGGTATTCTGGGGTGCATTAGGAACAGTGTTGCCAGCAGGTCAAGGGAAGTGATCCCTCCCCTCTGCTCAGCCCTGGTTAGGCCACATCTGGCGTGCTGTGTCCAGTTCTGGGCTCCCCAATAGAAGAGAGACATGGAGCTACTGGAACAAGTCCAGTGAAGGGCTACTAAGATGATTAGGGGACTGGAGCATCTCTCATATGAGGAAAGGCTGAGAGTGCTGGAACTCTTCAGCCTGGACTGAAGACAAGACTGAGGAGCAGTCTTTTCAATGTGTTTAACTATCTGCAGGGAGGGTGTAGAGAGGATGGGGCCAGACTCTTTTCAGTGGTGCCCAGTGACAGGACAAGAGGCAATGGGCACGAACTGAAACACAGGAAGTTCTGTCTGAACATGAGGAAAAACTTCTTTGCTGTGAGGGTGGCTGAGCGCTGGAAGAGGTTGCCCAGAGAAGCTGTGGAGTCTTCCTCCTTGGAGATATTCAACAGCTGTCTGTGCAGGGTCCTGGGCAACGTGCTGTAGGTGACCCTGCTTGAGCAGCAGGGTTGGACTAGATGATCGCTAAAGGTCCCTTCCAACCTCTGTGATTCTGTGATATGTGTTTTGAGACATAGGTGGCCAGAGGGGATCCAGGAGGATAAGCAGCAAGGTTAGCTCATGTAGCAGCCATCAATCAGCCTTAAGTGGTTTTGGCTTTACCGTGCAGTCTGGTCTGCGGTGAACAGTCACTAAAAAATGAAAATGAACTCTTAAGAATCGCTTTTAGCTGCAGGAGAATACAGATGGGCAGGTTCTTCTGCTGAGATGCCCTTCAGCTTGGCACCCGAGACATTGTACTGCTGAGCTAGAATGATTTTTCCCTCTCCAGGTTAAACAAATGAAATAAACTAAGACAAAAGAACAGAGAGAGAATGATAAAGTGAGAGACTAGATTTGAATTGATATAAAACCCAGGAGCTGGCATGCAGCCCAGTAAATATTGGAATGACATTACCTGAGCTTAAAAAAAAAAAGAAATTTTTAGGCTTAATCTACATCTGTAGTGGAACTGGGGAAGCAAACACTATGGAGATATAATTATTTCTTTTATTCATTTTCTTTGGTAATGGAATCAGAAGGAAACAGCTCTGGAGAGACTCTTATTATATTTTCCCTCCCTCTGTCTTTTTTTTCTGATTCCCTCCATTGTTTCCAGCTCTGTCGAGATTGTGGCAAACTTAATTACCAGCAAACAGTAGGAAAGACATATCACTTTTTTCTTTCTTTCCACTTAATAAAAGCTTTCTAGTCTTTAATGTAAACCAAGTAAGGACAGGGGCCAGATGGTGCTGGTGTCCAATAACAGAAGCATCTGAGTCCTTCTCTCCTTGAGATCTTCTTCCATGTCAAAAAGCCAAAGTTGAGGACAATAAACCCTCTAGGGGGCTGCATGGATGAGGGCTGGAGTTTAAGAAGCTGCATCATTCACAGTCAGGGACAAACTCTCAGAATAGGTCTGCTCCTGTCTGTGAGAACACCGCCTGCCAAACTCTTCTGGAAAAAAAGGACTAATTGCACTAATCCCAGGAGCGCTCACAGCATGCAGCAAGTTCAGTGTACCGGGTCCTTGCCCTCAGCCACCACAGAGCTCCTGGTCTCTGGTTGAGGCACACACGTGCCTCCTACATTGGCAAAGTCTGATCCTTGGTTGACTGTAAAACAAGGGCTGGTGAAGTGTCCCAGTAAACAGGGTATTTGCCCCCAAACACTGTTTCTGGGGGAGTAAAATGACTTGGAAACTCAAAGTGGGGTTGAGTGAATAGCTTTCAAATGAGAAAAGAGAGTTTAACTCCCACTCCCCATAAAATACTTTGAGCATTTTTAAGTTTTTCCCCTTTGAGGTTTTCAAAGGCAGCTTTTCTGTCTTGCTCTTTCAAAGACATTTTTGACTTTAATATCTGGCCAAACTCAAAAGAGAAATAAGTGAAAGGAAAATGAAAAATAGAAAAGGGTTGACTAGGGACTAAAAATGTCAAATGACCTCAGATGGAGACATTTTTCCACACTTCTGAGGACTAGAAACTTTATATTCTTATTTTTAATGAATTCTAGTGTGAACTAGGACACCTTTTGCAGAGCAGTTTGTGCTGTGATGCCTTGGTGAGGTCCAGCTATGGAGGACAAGTCGAGATTTGTACTCCAGTGAACAGTGGCTTTGCAGGGTTCATCAGGCCCCATGTGCAGCACCACAGTCAGGTTTCCTTACTCTCCCTTTCCTTGCTATAAAAAAAAAAAATTATCCATGCTAGAGGGCCTATCACTCAACAGTTCTGACAGGGACTCTGGTAGACTTAGCTGGAATCATTCAGGGTATTTCCAAGTAGCCCCTCTGATGACCAGCTATGAGCGTCCCACATTTCACCCTTAGCTAAAAGATACAGGGATCTGCCAAAAGCCAAAATGCTGCTGCTCTTTTTTTCAAGGGAGAATAAACAGAAAAGAGAATTTAATTCCCAACCTCAAAGCAATTTTCTCTTTTCCTCTCCCATTATCTAAACAAATAGTGAAGTGCAGGAGCTGAGATAGCTTTCAACAGAGCCATTTCTCTCAACTGTAAACTAAAACATGGAGAAATCACTAAACATCTCATTTACTCATCACTGTCAAACAAAAAGCCAAGTATAGTGATAACTGCTCCCAGTATGCTGCTTAATATGGTGACTTTCCAGGCAGCATAGATGCTCCTGAACAACTCACCAGATCTGGAGACTGATCTAAGGAATGTTAAACCTGAAAAGGTTGACAAGCTTATCTCACTCAGGGAGGATGCAGCAGCCTGCCATATAATAGCATCCCATGGGTGTGCAAGCAGCTGTGTGCTGTTAAATGTTGATAATAGCTGAGTGGATGTTAAGCTTTGAGGAGACAGCTGAAGGAAGGCAGTGATAGGGAGACTAAGCCAAGTGAGTCCTAATAAGATGGAACCTGGTGCTGAGCTGGCACTGGTGCTGGGTGAGTGGAAGCAGGTGAGCAGCCAGAGAAGGAGAGCAGTGAGGATGGAGAGCAGTGAGGATGGAGGCCCATGTAATGCCTTATCTGATGCCTAGCTTAGCAGAGTGGAGGAGCAGCTGGCGGGGCTTTGGGTGAGTGCTCCTGAGGGCTTGCAGGTTGCTGGAGTGGTTCCCTGCTCTGTAGAGGGGTGGCTGCAGGCAGGTGGGGAAGCCCAGCAAGGACAAGTGGGACCTGGTATCTGAACCCCTCCTGCTTGTCCATCCCAGTGCAGTTGTGTTGCCTGTGCGGTTCCTTGCTGTGAGCACGGTGCTTTTGGTAGCATGGGATCTCTCCCCTCATTCTGGGGCTTGGTTGTCCTCCTGCTAAAGCTCCTGTCAGGGCTGTGGGAGTGGGACTGCTGTTTGGGTGTGCTGCACCATGGGGCAGGGGAGTGTCTGGAGGAGTGAGCCAGCTTCAATCACAGTGGAGACCCAAGGCCATACTCATGGAGTCAATCCTATATAGACTTTAGGTTAGGGACCCCCAAAGAGTTGAGACCTGAGGAATCTCTGAGAAAGGAGGTTGGGAGGCAAGGGAGTGAATACTGAGGCCTTGGAAGGGAAGGAGCGTTACTGTGAGTAGAGCATGTCTGAGTCGACTGGAGTCCTTGCTGGAAAAATCAGTCCTGCTAAAGGTAGGAAAGATACAGCTGCTCCCATCTCTATGCTGAGACCAGGAAAACAACCGATGAATGCGAGGCAAACAGATTCTTGTGCTGCAGGAAGAGAGGAAGGACTCAGTAGCTGCTGAACTTCAGCCTATATGTTGACATGGTGGGCTGACGCTCCATCCAAGAACCAGCCAGCCCCCCTGCCAGGGGCACTTTCCCCATGAAGCGATTAGTCAGTTAAGTTTACAACCCTGCAAAGGTCATTTTCACTTCATAGCCACGTGGCAGTGCAGAGGCCAAAAGCATAAATTTCTTAAAATTAAGCTACAACCTACAACAGCATAAGCTGCCTTCCTGGTATAACTGGGCTCTGGCTACAGGAGCAATGGACAGAGGTGCTGGGGGCTTACCTGTGGGAGCTGATAGTGAGGAGGGACAAGACAAATGCCAATGTCTGGGAAGAGAAGGTAACGCTGAACCCTCACAGCCTTGAGTCTGGCAAAGAAGACGTCTGCAGAAGGCTGGAGTCATGTGCTAACAGTACAAAGGTGGCGTTTGCAGAGAAATGGGACGTTGTCTTCAATAAGAGGTGGCAGGAGAAGGCTCAAAATTGTCAGAATTTCTAACACACAGGCAGACTTTAAACCAATCAGGGAGGGAGCCTCCGTCACAGTCCATGCACATACTTTTAGTCTGAATAATGAGGAGAAGGAGGTCTCTTCTGCAGCAAAAGGCAAATCATCAGCGTATGAGATACACAGCCATGAATGAAAGTCTTCGCTGACCACAGGAGCATGTGAAAGAGGGCAGAAGTTATGCAGAAAGTTGAACCAAATGACCCCCTGAGATCCCTTCCAATCTGATTTTACAAAGGATACTGGTTATTGTTGATTTAGCACCCATTTCACCTGACAGTAGCCTTTTTGGTGGCAGCATAGAACAGTAACCAACTATGTGCTCAGCAGGGCCCCTAGGGGGGCTTTTGGCCCCTGGGAGTGATACAGATGAGTCCAGCCTGACAGGTAGAAAGGAGGGAGAAAGGTAGAAGGCAGAAAGGCCATCTATGTCTATCTACATGGAAATATTACTGTTATTGTCTTTTTTTCAAGGGGAATTTCTGGGAATGCTTTTGGGCAAGGCAGGGGCTATACATTTTTTTTTGTTGTTGAAGCTTAATATTTGGAATGGAATTTTTTACTTCAACCAATAAGCAAAACAAAGGCAGCTTCTGCATTGGGGGATCAAATGCTGCAGGTGCCTGAAGGAGTCCGTGAGCACAGGGCTGGAGGTGCTAGAGTCACTGTTGATCTGGTTTGTGGAGTCCACACCAGTTTCCCAATCTGTGTGAGCCAGCCAAAGTTTTGGGGAATTTGTGTTATGCAGCTGAGCAGAAATCCTAGTCTTGCAGAAGTAGGGAGCGCTTGGCTCCATCCTGCTCCTGCCTGCCTGACGTCCTGCCGTGCCTGATTTATACCATCTGCAGATTCTCCTACCCCAGGGATGTGCTGTGCAACACTGATGCTTGCACAGCTTTGTACAAAAGGGCCTGGGATTTTCTTCCTTTTGCCAATGAAGACAAAGCTAACGATAAAGCACAGCACTCTCAGTTCATTGCTGCCATAATTTGAGAGTATAGTGCCATGTATTTGGGCTTCCTGTTTATTTACAAAGAATCTAACAAACCCAGTAGCAATTACCAGCTTATGGCTGGGAGCCAAGAACTGTGTTGGCCATGGAGGTCTAAGTCTTCCATTTGGTGGTGATGGAGCAGGCTTGCTGACATGCATTTCCCAATAGCTCAACACACTCTGCTGCACTCTGCAATGAGATACGGCCTGAAATGTAACTTGGTGTTTTTTTGTATTATATGGTCAATACTGGAGTATGCTGTAGCTACATACTTGGGGGAGCTGCTGAAGGCTTTGTAGGTCTTCCTTGGGTGGGAGGTGTGCCCTTGCTCTCTGCTGGAGGTGTGTTAGGAGCATTCCCATGGGATCGGCTTTGCATCAGGGAACTGGGCTCAAAAATTCAGAGATTCAGTTTGTAGGGGACTCCGTAATGTTTTCAACTTCTCTCTGCATTGAGAAGGTCTAGAAATTCTCTACAAAGTGCTGGAATTTGCCTTGGCCCCTTGCTTAGAGGCAAGAGGCCCAGTCTGGGGGTCTTTGAGAAGCTGGTCTGTAGCAGGTCGAAGAACTCTTGTCTGAGGCCTGTGGACCCCACGTCCCCACCTGTAATGATTGTCACACTTTGACAACAGTCCTCAGGGACTGAGGGGAAGATGAGGGTCTTTTCAGAACATGAGAAAAAGCCTGTTCCTGACCTTGAGAGCTCACAGCTCCCTGGCAGAGCAAAGGGGTGCTACCAGCACTGCAGGCTGCTGAGACACATGGGGGAGAGGGACCTTGGGGGGGTGAAGAAATTGGGGAATCAGCTGAGGGCTGCAGCTAGCCCTACTCAGCTGTCCGGCAGCATCTGGATGCGCTGCAGCTAGGATGGGGCTGAGGAGGAAGAGAGGCCTCAGGGATCTGAATTTCCCCATGCAGAGAGGGCTGGAGGCAGACAGGTGAGTGTCAGAAAGCCAAGGAGGTCCTGCAGGTTGTCTGCAGGATGCAGTGAAGGTCACTGAGCTTCTCATAGTCTGTGTTAGCTCACCTGAAATGCAGAGAGGGGAGCAATTGTCAGCCACAGTGCTTGGCTGGATTTATGGCTAATTGGCTTGCTTTCATGCCTGCAAAGGAGTTTTAGACTAATGAAGTTTTTTTTCTGTGAAATTTATACTGCTTTCCCCCTATTTTCAAGCTGCTCCTCACCAGCACTCTTACAAATGAAGTGAAGCATGTTCACAGGTGACCTAACGAGTAGCTGTGCTAGCTCACAGCCAACACATGGCACTGTTACTACTATTATTTTAATAATACAGCCCAGGCAAATCATTTGCTGTGCAGGAAATGCCAGGGTTTGCCAAAGGGACACCCTGGGCTCCCTCCCCTGGGAGGTGGAGAGTGGTTGCATAGCAGAACAGTGCAGTTCTCTGCAAGTGGCTATGGGTGCTTGAACCAAGCCACAAACTGCTCTCCCAACACAGGGGCTTTGCAAGCGTACTCCAAGCATGGGAAGATTTGTTTAAAACAAACAAACAAGCAAACAAAAAACTGCACGACTGCGTTCCCTGCATTCCTTCCCGCAATATTTTCCCCAAGAGAAAATCCTTCCTTAAAAGAGAGTCTCTGAACTCTGTGAAAGCAGAAAAGCCAAAATCTTGTGAGGGGAAGGTGAAGGCTTTTGACGTTTTATATGAAAGGCTTTCAGGTACAATATAGATAGAAAGATTAGTGAATGTCCCCTCCTGCAGTGAATCCTGGAAGCAAGGCAAGTGCAGAGGACCTGCAAGTCTTCACGGTCTTCTCTGGCTGGCATTTCAGCCCTGTAGCAACCTTACAAGTTGAATACCTCCAGGGCTCCAGCCTGGGGAGTGGCCCCTGCCTTTCTAACTTATCGCCCAGCTTCCTTCTCCTCCAGCAAATCTGTTTTCTGCCAGTATTTGTTTTTCTGGGCACTGATGTAGCTGAGAGCATGGTTAGGGCCTCATGCCAGCTGCAGTTCAGTAAATCATTATGCTAAGCAGGATGCAGCAAAAAGTTAGGACAGAGAGACCATGGACAATTTTGGCTTTAGGCTGCTAGCTTCAGAAGCCTCTCAGCTGAAACCACAGTGTTAAAATTAAATTTTGGTTGAAATCTTGGACTCTTGAAAGTGAAGAGGCATCCCTGCAGTGAGCAATTGGCAGGACTTAGCGTGTGTTTCTCTGCCTGTTAGCTTGGGCACTGGAACACCTGAAGGAATAAATCGTAGAGACATTGGGCATGGCTGGGGCCTGTGCCACCCCTTCAAGGCTTTACAAAGCTTTTGTACTTTGTTTTGTTACTTTTTTCTTTTTATTTTTTGCTGTTACTTACAATTAATGCAATGAGGCAGCAGACGTGCAAAGGAAGAAAACAAACATTAAATTGTCTCCTGAAGAAATAAGTTACATCTTATGATTTTATAGAATCCTTTTTTTTTTTTTTTGGTCTCACTGGAGTCCACTCTGACTAGTTACATACTTTTCTCTCCTTCCATCCCTCTCTGTCCCATCCTGGCTATTCACAGCCCAGCCTGAGCCCAAACCTGACCTTCTGAAAAAGCAAGACACTGCCTTTCCTGCTTCCTTAATGTTAAAATGAGATCTGTATGTCAGGGAACAGTCTGATCCTATAATGTGCTTGAGCAGGGCGGGCGTTTCAGGAATCACTTTTCTTTTGAGATCTGGGACTCCAATTTTCAGAATGAGCCTATAGCAAGTTTGCTTTTTCATTGTCTTTTCTGTGAAGTCATGTTGATTTTTTTTCTCTCACTGGAGCAGATGGCAAAATCTCTTTGTTTCAAGGCATCACTGAGAAGGAGGCTGGAAGCAGTCCAACCCCTCCAGCCCCAGGGCATGAGCAGCTGTACTGTGTTATACCTGACATATCTCTACCCTGTTCTTAAAGACCTTCAGTGGTAGAAACTGCACCTTTCCCTGGGCTTCAGTCTCCTGCTGTCAGAGATTTGTTCTACCATATAACTTTGTTGCTCGCTTGCCTCAAGCTAAACCCACTGCTTTTTGCTCTAGCCCTTGTGCAGGAATTTGTTACTCATTTGAAAGCTGCAGCCACGTCTGCTGTTGATCTTCTCTCCTCGAAAGTAAGCAGCCTTCAAATCTCTCCTGCTAGGTCATGCTTTTGACTCTTACTGCAGCGTGCTGGATTTCTAGACACCTTGTAGCTTTCTTGTGCTGATATTTCAGGGTTTGTTTTCAGAAGTGGCGTCTCTGTGACCCTACAAGCAGTTTGTCACTCCTGACAGTGAGCTTGTGTGTGTGCGTGCCCAGGGATGCTCCACTTTGCTCCGTATCTTTAGCCCCAGAAGAGCTGGAGCCCGCCGGTCCAGCGGGGTGTTCATAGGTGAGCCGAGGAGGAGGGATGCTCCCAGTCATTCCTGCAGTGACTGCACGTAACTGGGAGCAGCCCTCCGGCACGCAGGCACCATGCTGGCATGTTAGGCAGGGGCAAACAGATGTTTGCACCTGGGCATGTCCAACAGTCTGGGGAGCAATGGGGAGCTGGAGCCTGCACGTGTGATGGCCATGGCTGAACCGGAGAGCCAGGAGCCGGGTGGTGGCAGCAGGGATTTATTTCCAAGAAGTTTGGACAGATTGGGCTGCTGAGCTGCAAGGCTGTATTGCCTGAATGATGCACGTGAAGTTTAAACATGATTAGCTTGGGAGCGTGCTGGTGGATACACTTGTGCCAATATAATCATTTTTACGCTAGTTTAACTCTGTACAGGAGAGAGAATAAATTCCATGCGTCTTCACGCATATTAAGAGTTGTGCTGTGCTAGTAATTGTTTCAATGCATACAGCTGAATTGATGTAAATGCTGTGGGTCTAGCCCATCCCAGTGGCTGGACGTGAATGCAGAGACACTGCCCAGCACATGCAGCCCCGTGCTCGTTCTCACGCTCGCTGCTGCTGCCGACATCCCTCTCCCTGACATCTCACTTGTATCCCCAGCACATATAGAGCAAATGGAAAGGTCGCAGAAGAAGAACATCTACTCTCTTGAACTTGTCAAATGCAACATTTATTCTTGCTTTTTTGATATGACCATAGTTAGGGCTAGGCTGGACTCCCCAAGGTACCTGGAGCTGAGAGAGTGAGTGAGACCTCTTGCAAGTGGTGTCTTTCAGCGGAACTCCCTGAATGTTACACGTTCCTGTGATTTTCTCCTTTATTCTGCCCTGAACAGCTGAGTTATAAGGCTCTTAAAACAGGCTCATAAATGAAAAAGTAAGAAATGGATCTAGGCTGTGCCCGATCAATAGCAAGTTATTACTTGGTAATACTTGAACATGAGGAAAAACTTCTTCACTGTGAGGGTGACAGCGCACTGGCACAGGTTGCCCAGAGAGGTTGTGGAGTCTCCTTCTCTGGAGATATTCAAAACCTGCCTGGATGAGATCCTGTGCAACGTGCTCTAGGTGACCCTGCTTGAGCAGGGGGGTTGGACTAGGTGATCTCCAGAGGTCCCTTCCAACCTCAGCGATTCTGTGATTCTGTAACAGTGA
This sequence comes from Apteryx mantelli, assembly GCF_036417845.1. Classification (NCBI taxonomy): domain Eukaryota; kingdom Metazoa; phylum Chordata; class Aves; order Apterygiformes; family Apterygidae; genus Apteryx; species Apteryx mantelli. The sequence goes on along the minus strand of NW_027118786.1, from coordinate 616,151 downwards.
TTCTTAGAAATGGAGAAAAGGCCTCATGATATTCCTGCTCTTTGCAGAACAATTTCTCTCTGGCTAGCTCTGTTTCCTTACACAGAAAACATTCCTTTTAAAAGGTCAGATAACTACTCCATTTTACTGTTGGGCACATGGGGATTTCCCCCTTCCTACAGACGGAGGGGGGTAAATCATTCAAAATTAGCAACCTTTGAGCTAGGGAGGCTCTGGGGAGGCTGTGGTGAGGCCTGGCTTTGCTAACCCCTTCCAAGGGAAAGCTGAATACTGTGGAAAAAAGGAAAAAAGTTGCACATCTTTCTTGGCTGTCTTTAGAGTAAGGAGGGCAGTGACACCACAGGAGGGCCCAGGAAATTGCTCTTTTTCCTTGCTGCTCCGGAGGTGGCATGCAGACAAGGCAGTCCTGGATTCATGTCCTTCCTGGGAATCCCCCAGGCTGTAGCCTCACTGTGAGCTCGCCTTTGCACCTCTCAGGCCACTGGCAGGCAGTGGTGCTGTCCCCAGCCTGCCTCGCATGTATGGCTCGCCCCAAACCCGGTGGGAGCAGCCGGATGCTTCCTCCACTGCTTCCAAGGAAGAAGCAGACCTGCAAAGACCGTCTCCTCTTGCCTTAGCCCTCAGTTCGGCCGTGATGTTGCAAAGCCCTCTGCCACACGCTGGCAGCTCGGACCGTTGCTAATTTTATTAGCAATGTCTCATGGTTTTCTGACATCTCTCCTGCTTGCTACCTGCCCTACTCTGGCTGGAAGATCGTTGCAGCAGAGTCTCACTTCTCATTTGGGATCATGGGTATATGCACTGCACACCATTGCCAGAGCCCTCAGTTAGACCTCAACAGCAATGTTAAAAACCGATTCTATTAGTTAAATAGAAGCAGCAGAAATGCCTTGAGAGAGTCCCTCCTTGAATCCTTGGCTGCTGCTCTCCACCCCCAGCAGAGTGGGAAACTAGCCGTGGCAGTGCAGTAGCATCAAGAACAGATACAGTGAGAACAGCGTGGGACATAAGAAATTGAAGAAACAAGAAGAGCGTGAGAAATGTAAAAAACAGCAGCTGAAAACAATTCATTCCAGCCTTTTTCAGTATCTGGATATGTTTTTCTAAATTGCTAGTTAATTTTTTACATCAGTGTTCAGCTGCTATATTACCGTCCCTGAATTTTCACCCTGCTATATAACAACACCCTTTTGAATTTCTTGTGGAAAGACAGTGAAAAGATGCACCTCTATCCAGACTTCAGAATATGCCATACATCACCTTCCACTGACAGCCAGAATCTGATAGAAATAACTTCATTTCTTCTCCTTAAGGAGATCCACCTTCGAGAGCAACTGCTAATTTATGTCCCCAACAAGGCTTGGCTGGATCCACAGCTAGATGCTGTTCTTCTTTGGAAGTCACTTATGTTTGTGAAATACATTACTTTTCCATTAAAAGTAAGCCCCAAGTCTGCTCCATGGGCAGCGCAGTGGGTGACCATCAGCTCTCTGGAGGCATCACTCACGTCGTGGCTGCTGTTTCCTAGGGGTTCATCTCTTGGGGATGGTTAAGAACATGTCATTGGTCCTCCACCAGCTATGCACAGCCCAGAGTTTAGGTCCACAGTAAGAGGAAGCGTCACTGAAGAAAAACAAGGATTACTGCACTACTTCAGAGCACCAGGACCCTCTAGGTCTAAAATCTTCTACCAGACGGAGTCCAGCATCAGCTGTTACAGAAGATGGTACAACTCCCCCCCCCCCCCCCCAGGGATATAGGTCTTTAAAGTGATCCTTTCCGCTCTCAGCCCTAACCTTAAGGTTTTAAGCTGCCTTCACAGATTTCATTTTGTTAGTTACACCAATTATCACCTATAATCATATAACAGACCTATCCCATTTTTCAATATTACACTCCTGGGCTAAAGGCCTCCCCATGACACTGAGTTCCACATTTGATTGCCGAGAAGAAAAACAGGATTTTTTTGCTGTTTTGGAGTCTGTTGCTCTTTGGCAGCACTGAAAGCTCCCACACTCTTGCTCTGAGGAATGGAGGAGAGAAGTTCATAAGATCCCGTCATCGTGATCACTGCTGAGGTTTTTACAAACCTCATTCCCCTACCTGGTTTTGCTGCTGTAAACAAACTGTGGTCATTTCAGTGTCTTTGCTTTAAAATTTTCAGAGGATTCTTCCTGTTCTTGTCTTCCTATTTGTACTCTTGTCCTGGGGGCTGAGACCACCCTCTCCAAGAAGATCCCAGGGAGAAGCAACCCTGAAAGGAGGCATTTTTGGGTGATGTCAGGTGGAAAGAGGGCCCTGTGGGCCAGATGGGAACAGGTAGATTTTACACACCGTGTTTTGGTAGGTTTCAGAGGTGTTCCTGTTAAAAAAAGTGAAGCATATCATGAATTGCCTTGTTAAGCAACAACCTCTTTGAGAGAAAATTGAGGCATCCAAAATGTCGCTGAATTTGCTGAGGTTTCTGCATGGGAATATCAGCCAGTGTTTTCTTAGAGGCTCCTTTAAATTTGAACCTGGCCCTTGATGCTGTCAATCCAAACCCCAGATGACCTGGCTGGTTGTGCACATGGTGCTCCCAGAGTTCTCTGTTGGCAGGGAGATGCAGTGGTCATCTCTGCGCTGCTCAGAAACTCCTCCTTGCAGAGCTAATAACATCCTTGTTCGCTTACTGTGATGCACACTGAACAGAGCTGCATGCTCTGGCATTTAGCTCCCCTTCCATGGCTTCCTAAAAGCCAACTCAGAAATCTATTAATTAGATTTATAGGAAGCTTGTTTTTCCCATTCCTTCTATCTCTTTATTAGACAGTTAAACTAGCATAAAGTCTATAATATTTCTTCCAGTTTTCTTTCATGACAGCAATACTTAGGTGAAGTACATCAACTGGAAATTAAAGAAATTTAGTCAGAAAACTTGCAGGAAAGAACCAACAGAAAAGATCACATAAAGCAGAGAATAAAGACACCAGAAATAAAATTGTATGACAAACATGAGAATCAGTGTTAAAAGAACAGAAAAAAGTACAAAAGCCTCAAAAAATCCCCCAGAAACAGTATGAAAAGCAATGACTGACTTCAGAAATGAAAAATACAAAGAACATAACAAATGATTTCAGATCTGATCCTATCAGAAGGAAATCTGATTTCAAAAGAAAGAAAGAAGCAGTTATGAAGACATTTCTATGAAAAGATGTACAATAAAAGATTTGAAAACTGTATCTTCAAAACTATTTTAAAGACTAGAAAAAGAAAGGGATATGTATTAAAATATGCTAACGCTGAGACATGTAATACAAGATGTTCTCTCAGTGAAAAAAAGTATTTTGACAGGTGTATCAAGATTTACCACCAATCTCAGTGACCCCATCAAAAAAGAAAAAAAAAATAACTTTAAAGGAATTATTTTAAAATAGCTGTAACAACCTACCAGGCAGATCTTGGATGCAAACAGCTCACAATTATCTCTGTGGCTGAAAAGAGATCAAACCTTATTTCTGCGCTATTTTTACAGGAGGCAAAGTAGGACAGTCATATCACACTGCTCCAGATAATAATGCAAACAAAGGCTACTTGAGAACATGCAACCAAATAAACAGGGACAAGTCATGAGCTGTGAACTGAGCTGCAGCATCTCTCTCCGATATTTAGAGATTTCTGGAAAAGTCTGCCACAAGTAACAGCAATCCCTTGGAAGCAGGGACATGAGCTCCTGGCCACAGCCCACCATGACCATCATTAGAGCTCTGAGCGGCAAGGATTACACAGGATTGTGCCTCTCATCATACAGATGGTTCGCAAGGGAGATTTCCAGCAGGAGGAGGAGAAGTGCCTTCTGCCACAGGTGGAGCTGAACCAGACGTCCCTCGTGCATGGATGATCCCATAGCTGTGGCGGCACGGATGTTGGCTCAGGACAGCTGGCTGAAGGCTGTCTGGGCTTGTTCCCTGCCTGCTCTAAAATGGGGCTGCTGGAAACTCCACTGTCATTAGTCATGGAGGGCATTATTTTAAAGGTAGGCAGGCTCTGGGGTGTAGACACACACGTTTCTCCTGTAACATCTTCTTTAAAATGAATTAACTTTCTCAGTCCAAAAAAACCGGAGCTTTTTGCAGGTGGGGAAAACAATGTGTGTATGTTACAGGCTCTTCCTTTGACTGCATCAGAGTTTTTCCATAACTGCACATTCATGAAAGATCTTGATTGCCAGGCATCGTAAAACCAAATAAGACTGGAAGTTAAATTGTGAAAACAAGTATTTAAGCTATTTGTCCCTCAGGCCACCAGTTCTGAAATTCAAATGCAAAAGAGTTGAGATAGTCCATAGGCTGCTGTTTGCATACTAGTGATATTCCTAAAATATTTGTGAAATTCAGTGAATAGTATTCTGCACTGTGGTTAAAGCTGGAGGCCAGACTAAATGGCTGTAATCCATTCTAACCTTGACTCCATTAAACTGCAAATTGAACCATAGTGAAATTAATCTACTAACTGCACTTAAATGTTGGAACATTTTGCAAATGCTCTGTGAAAGCCTAAAGCCTCAACATCTGTATTTAGTGACTAGAATTCAACTGACTGTAGACAACCTTCCTTCAGAAGTCATCTGTATACTTAATAACACCTGCCCTGCAGTCTCCCTGCCAAGAAGTATGACGTAGAATCTCCTCTCTAAAACTAAGTTTCTAGACTTCTAGGACCAGATAGTATGTCCTCATTCTCCCATGAAAGTCCTAAGCCACGCTTTGTGGAAAAAGGACATCTACTTAGGATTAATCAATGGTACAGTGAAAGACAATTTGAAGAAAGATATTAAAGGTCAGGTGCTTTCCAAAAAGGGCAATACACAGGAGGGCTGACAACACCATATTGCCCCAGTTAGTCATTCTTACTAATCTCAGACTGCAGTTACTGGGAGACTTTTCTATCAGAGGTATAGAAAAGGGAGCAGGGATCTCTTATGGGGCTAATGCTGAGCGGTGGGTCTGCAGTGTCCTCCCTGCTTGCTGGCGCGAGGCTGCAGCTGCACAGCAAGCACTGTGCCAAGAGCTCATTGGGTCCCAGCGCAATGGCTCTCATTTCCCCAGGCACGGGGATTTGGAACTGAGGGAGTGTAATCTGGATAAAAAGCCTCTCTAAGCTGATTTGAGCTGTACCCCTAGGCCTGCTACCTAAAAGGATGCACTGAAGGGAGATTAAAAAGGATTGCAGGCCACCTTGTGATAGAAAGTGCCTGTCCATAACAGCGTGAAATGCCAGTCTGGAAGGAGCAGCATTCTGGAAACCAAAGTCGGCACTACTGACAGGAATCCAGGAGAGCAAGGCCTGTATTTCTATGCGTGCAATGTTTATCACTGCTCGTGCCAGTGGAATAAGCAAGATAAGGCCCAAGTTTTAGACACAGAGCAATGGAGAGGAAACAAAGAAGACAAAGATGTCCCTGAAGCAGATCACTGTACTTGAGTTGCTCATTACCTATACGGCCATGCCCAGGAGTTCAGAGACAGCTGTAACAATTAAGTGATTAAATATCCACACACATATATTTAAATTCAATCAGAATCACATATTTGCTGATTTCTGACCTTTTGTTTCTCATTTGAATCACATTTTCCACTTCCACAGTCACACTGAAGAGGTTGTGAGCAGAGGCTGCCGTTCTGCCTGTTGAGGAGTTCCTGGCAGGTCTTGGGAGGGAATAGCTACTGTGATGCTGTGTACTTCAGGCACTTCAAAAAAAAAAAGGGGGGTGACATACAGGACTGGAATAATTTTCTCAGAATTGTATCAGGTAACATACAGGAAAAAGTTCTAAGTGCTGTGGATAAATTAAACTCAAATGGATTATATGTTATTTCACATTGAAGCGTAAGTATCTCCTTGGGTTTTTAAATTGTCCCTACATAGTAGTTTCTGAATCCATTGGCTAAATTTCAACCAGATCTTACAGAGCAGGGAAGGGGTTTCAAAGGTAATTAATTTCTTATGAAATGTGAAAAAATAGGCAACTGAATAAGAAGTAGTGTAAGTATCCCAACTGAGAGAAAGATCGTCGTGTGAGCTCAAAGTATGCCAGGCACCAGAGACTGAGCTGCAGAGGGAAGGCCTTTGTAGATGTACAAATTCCAGATAAAGCCTCAGTTGGGATTTTCTGTCAGTCATGAGACATAAGCCTCCTTCATCTGCTCTACTGCTCAGGGACTGTGTGTGGTGATGGGCGGCTCAGAGCAATGAGCTCTTGTCTTTCTCTTTGCACAGGGTAGGGTGAGTTCTCTCTCACCCACCAACAAAGACGGAGCAGCTCTGCTAGCTGTCCTGGCCCAAAGTAACATACACAATAAGCTGCATTTAACAGGAGGTAGCAACTGTAAGTGAGGAGGGCCAGAACAGGAGGCCATCACCCCCCTCTCAAATGCTCTACAGACCATCGGAGCCCAGACCCTGATACTGGAGCTGTTGGTCTCAGTCTACTTTCCTCAGAGTCTGGAGTGATGTTTTCTATTATTCAGAACAAAAAGAGTAGATGAATACAATCAGCATAGGAAGATTGATCTAGCAGTGTAAGTTATTTATTCTTGGTCTGTAACTGCATTGAACACTGAAGATTCATTCTCCTCTGCTCATTTCAGGGCATCTTTTTTCTTTTCTTTCTTTTCTTACAGTCATTCCTGGGACCTTTTTCCATCATCCATAATGAAAATTAAACATAGAGTTTCAGAGAATACCTGGAAATGTAGATTTTTACTGGCGACTTCTGGGTACTTCAAAAAATGCTAGCCTGGGTTGCAATGATTTTGTTAGAAATAAACTACCAATTTCAAAGGAGAAGTGTAAAATATGTTTGCCACTTCCCCTATATGATATTCCATCTTTAAAATCAAAGAAATAAACCCCTCACTGCTGACTGCTTTATTGCTGGGTAGAAGGCAAAGGCATCTGTGTCCTTTCTGCCCTGCTTCATCTCTGCCATCTGCAGGGATATTTCTACCTAGGAAAGCTTTTCCTGTCTGATTGATGCAATCACTCAGGTGTGGTCATATCCACATGGACAATCATCCTGGGCAGGGAGCTTATTAGTTCTCACAGTTCACTGGTTAAAACACTCACCCAGTGCCTTGGACATTCAGCTTCAAATCACTTCCCTGCTTGAAGGGATATTCTGCCACAGCAGCCACTGCCAGGGTGACTATCTTTCCACCCCAGCTCTGGGTTAGTTTGGATGTCCACCACCTCTCTTGGTCATGCTGGTCCACTTTGCAGACCAGTGAAACATACAGGTACATGAGAACCAGGACCCGGGAGCGCCATGCCAATGCATGGGTCCCACTTCTCTTGGAAGAGAGAAATTAATGCAGTCCATGTGCTTGCAAGAGACCAGTGCCAGCACCAGATGGGCCACCTTAAATGCAGCATGGCAGCTCTTCGAGTTTTCGTCTGGCTCCAGATAGGTGGGTCTGTCTCCTCTCAGCAAGAGACATAAGTTTCTTTCCTTTCTCAGAGTCTCCCAGCCCTACTTAAATCAGAACTTTTATTTTTGGTAAGGGAAGTGATTCCAAACCATTTGCACATCTTTCAGTCTTGCTGCTACAGAAAAACAAAACCAGGAGAGAGAAGAAGAAGAAGGAAAAAAAGCATCTCTGATTCCTTTATTATGCTTCTCCGTGCTTAATTCTAACACCTCCTCCTGTGAGCCCAGAGAGCACTCAGCTATGCTAATGGGAAGGTATCACAGCTCAGCAAATGCATGACTTGCTAAGGCAAACAAATTATTGGCTGGAACTAACCCAGAAAAAGATGGCCCTGGCTTTTTTTTTTGTCTTCCTGCCACGCTGTCTGTACTATGGTTTTAGATACCTTTCCTTGCATGGAAGGGTGTATGATTTATCGAAACTGGAGAGCTTGCAGAGAAAAAGGCTGCAAAATTATTTTGTATCTGACACAATTTTTAGTATTATTATTTCTTCTGTAGCTGGGAAGGACACTTATAAAACATCTAACAAGCTGCTAAGGAGATTGCCTAAAGCACTGATTTAAAAATCTGCTGCTAGAGCCTATTCCTTGGTGCTCTGTACAAATTTCAAGCTCCAGTATCTTTGTATGGAAGGGAATTCAGATGAAATTTCTGAATAGTTTACAGGGTCTTTCTGACAGTTTAGTGGGTGCTCTCTTCAATTATTGGGCCTAAGTTACCTGCTGATGACATGAATCAGAGGTGCCTGGAAAAGGCTGGTGCAGTCTGAGCAAGCGTGTTGTAGAGCAGAAGGGCATTCAGACCTCCTACTTTGCGCTGCTGAAGAGCAACGACCCCCCCTCTGCTCACATGCATATTGCAAGCCCCCCAGATGTCTTCTGAATTGAAACCAAGTGCAGTTAGCCAGATGTCAACTGCTGAGTGAAGAACGCTGTTGGAGCGTTTTGCATGGTCTTGTATGGGTAATCCAACATGAGCTCTGCTTCAGCCAAAAATTGCACTGTAATCCAGCCTGTCTAGAAGTCCTGGTCCTGCTAAAGGGGATGCCAGCGGAGGCCAGCTGCTGGTACTTTCTCGGGGGGGGGGGGGGGGGGGGGAGAAATCTATTTTGTGCAGTTGCTGTGTCAGATCACCCAGGTCCAGCAGAAGGAGCAAACTTTGACGAGCAGCAGAGCCCAGCCTGTCCTCCTGGTGGCTCTGCTTACATGCTCAGAGTCAAACGTCTGCATATGCACATCACTGCATCGGAGGCTGAATGTGCCTCTTACTCCTGGTGAAGTGAAGTCAAGGACTTGAAAACTGGTGCTCACCAGATCTACACAGAGGAACTGTATTTCTCTAGTTACAGGGACTGTGGCTTGTCTTGAGCATGAGCTGCCTTTTGAATGGTAAGCGTGGAGTTTATAATCACTAATCCCTATATTTTATATGGCACTTTTCATTAGCAGATCACAAAGCATTTTGCAGAAGAAGGTCAAAATCATGATCTCCATTTTAAAGATGGGGACAAGGAGCTGAAGGGCCGCAGAAAAAGGCTCCCCACAGGCAGCTGACAGAACTAAGGACAGTATCCCACAGTTCCCACATACAGCTCAATGATCTGGCATCTCTAGTCCCATTATTAACACTGGGAAGACTCCCTTTAATTGGTGTCGAATGTTTGAAAGTGGAAGGAGTTGTCGTCATGGATATAGCATCCACAGGTTCTCCTTTGACTTGGTTGGAGCAGTTCTCTTTCACAATAGCTCTGTGGTCTTCAGATGTCAATGCAACAATGAGCACAGAAACAGAGATTCATTTGCAACTGGTGCAGATGCTTACTATGCAATAAGAAGACAAAATAAATCGTTGACTGTAACCCTCTTAGATTAACTGAGCTAGTTGATTCACTGATTTCTCCAGCACCAACTGCTCAGGAGCAGACTGTCAGGCCCTGTTGAATCAGCTACCTTCCATGACTTGTGACATGAAACTTTCACTCAGTTTGTGTCCTTCACAACAGAGCATCAGTATTATCTCCATCCCCTGCCTTGGACACTAGCTCTCCTCAACAACATGTGGTCTCAGCACTGAACAGGGAGAACCCCCCCCCCCCCATTCCTTCACACACACACACCCTAGCAAGAATATTTCAGCTGGTGACAGACATGGCTGAGAACTCACCTGTGGTGTTGCTGACATCCTACAAACAACCTCCCTGCCATTCCCTGCCTTCTTCCTCCCCATGCTCATCAGAGCATCACACCATCTCCTTCTCAGAGGTGCCAGCTTTCCCATCTGAGCTTGGCCCAGCCCTCAGGTGGCTCCTTACACATCTTCCCTCCAATAAGAGGTTTTGCCACACTTTCAGAGCCAATATTCAGATTACCTCTGGCAGCACACCTGAGGGGTGGCACGTTAGGCTCACCTTGTGCAAGAACAGCCCTGGGGAAAGGGGCATTTTTGCAGTGCCTCACAGAGACCTCCTTATCCACAACAGCCTTCAGTTTGGGGAGCAGAACCATTTACAGGAATGAGCCCAGCTGGTGCAGAGAGTTTGGCCAGCTGTTAAAAATAGGGGTAGACTGATCCAGCTGTATTGCAGAAATGCTGATTTCTAACTTAGCTGTTTTAAAGAAGTGTATTTTTCTTCCTTGTCTAGTGTAGATGAGGTGGGTTAAATCATCCTTCCTATGTTAAATAAATTGAAATGGTAGCAGCACAGTCAAAGCTTGTGGCCAGGCAGCTTGCCCAAGCAAGGCTCAGCTCTCTGTCCTTCCACTAGTCTCTTCCAGATTGTTGTTATAGGGATTTACGAGCACTTGCAACACGCTCAGCACATCTGAGATAAAGGAGATAAGAAGCAAATCTCTGCTTCTGGATCTCTGTCCTCCCCCACCCCAGACTGGAACAGTTCCTAGTACATACTGATGGGTTAGGTTCAGTTCTGAAGACCAAACTTTGCTCAGCCAATTACTGCATTCAGTCAATACCACCCATGCTGTCCAAAAAAAAAAAAAAAAAAAAAAAAAGCCAAACTCCTTTTCAGAGCAGTCAGCTTGATGTCGTCTGGTTCTTCAGAGTCAGTCTACCTCTTGGGTCCTTTGGCTGTTTTAGCAACCTGCCACTGAGTTGGATACAGTCTCTATAGCAGTGACTCCAGTCCTGAGATGCTGGCACAGGTTTTCTCATTGACTGTCAGTGGTCTAGCAGCAATGGATTCTCCACTTCAGTTCACCACTCTCAGCTTCCCTAATCTCTCTGCATCACCTTATATTAGGTGATCAGCCTACAAGCACAAGGTATAGCCAATGCCAATTCTGGCTACCTCTTCCTGTCCTGCTTTACTTTCCCTCTCCTCCTCTGCTGCTAAAAGAGATGGGGAAAAAGGTTACCTATTAAACCAAAATAATTTGATTTAACAGATTCCAGGGGAAGGGGTATGCTGATCTTTATTGGAGGAGAAAAACCCAGACAAAGGAAACTCTCCTGTTTCTTTTTTCAAGAGTCTCCCTTTATTTTTGACCGTTCATCTTTATTTTCCTTATAAATACAGGTGCTCGGCAGCTTCAGCCAAGGCAACAGTGGTAATTGTCACCATAACTACACAGTTGTTGAAACCTGACTGTCCAGCAGTAGGCTGACAGCTATCACACTCAATACATCTTTCTAAGATAGAAAGGCTAAGCAAGGCTAAGCCAATACTACAAAGGATCTGAACAGCAATTTCCATCTGGAGAGTTTCTGTTCCTCTGTGATACAAACCACTGGGACATGCTCTTTGGTACTAACAGCAGCATACCCACAACACAAAATTGCTTGCTGTTTTCTACCTCTGTATGAGTTTTTTTCTGCTAAGGGGACTTAGCAAAACATTTTACTTTCAAAAAGAGCCATGAAAAATAAGTGACAAAGAGTCGGTGCAAGAGGGAATAGTAGCAGTTTCTTGGAAATCAGTATGGTTTTGAAAGGTTTTCTGCAGGAGTACAGGTGCTGAGCCAGGATGATACACTCATCTCTTTGTAAACAGTTCTGCTTTTCTCTGATGGCAACTAAAGGAATTTAAGAAGAAATCTAGCTGTTTGCTTTTTACTGTGTGACAGCTCACGCTCACCATAGGCAGTAGAAGCAAAAACATTCATGTTTTTTTGTCTGGGAAACCCACAGGGTTTTACATACACACTACCCACGCACAGTCAGGCGTCTAGATCTAGGTGAACCATTTTAGGTAGACTGCAGATAGGTCTTACAGAATGTTCCTAGGAATGAAACGCTGACAATATAAGGAAAAAGCAGCACTGGGATTCATCTGGAAAGACCTTTTGAACTAGGCTAACCTTGTTGGGCAGGGAAGATAGACTGCAATATTGCAATGTAGATAGACAGACCATGACTGGACCAGGGGCTCTCGTGGAACACAAGTTGCAGCACCTAGTGATTACTGCTCCTCACCATGCACTGCATGTTCCTGCGGGACACAGTGAGAAATGACGGTTATGTCCCAACACGTGGGTGAGCAAAGCTGTGGTGGGTAGCCAAGCAGAGAAGTGCCTCAAGTGATGACACATGACTTTATTTCAGAAAGCTTTCTGCATCATACACGCTTGATCTTAATTTATTTAGAGGTGGCTTGGGATCACCAGGCTTGCTTATTTTTTACATGCAAGAATGCCTGTTGTTACAAAACTGTTCTTGAATCCTGAGTACTCCTGGATTAGAAGTCATTGATCAGTTTTAAGCACTGCAGGGGAGGGATGATTTACTATCAACAGCAGGAGTCACAGTTCAGGGGAAACTTTTATATCAGTACTAGCTAGAGAAGTTGGTTCCCACAAGAGTAGGTATTAGAGGACTTATTCCCCTCACCTTCCTTCTCTTTTGTCCCTTTTTGTGATCCTACAGAGGCTCTAGAAAATGGTGTGAAAGGTCCCACCAGCCAGGCAAGAGGTCTATTATGTTCCACATACTCCAGCAGTTCATCCATGCACTCCTGGGCTGTGTTCATTAAATGGTGTTTCTGGGTCAGGATGTTCCTGGACAGGTCTTGGAAAGAAGCAGCAGCCTGCAAGGAGTTGTGGGTCTCCTGTAATTCCTGCTGTACCTGCTGCATCTTGTCCTGGATGCTGGATGGGAAGCCTTGGCTGTTGGCCAGTAGAGTCTGCAGAGTGTGCTGCAGTTGCTGGGTGATGCCATGAGACACGGCCAGAATCTGGACCTCCAGCCACTACAGGGGAGGAAAGGAAGCTTTAGAAGTGGCTCCCCGTGCACCCACTCCCACCCCAAAACAGCTTCAGTGAGCCAGCATCTCCAGCAGACCACTACCTTCAGCTCCAAGGAAGTTGCGTCCTCACTCTCTTTTGGCTGCTTCTTGTTCCAGGTCAGCCACATCTGGTGCAGCTTCTCCTGCCCATTTTGAAGCTTCTGATCAATACCCTGCTTGTCACAATCAATCTGGAGTAGGACAGGAAAGCGAAGACAAGAGTGAATTACTATAGCAGCAAGATTTGCCTTGTGACTACCCCAGCCAGCTTGTGAGCTGGCACAGAGATCCTCCTGGTCTTCACAGGGAGTAAAGGGGAAGACTGCTGTACAGCAAGCAGCTTCAAGACAGGATGCTTGGAGACAGAACAGTGTTCCTACCAGCTCAATGACCTCCTGCAACTTTGAGAAAGTCTCCTGCGTGACCATCTTGATCTTCCTTACTTTGGCTAAGAAGCACTGGTAGGCTTTTTGATGCAGATGAGTGGGCAAGGAACTCAGATGTATGAAATAACCCTGATGGTCTGACTGCTGCTGGACAGCTGCCCCTTCAGTCCCCTCCACAGAGACCACAAGGTCAGCTGGAAAAAACAGCGATGAGAAGTTAATTGTTAATTGTCCTAGAGTGCATATGACAGATGGTCAGCAGTCATGAAGCCTTGCAGGTTAGAGTCAGAGTGACCATGGCTTTTAAAAGTGTCTGTATCCCCCAAATATAGCAGGAACTGGGAGGCCGAGTACCCCAACCACACACACTCGCGCTACCTCTCTACATTGCAGAGAAACCTAGAAAGATCTTCTTTGCAGATCTGCCTCATGCAAGTGTTTTCTGACCTAGTGTCGGAGTGGGAGACGGACCCGGAGTAACGATGAGTCTCAATGTGAGTATGATCGTTCTCCCTTTATTAGAGCTTACACAGAGTATATATAGACAGGCGATAGGGCATGTGCTAGCAATAGCTGTATGATTGGTTTACAGTCTCTGTTCACGCGCCTAAAGCGAATACATGATTGGTGCAAAGTTGCTGTTCACGTGGAGGGGCTTGTCGGCCCCCTCCTTGACTTGTTTACGACTACTTGCCTTCCCTTTCTGTAATGGTCTAGGAATGTTCAAGGACAGTTCACATAGCTGTGGGATCCTCCCTCCATTGTGAAGACAGGATTGCTCACTTCTAAGAGATCATGCCCCTTTTCACTTAATCATTCTTCCACAACCTAGTTCCTCATCTGTGATGGGGAAATGGTGATCCGATTTTCCTGGCACAGCTTCCACACTTCTGTCAGTGATCTTGCCTGCTTCGCAATCCACTGCCATGCCCTGGCTGGTCACCACGGACCTAGCAGACTCCAGGACTCTCCGAACAACTTCCCTGGCTGCCTCCAACACCGCCACTCTGATAGCAGCATCTTTGGCACCAGTGATGCTGGGTGACACCAGCTCTTTGATGCCAGAGAGAACATAGAGAGAGATCAGAAGACTGAATGTACCCACTTCTGTAGAACAGCATTTGGTACAACCGTGAGGTTGATGAGACTATTTCAACATCAGAGCTATTTGACCAGCCCAGGTGGGGAATAAGTCAGACTACAAGTGTGAGTAAGCTCTGCTTGGGGTGCAGTTCACCCAGTTTGTGGGATGTGGAAACTGTAATGAGACTTGCATGGGACCTTCCACAAAAATAATCTGACAGTTTGTTAAAATTGTCATTGAGAGCTTCAGTGAGAAGAACGTGGGACAACAAATGTTAAGAAACTTCACCTCAGGTTAGAGTATTCAAATTTGTCAAGGGACAGTAGTCCAGCAGCAAGGATACAAAGAGTTTCCAGCTGTGCTCTAACATCTTCCCAGAAGATGGACTCTAGAACATGCATGTAGCAGAGTACCAACCCACCAGCTGGGAGAGAAGGGGACAGAAGGGCAAGTCAGAACAGCTGTGACAGCTCCAGAGGGTTCTGGCTTTGCAGCTTCAAACTTTTCCCAGTTGGGACAGAGCTGCAGGATTGAAACTCTCAACACAGAGTGCTCAAGTAACACTCATTTGTTTTTGGAGAGTAACTATTTGTTTGTTTCCTTTGTCTTTTAATCATTTCAGCAGGAAAGTCCAGCGCCAGGAGTGTCTGCACTGCAGCTACTGAGTACAGATTACAGTATGTTTGCCATCTAACTTCAGAATTTGCATTTAAGTCTATTGACTAAATGTACCAGGCTTGATCAGACAGTCAAAAGAGCCATTCAGGCAAAAAGAACCAAAGGAAGTTGGGAGTGAAAGGAGGAGCTGGTTTAGGCTGTTAGAGGAGCCTTGGGGTAGGAAGCAGGGGGAACGGACATCTGAGCCAGCCCAAGGGAACTGGCAGGTACCCGGGTCTCATCTCCTCTGTGAGGGAGAGCGTTCCAGAAGAATATGTCATGGACACCAAGAAGGGGGGGGGGGATGTTCCTAGTTGGCAAGAATTTCTAGTTCTGTGTTAGATTGAAGGATTAGCATTTTTAGTCAAGGTACTCCTTCAGTCAATATTGGTTCTTTCCTCTCCAGTAGAAGTTGCATGTATGTAGATTCAACTGGTCTGTAACAAGGCTTTTCTCTGGAGGTCATAGCCACCCACCACCCTTCTTTTGTTTTGTTTTGTTTGTTTCTACAGACCAGATTTAAGTCTAAATTTTATTGCATAGAAGTTCAGGACCAAGGCACACCATTTGCTGGGTAAGGGTTCAAAGAGATTCAATACTGAAGTCAGTTATGAGTGACTCACAAGATACCTGGTGGGAGAAGAGAAGAGAGCCTTGCTCTTCTCTCAGCCCAGAACAAGGAGACTGGCCAGGTCCAGCTAGACAAGCAAGTTCGCCTGGCCTCCCATCCACCAGAAACTGTTACCTTGTCATCTGGTTCTTGCAGGTTTGACAACTTGTCTTCCAATTTGTCCTGTCCCAGGTAAATACATTCCTTCATTGTTGCAACTAAAGGCAAATCAGAAATCAAATGCATTTGAAAGTGAACGTGTAAATAGATCTTAGACTTTCTACATCCTGCCAGCATGTCCCCCACATCAGCAGGGGGGAAGACACTTGGAACAGCAGGTAGGTACTCTGTGTGAGCTGTAACTGGAGCAGCAGCTTCTGGGTGCAGGTGTGAGGAAGTGGCTGCTACTGTGGCTAGGGGGAAACTAAGCCTGCCCAAAGGGAGGAGTCTCTTCTGCTCAGCCTGTGCCCTGCAGCTTCTCTGGGAATGAGTGGTGGCACAGCCAAAAGAGCAGGCCTGAAGACCCTGTAAGTAACCTGCTAGATTAAGCAAAATAGCCTGGCTCTTGCCTAGGAGCGATGCTTCTCTACATCTCTAGTCGAGAGCCTGGGCAATGCTTTCGTGGAATGGCTCCCATGTCTTGGGGGCCCCGAAACCTGATGCACTTGCCTCTGTGGACTGCAGCGTGTGTCTTGCTGACTAGTGTGGAGTCTGCCAGCTTAACATCAATGTGATCCTGTTCTGATAAAGCTTTTCCTGGAATTGTTTAATAACTATGTCAAATGAACTGGAGCTGGGTAAGGTTCTAGCAGTACTGAGACTGTCTACACTCTCCTCTGTCCCTTGGATGACTCTGTATTGGAAGAAAACCTTTCTGTTATGGACCAACCATAAATATCAGTAGCGTTCCACAGCTTGTTTCTTTAGTGAGTTGCAGGTTTTGAAGTGAATATGAGCTGTGGTTTGCCCTCCTTCAACCAGACCAGGTTACTTGAACAGGCAGAAAGGTGAAGCTTTGGTGCAGGGCTGCATAGAAAGCTCTGTCAGGCTTGGAAGCCTCATGGCTTGTTTTATTTTTTTTTGCCCTCGTAGGCTGCAATAAATCTGGTGGCTAACCTGACCTTGGTCAGCTCTGCCTGTGATGTGGTTTCTACAGCTTATGTCTCCACCAAGGAGAGCCACCCCTACATCAGATCCGTGGGTGAGGCAGCAGAGCAAGGAGTGAAGAGTGTGACTGAAGCCACAGCTACCTGTGTGCAACCAGTTCTGACTACACTAGAGTCTCAAGGTAATGTGGTGGGGAGGCTTACACCTGCTTGTGAGGGCCAAATCCCCTTCCCAGAGGGACTCCTAACTCTTTGGTTCCTTCCAACCCTGAAAGGAGCCCTTGGGTGTGGAAAGGCACCTCTCTCATTGACTTACTAAAGGGATAGCTCCAGACTTACAAGTAAAGCAAAAAAGGCTGAGTCCTAATCAGAGTAGTGTGAAGAAGTGTCTCTTCCTGAAGGACTGGATTTGACTCAGGTGTTGACTACCCTAAAACTGATCTTGCCAGGCCCAAAGTATTAGGTGACAGCTGCTTGTAGTTTGATTCTTAGAAGCCCATGGGGGCTGGAAGAAAAGCCCCACTTGGAGGGCTATCATTACTAATGGTCCTGTTTCCTGTGGAGCTGCCTTCCCCCCCCCCCCGACCCCCACAAATGGGAGGGGGGGGAAAAGCAAACAAACAAACAAAAAAAACCCAAGAACCAGAACTAGACCCTCAGCATGTGAGAAGTTTTTAAACCTCATGGAGGGAGAGGGACTGATCCTGGTGGCAAGGATCTGACAAAACAGCTGATGTGACAGGCCTGGTTTAACTCTAAGACCAGAGTGGGCCCCCTCCTGTTTACTGTGTGATTCTAGATCCCTGGGACATGGAGGCTAGGGCAGAAGTGAGAGCTAAGCAACTGTCTGGTCAAGAACTAAACAAGCTGCAGGCGGGACTCCAAAGTATGTGGCTATGTTCTTGCTAGTGCAAGTGGGGACTGGTTATTCTCAAAGTGAACAGACTTAGCTCAAGACCAAGCAGCAGTGGAAACCAAGACAAGGTGCTCAGCAAATCCAGTTTACATCAAAACACATCTGCCTGAGTGGGAGTCTTTACCCACAGTCCTTGCAAGGCAGCATAATCGGGGAGGCAGGACTTGCAAGATGAAATAGTAGAAAACCCAAGTCTTGACACCTCCTCTTTTCTGCAGTTGCTGTGGCAAACAAATATGCCTCCAAGGGCTTGGATAAAGTAGGGGAGTAGCTCCCTCTCCTTCAAAAGTCAATGGACCAGGTAAGAACCAAAGGCTATGCCCTCCTTGTCTGGAAGAGGGGAGCAGAGCTGGCCTTTACAAGGATGGAAATACTTCAAGTTCTCTTGAGGAAACAAATCTCTGAGTGCATAGAGTGAGCTCTCTTAGTAAGAAAGCAAACGGGAGATACTGTCTGAAGACTCCTCTTGGTGCAGCAGGGACTGGGTCACAGAGCACTGCAGTTCTTATCTGACACTAACCTATTTCTGTAGGTTCTCTCTGACACAAAGGAGCTAATGTCATCCAGAGTGGCTGATGCAAAGGATGCTGTGAGCAGCAAAGTGACAGAGGTGATAGATTCAACCAAGGAGGCTCTTCAGAGTGGCATGGAGGCTGCCAGATCTGCAGTGACCAGCAGTGTGGCAATGGTTACAGAGTGTGCCAGATGGCTGCGAGCAGAGCAGGAGCTGTGCTGGAGGAAACAGGAGATGACCTCAGTCTGCCTATTGGAAATGAGGAACTAGGTCAGGAAGTGGCATATATGCCTGCATATTTAATGAGGATCATCAAAATGGGGATACCAACCTTGTTTTCTCATCTTTGAAATGGGTTTAAGAACTAACAGAAGTGCCATGTTGGAGGCTACCTGGCTCATAGTCCAAGCTCTCCTGATGCTTGTTTAGTTTTCTTATTAAGCATCTCTGGTCAGACACTTACAGGCATTGTCTTTCTCCTCAGCCAAACTGGCAGCATCTGGGGAGGGCACAGACATAATATCTATGGAGCAGCAGCAGGAGAAGCAGAGGTACTTTGTGCGGTTGGGGTCTCTCTCTGATGAACTCCGCCAGTTTGCCTACCTGCACTCAACTGATAAAATGAAGCGGGCCTGGCAGGGCATGCAGGAGGCCCTTGCACAGCTTCGCTGCATCATTGAACTGGTAGGTAGAGCTCTGTCTCCCTGTTGGAGAGCAGGACAGGGCCAAATGTATGACTTGGTCTCAACCTCACTATGACAGTGACAGCTGTGTTGATGACCAGCAGGTTTCTGTCTTGAGACACTCTGATTTCCCCCCCCCCCCCAGATTGAAGTGTTTAAGCAAGGATTTAACCAAAAGCTTCAGGAAGGGCAAGAGAAACTATGCCAGATGTGGCTGGACTGGAGTAAGAAGTGTCCTAGGGAGAGTGGAGATGCAAGCTCTGCAAAGCCAGAGGTATGCCCATGGGGAGGGAAGCAGAGGGATCTGATTCACCCTTTCCCTGCTTGATTTCTTAAGGTAACTTGCTCCTCTGACCTTCTCCTTTCTGCCTCCTTCTAGGAGATGGAGTCTCTGGCCCTGCTCATGGCACGCAGTATCACACATCAGCTGCAGATCACCTGCTGTAAAATATTATCTGCAATCCAAGGCCTGCCTTCAAGCCTTCAGAATAAGGTGAAACAATCTCTTAGTAACCTAGAGGAGTTTCATGCTGCTTTCTCAGCAGCAAGCTCCTTCCAGGACTTGTCCAGCAGCATCTTGACCCAGAGCCAGGGGAAGCTGGCTGTGATCCAGGAGTACATGGAGGAGCTGCTGGACTACCTGAAGAACAACATGCCTCTCTCTTGGCTGGTGGGACCCTTCTCTCCAAGGGAGGAGAAGGAAGCACAGACAGTAGGAGCAGGGACCCATGAAACCTCTGCCACCCTCATGTAAAGGGGGTAAGGCTCTGAACACAGTCTGCCTGGCTCAGCTCTGGGGGGAGTCTTTTCTGGGATAATTTTACACACACACCATTCCAGCTGAGGGTGAGATGTCACATCTGTGGTGACTATTGGGTATTGATGAATTAAGTAAGAAGTCTTAAGAACTCTTGAGGGAGGTGAGGTAGCAGGGCCACACTTCCTAAATGGCTGTAGATCCATTCAGGAGTAGGGGCTGATACTTGGGCCAGAAGTAAAACAGCTGAAGCATCCAATGCTTCCACCTCTCTAGCAAGGAGTTCATGATATGCCCTTCACCAGTGTGCCCAGACAGTGTCTATGCTCAGCACAACGACTGCTGTTGGTCTAAAGCCTTCAGCTAATGTTCAATTTCTAGAAGTGTCTTCCTAGAAGCTGCTTGTACTAGGTTATAACTGTTTCAAATAAAACTACTGCATGCAGGAAAGCTTACCTTCTATTCTCTTTTGGAGAGAGGCTGCAAGAACAGGTATTGATCAACAGATGTGAACTGTACTCTTCTACCTGCAAAAGCTCTGGTGCAGAACAAGGCAGTATCACTTAAGGAACTGGAAAATGCAGTATGTGAACAGAGTTCTGAAAATAGTTTCAGAAGCCTCTAAGCAATGGTCTTCAAGTTCCCAGGATGCTTCCAAGTTGCAATTTCCATAGGTCTGGAGGTAAGGGAGTAGGTAGTCATCTTCCTATTCTTTGGTTCTGGGCAAAGTAGAGGCTGGACTTGTGCCGTAGGAGCAAGCCTGCAGTTCTGCTATGGAGACTCTGAGCATGCTCATCCTGGGTCTTGGGTAGCAGAGCAAGAGTCGTCACAGAAAACAGTAGCAGTGCTTGTGCCTGTCCCAGAAGTTTTCAGAGCCTGCCTTCAGCAATGGGGATGCACAAAACTAGTTCATCAGCTGGTGGTTATCCAAGTATTCAGGCCTTAAGTGTTTTGGGTAACATATCTTGATGCTGGGATACTGCACTCAGGAATGCAAGAAGTGGTCAACCAGCAGTGGAACAATAAGGAGTACAGCTGTGAACTTTGGTACTAGCCTGGGAGAGGCTGAGCTATAATGCCTTCTCATTTCTAGGCCTGGTGGCAGGCATGTGTCCTCCTGGTGCTTCCCAACACTTGGAAAAGCTGTGGGGAGCTTTCAGGATCCTGACAGCCTTTGTCATTTGGCCTCTTGTCGTGGGGGTGAAGGGGGGGGGAGAAGGTTATTGGTTATTAGTTAACAGATTTATTGAAGATGGCCATACAGTGTAGTCATAGCAAGCAAATCTTACTGCACATTTGTTAGTGCCCGAGTCTCAGTTTCTTACCACTCCAATGGTTTCTTGTTGGAGGTTCTCTTAACTCCAGGAGAGTAACCTTGAGGGGCGTCCCAACTCAAGGGGAGATTCACTGCTGTGCAGCCTGCTGCTGTGCAGGAGAGCTCAAGGGGCTCTAGGCTGCAGCACTATTTACGGGCACGGAGTTTGACTCATGGTCATACAATATTTGGTGTGGAGTTGTACCTTTTTTTTCTCATGCCCATTTCTGGCCTCACCAGTTGCAACCAGTATCACCTAGTTCCTCCTGGTCAGCCCTGGGTGCAGTCAGTTATTTGAGGTCAGCTGGGGCCTGAGATAAGGTGTTTGTGCATGGGGGGGATAGTTGTGCTTCACCACTCTTTGGGCCTGAGATGGGGGGGGGGGGTAGTTGTGCTCTGCCATGCTTTGGGCCTGAGGTGTGTGTGTGCGTGTGGGGGGGGGGGTAGTTGCATTCTGCCACACCTCTTACGCCTAATTCCCCTCTTAGAGTTATAGTTGTCTTCTATCTGGTGAAGACTTCAAGGTCTGTGGTGGGAGAGTGGACTGCTGGAGTGGCTGCCTGGGAAAGATGCGGACCCATTGGGATGGGAAATCACTAAAGCATCGGTGACAGATACTTGCTGGTGCTGGTCCTGTTGGCACCACCATCTCCTAGCCAGGAGGTGCTCCAATTGAGCCAAAAGCTCTTCAGCTACCAAGCTTAGCCATCTTCCAAACAGCTTCCCCTTCCCCCCACCCCAGACTTACCAGACTATGGAGTAGCTGAGGAGGACAGAGCAAATGCTTTGCTTGCCATTGGGAGTGAGGGACTGACATAATAAGAGTCATACTTGTTTCTCTTCTGTATGGCTTGCCTTCCTCTCAAGGAAAGAAGTGGAATCTGTTACCAATGTGAGTGCTGCTTCCTCCAGACTTAATGCCAGAGACACCAATATTAGCTTCCCTTTTCTTAGATGTTAGAAATGGGGACGGGGGAGGAGGCCCCCTTGTGGGAAGTAAGTATGGGTTTAGAGGAAGAACTCTTCCTCTATTTTTCTTCTCTTAAGCAGAAATGGCTACTGCTCCAACTGCACTTCTATCCCCACATTATTGTGTGTAATGGCTTAGCACTGTACCATGGCAGGTTCATGTGGCCCTTTAGTCTTGGTTCAGTCATTCCACTGATACAACATGATCCCCTGATGTGGTAAAGCTCCAGGTCCAGCTTCACTGAGCAGAGCACTTCAGAGACTATCAGATAACAACCCAAACTCTGCTTCTCATGTGTAGCCACTAGGTCTCATTGAAGACAAAATAATAAGCCAATGACAATTGCCAGGCCAAGCTATTGTCGAGATCTGATGTGAGATAAATTGCAGGGGTCATCTCTCCTCTGGATGCTTTGATTACTGCCAAGCAATTCCTCCCTGGCAAAGAGCTCAACGAGAGGCAGCTTCAGTCTGCCTGAGATCATCACAGCTGAGCTTGTAGGGAGGGAAGTGAGGCACTAATTGTAAGCAGTAGCAGAAGTAGTCCTGCTATTCAGTAGGAAATCTGCTGCAATTTCTCTTCTTCACCAGCAAAGCTGCACCTCGCTACCTTGGTGTCTGAACCTTTTTATTTAAACTTCCTTGGACAAAAGTGCTTCTTAGGAAATAATTACATATTCCCATACGCTATGTTGATTTTAATATTGCAGCATGTCAGATTAATATTATGCTTAGCCTAGTAAATCATGATTTGTCTACTTATGGATCACTGGGGCGTATTCTAACTTACTGCTTAACTCCATTTCCTATACACACTAATGGCTACTCTTACCCTGGGAGCCTGGTGCCCAGTTCTCTTCCTACTGGGAGAAGGTGAATCACTCTGAAGGGCTCTTTTTTTCCCCCTGAAGGATGTTTCTGGATGTTTGAGTTTATAAAGGAAAAACATGGACTACTAAACCATGCTGGAGGTAAACTGTTTCTGTGAATATGACCTCTTTGTGCTAAGCAAACAGGATGATTGCTAGCATGAGTAATTCCTTCTCTTCAGTTAGAAGGTTCCAGAGCAATGCCCCTCAAGGATGTCTTTAAAGCAATGAACTGCCCAAATGTCAGGGGAAAAACAATCACTTTTTTTCCTTAAAGACCTTGACTTTTTAAAATCTATAATTCTCAATTCTCTCTTCTCCCAGCTAAGAGATGCTCTGAATGGTGGGAATCTCTGTGGCTGCCTTTTGAGGGCTCAGGGCTACCAGATAGCACTTTTTACCTTTGTTTGTCCCTGCTCCCACCTTGCCTCGTTTACTCAAGGCACCCTGAGAGAGAGCTGCCAACTATCAGATGTTCAGGGAGGTGAAACTGCAGAAGTCAAAGCCCCATTGTGCAGTCCTAGCCCAGGTTTTGTGTCCAAATAAAACTGGTGCTTTAGGGGAAAGACTTTCAAAGAACTTGCATTCCTGAGATCTTTTTGAGACAAGCCCAAGAGAACAGAGCAGAAAGTCTTTTCCTTTCTCTCCTGGTTGCTGTACATCCAGCTTGTAACCTGAAGGAGCCATTGTCTTATGCTGCTCCCTAGCCACCCTACCCTTGGGCCTCTCTCCAGGTGCTAGCAGGTGAAAACTCAAGCTGTGCACACAGCTGGGATCTTCCTTGTATTCCCTGTGCTGGCCCTTGTGGGGGGCAACCTAGCACCTGTATGGCTTTGGCTCTTCTGTAGTACTGCTAGAGCTTCTATGGCCTGCAACAGGCTAAACCATCCTCTTCACGGCAGCTCCTAAAGCTCTGCTTAGGAAGGGTAGGCTGAGTGGAAGTGTCTATGTGCCTTTTCTCCTGTGTTTAACCTCAGAAGGTTTAGGGAACCGTTGAGATTTGTTAGATGTAGCAAGGAGGGCGAAACTCTCACCAGACTAGTTGTGGCTAGGAATGGTGTGTGACTTTCCTGTGAGTTCTTCCTCTCTTGGTCTCATCCATGCTGCAGAGGCAGCAGAGTGATGAAGGTGGAAAGAGATGGATGCAGAAGAAATGGACTGGCTTTCTGTGATGATTTAAAGTGGAACTCATCTGAACTCGGTGGGGAGCATCGAGACTGCTCTCAATCTTATCCAAACCTGTTTTTCTGACTAGCTATGCTTTGAATTATACAAACTTCTTTAGACTTCTGTACAAAGTAATGTGACAATCCTCGCCAAGCACCCCAGCACAGTAGAAATGCTTTGAGATGTCTCTTTTGGCTCTTAGTGGCCCTTGGGAATGATGTGGTGTTCCTTGATTCTGACAGTTATAACCCAAGTGATTATATTTTACCCTTTCCTCCTACTATTTCTCCCTGGCTATGCTGTGGCCACATGTGATAACTCAGTTGCAGGCTGATTTGAGTTTTAAATGCAATCACAGGGCCACTTGCTCCTTGTTTGCCTCTTCCTAGATGCCACCTCACTTCCCTCTGCCAGTTTGCTTAATATTTTAATTATTTAATTCTCCACTTGTATTCATGCACTTCTACCTTTTTCTCTCTGTTCCCTGCTCTTTGTTCAAATGCTTGACTTCTAGGTCAGGGAGTGTGCTGGTCTTGGGCGAAGACTACCTTGGGCATGCTCTAAAAAGCTGTCACTTTCACAAATCTCTGGTTAGCAGCCTTGTCATGAAGGTAATAGACTAATCTCTCTAAAGTTCTTGGCTAGTGCTGAAAGGCAAAGGCTCTCTAGTTGTTTGCAAGGAGCCTAATTTCACCCTCTTATTTCCATGCTACTTGATGCACTCATACTGTCACCTCTTCTACAAAAACTGTACTGTTGCCTGCTGTAAGAAAACACTCTGTTTAAAGAATAAGCTTGTGACCTCCCTTAAGGGCTGCTTTGCTAGTTGGGGCCTGGATTAGGTGTAAACTTCCTGTGAGTTCTAGTTTTTATATGACCTTAAGTCATCTTGGTTGGGGAACTTAAGTCTTTCAAAGCTGACTTGAATTAATTTGCAAAGGAAAAGGGATGATGTTTCTACCCTCAGTGCTGGGAAATGATGCTATCGTGACTGGTCAGTGTGGGAGCAGGATCAGGCTGTGGGAACTACTCTGCTTGATCTTTCTCCAGCTGTTGTCTGATGTGAGCAGGCAGGAATTCTATTTTGTGGGTTAGTATTTGGCCCTGTGCTTTTATATTGCAAAGCCCTATCCCCTCTTTCCTATTACTTGTCCCTACTTTGCATCAGAGAAAGATTGGATGCTTCAGTGCACTGGAGTGCTAACCCTGGAGGGAATTCCCTGTGCTCTGATATACCTGATGTGCTCTGAGTTGGATCCTGTGCCCCTGGACAGGGTGAGGTGATCAGGTGAGATCAGGATGGGTTTAGGAGCAGCTGAGAAAAGGCATTTATTTGCTGGAGAAGGGCAGGGCTGCTTTCAATAGCAGCATTTTGCAGTGATCCATGCTCCCAAATGGGGCACACTGGTGCTTTTCCAGTTAGAAACCTCTACAGGCCTCAGCATTCACTCTTCCTTCTTCCAGAGGTTCCTGCCGGAGGCCTCTTCTGTCAGGTCCTGGCAGTAGGACCAGACAGGTCCTACAAAGCTTTGTTTTGCTTCCCTCTGCCCTGCAGAGGAGGAAAGGGGATCAATAAATCTGCTTCGGATTGCCTTACAAATCAAGCATGAACTTGTGACAATTCCAATACTGCCTTTGTGTGGCTTGTTCAGAAACCCCCTGATGCCTGTGAGGGTGACAGGCATCTGACCTGATCAATAACGCAGTTGCCCTTTGCTGCTGCAAACCAGGCAAGGCACCTTCTGTGAATACAGAGTATAGGCAGCAAATAATTACCCTGGTTGTGGTGCTTTCTGGACATTGGTGCTTGCCCCTGTGGTAATGGAAAATCCATTTGCAGTATTGACTTCCCAGTCTCCTTTTGATTCTCATATTTGTTTAGGTTTGGAAATGCCTTGAGATTCTTCTGCAGTGAATGTGGAGGGGAGGTGATCCAGAGGATAATTAACAAGCTGAATGCTGATGTGGCTGTTTTTTGTGCCATCCTCAGTACCGATACTGTCTTTCTGTCCACTTGTGTTAAGCCCTTCATAAACTCTGGGAGCTCAGTGGAGCAGGAATGCTGGCCAGGTAGGCAAATTCAGACAGATTCCTGCCCATCTCTACTCCTGCATTGCCCACTTGGGCATCTCTGCGAGTTTCAGCAGTCTCCTTTTTTATTGCAGAATTCTTCAAATGTTAGTTTTGTCCTTACTCAACTCTGCAGCTCTCAGAGGTGGGCGAGGGAGTTCAGCTGCTTACTGGTCTGAGTTCAGCACCTGGGGGTGATGGAAGCAAACTCTGGACTTTGTTGCTCTTAATCAGTTTCTTATCAATTAGCAGCTTGCCTTCTCAGCTGAGTGTACCAGGACTGCTGGGGCAAGAGTTGGGACAGGCAGCAGAAACACTCCTAAGGTCTGGCAGATCTTCAGCTCAAGATATCTCTGTAAAGGGCCCCTATGGCAGCTTGCAAATGGGACTGGGATTAATGGAGAGAATTAGTGTGTCAGGGAGGAGTGTTTGAAGAGACCAGAGCAGAGAAGTGGGAGAAGAGCAGGAGAGTACTGTTCAGAGAGGGGTTCAGTCTGGGTGGGATTTGGCCAAGGAGGAGAAGGATAGAAGGGAAGGAGCTGAAGGATAGAGGGCCTAAGTTTCCTAAGAAACAGTATCCTCACCTACTTCAGTTCTGCAGGAGCTGTTATTCCCTAGAAGGAAAAATATCCTGAGCTATCTGTTTTTGAGGAAACAACAAACTGCCTTTACCTTACAGTGGTCCTTCCTCTAGCAGAGACATCAAAGAGCTTAGTCTTGGGCATGCTGTCCCCACTGAAACGTGATTCTCTGTCTCAATTGGGCTGATTTTTGGAGGAATATCTGGCTGGCATGTTCACAGGCACCTCTCACGTTGGGAACCAAGTGCTGCCTTCCCTCCCCACCTCTCCTGTGGGATGGTTATTGCAGCTGTAAGCTGAAGGTCACTTCAAATGTCATCTTCATTTAGGTGCCTTGATAGGGTAATTATGGCTGAAAATACAAGGTTTACCAAACAAATTAGAGTGCAGTGTTTACCCTGCAAGAAACTGATTGGAAGCGCTGCCTTTTTTTTTTTTAATAGAGAGAAAAGCAATTTTAAACCTTCAAAATGGTTCTGCCTGTAATATCTACTGTTGCATATGTCTCACTTCCTATCCCTTCTTGCTGATCCTCAGCAGATGAGGGGATGCAGTCTGTGATGCAGTGTCTGTTCATCCCCTGCTCATATGCCCTGGTCTGGATCCCCTCATCCTCATTGTGGAGCTGAACCATGAGCCCAGAAGGGTGAATGAGCATCAGCTGCAGAACCATGGGGACTTCATGCTTTGTAATAGTCTAGCCACTGGAGGAGTGGGTGTAAAGCAGGGAAGATCACATCCTAGATGGTCCTGAGTATTTCTGAGCTCCCTTGAAGACTAAGGAGTTCAGGGTGTTAGCAACCTCCAGGGATGGCTCAGCACCATGCTGGATTAAGGAACTGAGGGTCTCTTAGGCTTTTCGTACAGTAGAATAATTCAAGCAGTACAACCTTCCTTGAGGAACACAGGAGAAAGCATACAGGGTAATGCACACAGCTACAATAGCTACAGATGGAGATGTTCTTGGACAAAAATGCAGTGACAGCATAAGCAGGCAAACAGGCTTGTGTGCAGTATTCAGTGCGTGAACATGGAGTCTGTTGCCTTCTCTATGGAAACAGTGGGGAAATAAGACAGCCAGGAGCTGAGATGCTCAAATTCACATCAGTTACCTGTGCTAACTTCCTCATGTGTGCATTCCTTGTACCCTACTGGGATAAGTTCCTATACAGGGGAGGAGTTGTGCCTCCTCCAAAGGCTGCACTGGCTGATAAATTACAAAAAATTCTCTACACAACTATATCAGCACAAAAGTGATTTTGGAGCAGACTAGAGGCTTATTTTGCTCCCACTGAATTAGTTTCCCTTTTCTTCTGTCTGCTGGTTTACCCACTCTAGGCAGAAGAACCAAAGTCTTATTTCTTTTCATTTGCGTTTTAACTCAGAAACAAGATTAAGTAACAGTCCTTAAAGGAAAGTTTCAACGCAGATTTCCCTTTTTCTTCATTTACTTTCTTTAAGATCCAGTGTGAAGCTAAACAAGCTTTTATATTATTAGTCTCAGGATTTCCTTATTCTGGCTTTGATTTATGGTCACACCTGGAGATTCTCAACTGTGTAAGAAGATTTGGCACACATCTCAGGTTTAAAAGTTGCAGAATTAAATAAAATGGAGAACTCCTTCCAGAAAACCTGATGGTTGCAGATCTTGGCTCAGGTTTTCATACCTTCCCATTGTCAATACTGCTGTAAAGAACTTGGCTCAAAAGAGAATGCAGCAAACTCTAGAGTAAACAACGTAAGGAAGGACAGAGGGCCCAAAAGCTTGGTTTCATTCCCCTGCAGTTGAGCTAGCTTTTCCTATTTTCTCTGAGGAATCTCATTCACCAAAGTATCTATGCAAAAAAATCTGAGCAGACATAGCAAATTCCAAGAAAAAACTTTTTTTTGGATTGACTCAATGTGGAAGGGATTCTTGTGTCAAAAGGAGTCAGCTCAGTGGAAAGATGTGTACATGCTTGTCTGCAGAGACAAGATCAAGTTACTAAGAATTCCAGAACTTATATTAACTCACATGTTGACTTTTTTTTGCTCATTTCCTGACTAAATGTGGCTGGGCAAAAGTAAAATTTAGTTGGAATTTTGTCATTTTCTTTTTCATATTGGAATATAAGTATTTCCAACATTTTGTTCTCATGGGCATGTTTCTCATGTCAGCTGCACCCATTTTAAAATGGAAGTCCAAGGGAAAATTGTTGCTGCTGGTTTGCATGGTGTATGCATAGCAGTGTTTTGCTATTGCTATGGCCATGTGTATTATGGGGTTTGGGACTGGCAGTTTCCAAAACAAGGGGAAAATAATGCAGTAACCAAAAACTTAAACTTGGTCTGAGTTGAGAAAAATGCTTCTTTTAGAATATGATCTTCTCTCTCCTGTTCAAATAAAGTTATAAGGAATTTTGAAACAAGCTGTTCAGACTGGCCAAGAGAGATGCATTCATTCTGCAAATTTTAAGATGAAATGACTTTACTAAATAAATACCAAAATATTTCTTGCTAGAAAGCAAAAAGCAGAACCTGAAGAAATGTACTCAGCTGTATTCCAGTGTCTTCACAGGCTTTTATATTGCAAAATTGTACTGACTTGTGACTGTTCATGAAGTATCACTACTGGGAAAAGCCCACTCTGTAGCCAGCTCCTGAACATTAAAAAATAAAAAATAAAAAAAAAAAAAGGAAAAAATCTACAAAAACTATTTGTATATAATCAGCTGCAACTGCCCGGTGAGGACTGCTTCTCTTCAGAAGTTACCATCTGTAATAATTTCATCCTTTAATTCAAAGCCCTGGCTTTACATCTTAAAAAGTCTTCCTCAGAGAACAGCAGAGCTGAACAGCCTTTTCTCCTGTGACAGCTCCTGCAGAACCCGCTGGCACAGCTGTACAGCTGGGGGAGCAGGGTGCACCAGTTCTGTCATAGGATCCGCTGTGCAAAATACTGGTTATTCATCCCTGTTGCTTGTTGGAAGCCTTGGCTTGTTCCAAGGTTGTGTTGTGCTTAAGTCTGGTTGTTTTTATATAAGAGTGATGATTATACAGACTCAGCCACTTTTAGGTTCAAGGAACAGCAGGACACGGCACTACTGATTTGAGTAATTGCACCAGTTTTAATGCACTTCCCCGAAGCCTTGGCAAATCACAGGTGTGTTTGATGTTAGAATCCCTGTGCAGATAAGGGCACAAAAAATGCATGGCACCCATGAGTCTTCCCCCCATGGGAATGTCACCTAAATCCAGAGAGAGATGGGAATCAACACAGCCCTTGATTCATGCTTCATGTGTACTAGGAGGGAAGAACTTATCATAACACTTGCAAACAATACTCTTGGCAACAAGATGAAGCTTTATTTTCCCATGTGTTTTGGTTAGGGACACCTTTTCACAGCCTTCAAGACTTCTAAGACTGGCTGATTTAGTCACGTTCAGCACTTCTGAGGATTTCTGCCACCAGGAATAAAAACCTAGGTAATACTAGAAGGTATTTAGAAAGGAAAAGACAAAAAGAACCTACCTGCATCTTGCTCAATAGCTGTCGAACCAAAACTCCTGTTCCTGGGATCCTGTAAAACTGTTGCATAGTGGCAACTGCCGACTGCATAGCTTTGCCTGACTGCAAGGCAAGCATTCGGCTGTGGGGTGGAAGCAAAGAGCCGTGTTCTTAATCATCACCGAGAAATAAAGAAACCGATCATAAGATGCTGCACAGTCAGTTGTCAAGTCTCCGGGTAAGAAAATTTCATCCATAGCAAAACAAGAAGAGAATTCAACAGCCTCTCTTTCTTTGGTCCCTTTGGTAATATCATCTGGTAGCAGGATGGGCTAAAGACCCACGTTCACAGCACCCGTCTGGACGGGCCCGTCCAGTCCAAGCAATTACAAACGGCAGCAATCCCCCCTGGACCACTGAGGCAGACGCAGGTCTTTGGTACAAAGCAAGCTTAGAAAACACTGGACAAGCTCTGTCTTGCGTGCAAAGGGGGCTCCTCGCTTCTCCCCGAGACCTCCTCTCCACGCTGCCACCTGGCCAGCACGAGATTTCTCCTCTGCTACAGCAGCACGGCCACAAAACCCCACAGCCTACCTACGGCTGCCGCTGTCCCGTCACACCAAGGAAACAGCTTCACAGGCCTGGGCCACCCCAGCAAGGACAAGCTCAGCTTTACATGGGCGTTTGAACACTGAGGAAGTAGCTGTACTTCAGAAACACAGCCGGAAAGCTTGCTGGCACTCAGTTTCAGTGGAGCCGTCCTCTACGCAAGGCAGGTACCTGGCAAGTTTTCGGAGGAGGAAAATGAACTCCACTCGCCCCAAGGAGTTTGGTGGGCAGGGGGATTGCGCTGCTTGGTTTGGGTTTGTTTTCCTCGGAGGGAGGGAGGGAGATGCCCTACGGCACCGGGGAAGTCTCTCTCTCTGTCTCTCCTTGGCTTTACCATCCTTACCCTATGGGGTGGCAATTCATCTCCGTTAGCAAGTGACCCTTTTAGCCAGCCTGGCACATGGGGCAGCTTGCTGGGCAAACGGGACTCGTCCAGCAGCTGTCAGCAGGGGATGCGCTTGGAGCTGGAGGAGTCGGTCTTGAGAGGGGGTGTAGCCATGGCTGGGAAGTGCCAGGCTGCAGTGGGCTGCTGTTGCCCCAGAGAGAGGGTGTCGGGGCAGCGGTGCTGCCACGTGGGGAGCGGCACGCGCACACTGCCCCTTTGCCAGAGCTTCCCCTGCACCAGCACCTCACACCCCTTTGGGCACTGCAGCAAAGGCAGCGTCTTTCTCACACCGTTCACAGGTTTTGCGACCTGTGAGCCTGCCCTGCTCATTGGGGCTCCCGGCACACTTGGAGAAGGCGATGACCGCTGACAGACAGCAGCACGGCCTCTCCCTGCTCAAAGGAGAAAGGCCAGCCCTGCTCAGAGAGACCTTCCTGAGCTAAAGAGCAGCACCGCTGCTCTGGAGCAGGGAAAGCTTGTGTCCCTAGAGACACTCCGGGCCATGAGCTTGGAGGCCTAAGGTCGCCAGCACCATCCCTGCCTGACAGGCCTCTAGTTTAGCCTGCTCTTCTAGGAAGGCGGGTGTCCTTCCACTAACTGAGCAGGAAGAGTTCCCAGCAGCTTTGGCTGAGCTCCGCTCCAGATTTGGGTGTTATTCAGGGAAGCTCGGGGCCCTTCCTTGTGCGTTTGGCGCCCCCCAGGAAGAGGAGTCTTCGGGGAGGGCAAGGTGTGGGGCAGCACGGAGTGAGCCAGAGCAGCGTCCTGGTCGGCAGCGCTGCCTGCGCGTGTCTCTGAGCACCCATTTACTGGCTTGGGTGCTCTGGCTGGTGCCTGGGAAAGGCCAAGCCCTGGGCACACATGGCCGTGCCCGGGGAAGGCCTGGCATAGGCTTGTCAAGGGCTGGCTCGGCCTTGCTCTTGAACTCTCCTGCAAGCCAAGGGCAGGCCAGGGCTGCAGGCCGGCCCCGCGGTGGCCTCGCAGCAGCGGGGCGGTGGCGCGGGAAAGCTTTGGGGGCTGCCTTGGCTGCAGTGACCATGAGATGGTGGAGTTCAGGATCCTGCGAGGAGGCAGCAGGGCACCAAGTAGGATCGCAACCCTGGACTTCAGGAGAGCAAACTTTGTCCTCTTCAGGGACCTACTTGGAGGAATCCCATGGGTGAGGGCCCTGGAAGGAAGGAGTGTTCAAGAGAGTTGGTTAATATTCAAACATCACTTCCTCCAGGCTCAAGAGCGGTGCATCCCTATGAGTAGGAAGTCAAGCAAAGGAGGTAGGAGACCTGCATGGATGAGCAAGGAGCTCCTGGCAAAACTCAACCAGAAGAAGGAAGTCTACAGAAAGTGGAAAGGGGGACAGGCCACTTGGGATGAATATAGGAATGTTGTCAGAGTATGCAGGGATGCGACGAGGAAGGCTAAGGCCCGTTTGGAATTAAATCTGGCTAGAGATGTCAAGGACAACAAGAAGGGCTTCTTCAAATACATCAGCAGCAAGAGGAAGACTAGGGAAAATGTGGGCCCTTTGCTGAATGGGGTGGGTGCCCTGGTGACGAAGGATGCAGAGAAGGCAGAGTTACTGAATGCCTTCTTTGCTTCAGTCTTTACTGCTCAGGCCAGCCCTCAGGAACCCCAGACCCTGGAGGCAAGAGAGAAAGTCTGGAGAGAGGAAGACTTTCCCTTGGTGGAGGAGGAGTGGGTTAGAGATCATTTAAGCAAACTTGACACCCACAAATCCATGGGCCCTGATGGGATGCACCCACGAGTGCTGAGGGAGCTGGCGGACATTATTGCTAAGCCACTCTCCATCATCTTTGAAAGGTCATGGAGAACAGGAGAGGTGCCCGAGGACTGGAAGAAAGCCAATGTCACCCCAGTCTTTAAAAAGGGCAAGAAGGAGGACCCAGGGAACTACAGGCCAGTCAGCCTCACCTCCATCCCTGGAAAGGTGATGGAGCAGCTCATCCTGGAAGCCATCTCCACGCATGTGGAGGAAAAGAAGGTGATCAGGAGTAGTCAGCATGGCTTCACCAAGGGGAAATCATGCCTAACCAATCTGATAGCCTTCTATGATGGAATGACTGGCTGGGTAGATGAGGGGAGAGCAGTGGATGTTGTCTACCTAGACTTCAGCAAGGCTTTTGACACTGTCTCCCATAGCATCCTCATAGACAAGCTCAGGAAGTGTGGGTTAGATGAGTGGACAGTGAGGTGGATTGAGAACTGGCTGAATGGCAGAGCTCAGAGAGTTGTGCTCAGTGGCACAGAGTCTAGTTGGAGGCCTGTAGCTAGCGGTGTCCCCCAGGGGTCAGTCCTGGGTCCAGTCTTGTTCAACTTCTTCATCAATGACCTGGATGAAGGCACAGAGTGCACCCTCAGCAAGTTTGCTGACGATACAAAACTGGGAGGAGTGGCTGATACGCCAGAGGGCTGTGCTGCCATTCAAAGAGACTTGGACAGGCTGGAGAGGTGGGCAGAGAGGAACCTCATGAAATTCAACAAAGGGAAGTGCAGGGTCCTGCACCTGGGGAGGAATAACCCCATGCAGCAGTACAGGTTGGGGGTTGACCTGCTGGAAAGCAGCTCTGCTGAGAAGGACCTGGGAGTGCTGGTGGACACCAAGTTAAGTATGAGGCAGCAATGTGCCCTTGTGGCCAAGAAGGCCAATGGTATCCTGGGCTGCATCAGAAAGAGTGTTGCCAGCAGGTCGAGGGAAGTGATTCTCCCCCTCTACTCAGCCCTGGTGAGGCCACATCTGGAGTACTGCATCCAGTTCTGGGCTCCCCAGTACAAGAGGGATGTGGCACTACTGGAGCAAGTCCAGCGAAGGGCCACAAAGATGATTAGGGGACTGGAGCATCTCTCTTATGAGGAAAGGCTGAGAGAGCTTGGCCTGTTTAGCCTGGAGAAGAGAAGGCTGAGAGGAGATCTTATCAATGTGTACAAGTATCTGAAGGGAGGGTGTCGAGAGGATGGGGCCAGACTCTTTTCAGTGGTGCCGAGCGACAGGATGCGAGGGAACGGGCACAAACTGAAACACAGACACTTCCATCTTAACATGAGGAAAAACTTTTTCACTGTGAGGGTGACAGAGCACTGGAACAGGTTGCCCCAAGAGGTTGTGGAGTCTCCTTCTCTGGAGATATTCAAAAGCCGCCTGGATGCAATCCTGTGCAATGTGCTCTAGGTGACCCTGCTTGAGCAGGGGGGTTGGACTAGATGATCTCCAGAGGTCCCTTCCAACCTCAGTGATTCTGTGATTCTGTGATTCTGTAACAGTGCGCGGTTGTGCTGGTAGTGCCAAGCGCTGGGAGACCGGCTGCGGCGAGCAGAGCTGCGTGCCGCTGGAGTGAGAGGTGCCAGCGGAGGGTCGCAGCTGCAGAAGGGCTCTTGATAGGAGCCACGGAGCATTATCTCACTGCTGGCCTCCGAGACCTAGACGGACTGCTGAGTGCAGAGGAGAAGAGGGGCAAGGTGCGTGCTGGACGGATGCAGAGGGCTCAGCTTGGGAGCCGGCGACCACGCAGGGCTGCTCTGGGGCATGCGGCAGTGCAGAGGGAAGTGGCAGCGATAGACAGAGGGCAGTGGAGGCTCTCCGGGGGTCCTGTCTCTCTGCCCATGCCGGATTCCAGCTCGGCAGACAGCAGGGGTGGCGTGCAAGGACGCAAGGGCTTTGGTCTACAGGCTTTGGAGCTGCAGGGAAGGAGGAGACAAAGCAGAGAGCTGCTGTGGAATAGGCCACTCTTTGCACTCTCCTTGTCTCCTTGGGCTCTTTAAAGAGCATTTCTGGTACGTGCTGGGCAAGAAGCCTCTTGAGATGGTGGCCCGAATGCCCATGAGCGTCTCTGTCTTTTTAGCTCAGGCGCAGAAGACAGCAACTCCGAGTAGGATGTCCTGAGCTGCTGGATATCCCGCTCGGGGTCAAACTCCCGTTGCTGCCTGGCTCCAACGCTGTCTTCTACCAGACCGAGCTGGGGGAAAAGGTAAAAGCAGGGCAACGGGGGAGGAAAAGTCCCTCCTTTTGCATTATCTCCTTGCCCAGACCCATTGAGCAGCCTGCAAAAGAAAGAGCCTTTCACAGAAATCAGCGTGGCGACGTGCTGTAGAGTGGGAGCTGCAGTCCTCAAATGAGGCAGGCCTCAGCGGGCAAAGCAAGCTCCGGGCTCCATGCCGCTGACAGAAGGCAGGAGTTGCAAAGAGCAGGGCCCGATACCGGCCACAGGTCAGCAGAGCGTCTCCCACCGCTGCTCTCTGCCCGTGCACGAGCTTGCCAGAGCCAACGCCAGCCTGCCTTGTGGCGCCGTGCAAGCGTGCCGCTCATGCCCTGCGTGCAGTAGGCAGCAAGGCGTCCAGGTGCTGGGGGAAGGGCTCCTTCTGGCAGGGCCCGAGATGTGAATCCAGGCTCTGCAGGCAATACCCTCAACCTCGGAGGCCTGAAAGCACTACCCTATGGGCTGACAAAGCTCGGAAGTCTCTTTCTCTCTTTCCTGATCTCTCCTACCCTGCTCATGCTGCGGACGATACTTTCTGCAGCTTCACCAGCCATCCGGTTATTTCAGTCTGGGAGATCCATACTGCCGCTCCCTGAGCTCCGAGTACAACAGTCTGCACGACCCACATTTGCGAGCCTACTACCACCGCAAAGACAACCTCTGGCGACTAAGGAGAGGAGGTTACATCACCAGCAACGGCAAAGTAGGTTGGACATCAGGGTGAGAAGAGCAGTTTCCATCGGAGGGGCAGCGGCAGGTTGCCAGAGCGCTTGCTGCAGCCGCTTCTTGCGGGTGGAGGGCGCAGGGCTGCTGGGCTGATTTCCCTGGGGGCAGAAGGAGCCCAGAGCCCGCTCCGGGAATTCCCACTCCTGCTCTTCCAAGGCTGTGCCGCGCTGCCTCGGCGCCGACGGAGCAGCGGGCGTGTGGGCTGGCGGCGGAGCGAGGGGCGCTGCTCCCCGCTGGCTGGCTGGCTGGCTGGGAGCAAAGCCGCCAGCCACTGGGCAGGGCAGGCTGTGCAGGGGAGCAGCTCCCGCTGCCTTAGCGCTCTTTGGGGCAAGGCAGGCTGCGGAGTGAGCGTGACAAGTGGTGGCTGCTTTCTCCCCCTCATCTCGCCATAGGTCGTTTGCACCCTGCGGGAGTTCAACGAGTACAGGCAGTACCTGACCACGCTCAAGACAGAGGCCGACAAAATGTACCGTCGAGAACAAGTACGTAAAGCTCAGGGTTCACAGGGCTGGGGCTGGGGGCGGGCAGGAAAGTCATCCCCCAGCGCCTGCCGGCAGTGCCGAGGGAAGTCCTTCTCTCCTGCCCTGGGTGCGCGGCTGAAGCAGAGCGCTGCTCTGGGCCAGCGTGAAGCCTGCACACGCAGGCACGTGAGAGCATGTTGTGGCAAAGGGGAGCTAAAGCCTGCTGTCAACTTTCAGCAAATGCTTCGAGAACAACCGGCAAAATTAAAGAATGCCCCCGAACTGCCGCAAGGCATGGACATTTCTCACCTGCGAGAGCGGCTGCTGTGGGAGCAACGAGAGAGCCTGAGAGCTGCAGAGCAGGACGTGAGGGCCAGGTAAGAGGCAGCACAAGGAAGGCTTGCGCTCGGAGCGGGCCCGTGGCCCTTCGGCGAGGTGCTGCCTGGGGCCTTGTGTTCCAGGAAAGTGCCCAGTTGCTGCGTGAGCAGAGGCTGGTTGTGCCTAGAGTGGTGCAAGCAGTGCCTGGAGGCTGGCAAAGGCAGCTGGAAGCTCTTTGGGGCACTGGAGCCGGGAAGCCCAGAGCAGGAGGAGGGCAGGGGCTGAGCAGGCAACGGTCTGGGCAAGACAGCTCCAGGCGCTCTCTTTCAGCCATCTGTATGTCTCTTCCAAGGTATCTCGCCAGGATTGCGGAGAGCATGGAGAAGCCTGAGGCTCCTGAAGAAGACGCACGCCTCCCCCAGCCGGCTGAGCAGGAGCAGGTGCGCCTGGCACTCTCAGTGGGCTCTTGTGCTCTCAGACTCCGCCACTCAGCACAAATCCCTTAGCTGCACCACGTGTCCCCACGGTCCCTGTTGCTGGTTTCTCGTGTGTCGAGCAGCCAAGCATGCAGCGTCCCTGAGGCCAGTAGTGGCAGTGCTTAGCCTTTGGCGGGTTGGTTTCCTCCTGCAGGAGCTCAGAGGTTAGCTTAGAGAAGAGCCTGCTGTTGCCCGATTCTCATTAGCGGGGCATGTTAAATGCTGCCCTCTCATTAGCGGGGCATGTTAAATGCCGCCCGGCTCCATCCTGTGGCACAGCCTGACAGGCAAAGCATGACAGCAGCTGGGTGCTGCAGGAAGAAGGACTTATTTTTTTTCTCTTGGTCTCAAAACTCACCTTCTTTCCATCAGCACTGGAAAAGGTGCAAGCGAGCCTCCGAGAAGAGGCGGAGGTGTCATGAGAGCAGGCAGCAGCCATGGCAGAAGAGCGCAGAGTCCAGTCCAACAACCTAACCTCCTCCCCCTCCTCTACCCTTTTCTTCACCAGTCACTCATCACTTCCTGCTGGTTTCTCTTACAGAAGCCTGTAACGAAAGAAGTGCATCACCAAGTCCGCACCACGCTGGCATGGACTTCGCTGACAGAAGCCCAGGAGCTGGAAGAGCTGGCTGAGAGCGTGCTCGAGGAAGTGCTGGAGAGGGTGAAAGAGCTGCGTCCGTCAGTGCACATCCTAAGGAGGGCTCCCCTGGCAATCAGTGGAAGGTTATTTGCTAGCGCGAGAAGGGCAGAGCCTTCGGAGACGTCACCTGCAGATCTCCAGCAGGAAATTGCACAGGTGGCTAGAGCGATTGCAGCAACCCTTTTGGATCGCTTGGGGAAGCGTTTGGTAGGCAGCCCGTCAGACGCCTCTGAGGCCAGGCTGTCGGCCAGGCGGAGGCAGCAGCGCGTTGCCGGAGGAGCCACGCGAGCTGGCAAATGGGGAGAAAGCAGAGCGAGGCAAGCTGAGGTGGCAGGCTGTGACGGAGCATCTTCTCTGCCTTCTCGGGACCAAATCGCCACAGATGCTGTTGAGCGTGTTGCAGCCACCTTGCAATCCTTCGTAGCTTCCCAATTTGAACGGCACTTCCAGTGCAAATTTTCTGACATCCTGAAGCTGCCCCTTGAGGCTATTTCCAAGAGAGAACCGCAGCCACCCCAGACACCTGTCTCCACCCAGGTCACAAAAGAAGGGCAAGGATCAGCTAGTGCCTCTGGACATCGGACACCAGACGCCACAAGGTTGCCCCTGCTGCAACCTTTGCAAAATGTTGCTGCTGTGTCGCAAGAGAGTAGCACACTTGCAAGGCGTGGCATCCAAAATGCCATTTCCAACGTTCAGCACCTCCATGCAGAATTAAAAGCGTATGCGGAAATGATCGTCCGTGATGCTCTTGACACCCTGAAGAAGGAGAAGAAGTTGTTAGAAAAAGAAATGCATGCCAAGGCAAGATGCTTTGAGGACACTTCAGAAGAAAGCACCGAGGAGAGTGGGCTAGTGGAGCAGCTAGTAGAGCAGTGTGGTCGCCCTCTGAGCACAGCGGCTTCAGGAGGGAACTGTGGAAGGCGGGTCGCAAAAGAGCCCAGACCAAGAGGTGGGAAGGAGAGCTCTCTGGGCCAGGGCTCAGGAATCAGTTAAACAGCAAATAGGTTTCTTTGTCAAAATCAATTAAGTCCTTTTCCCAGCCAGTGCAATTGTCTCCCTGGAATATCATATTCTGCTTGGCTGCCATTTCTTCAGGAGCTTTTGCTGGATAATGTTGATGTTTTATAGCTTGATTTAAATCATATGGATCAATGCATATGCATACCTTATTTGGATTTTCAATTACAACCATATATTTAGCCTAAATGAATTATCCAGGTTATAGTTTTAGCTACATAGAGAATTTTTCATAATGTCCAGTTCAATTTTTACTTTCTCTGTAAGCAAAATGATTTTTTTTTTTTTTTGAGAGAGAGGGTGGGATCATTAAAGTTATTTTGCCCTTCCCGCTGTAGTATTACTCTTCCAGATAGGCTAGACCAAAAGTTTTCAAACATCTTCAACCTGTGGATTCTGCATTTGCTTTAGATAGAGATGCAGCCTCTTTGGAAGTGTCACTGCTGTGGATTGCTCTGTGGCATGGATGAAGGCATAGTTTTCTTAGCAACTTCTTATGGATTCTTTTGAACTAGCTCACAGCCCCCTCATGCTCTAAGTCCTACCCAGAGTTCTCAGATAACAGGTAGAAACCACTGACCTAAATTTGCACTCTTGTAGGCTTATTGCCTTTTGACTGCAACTGGGATTTTTAAGCAAACATGGGTAAAATCAGGTAGGGCTTGGGTGCTTGGAGAATGCTTGGTGAGGACAATTGTAGGCAGGCACCTCTCTTCAACTGAAATCCATGAGAGGCAAAGATGGGACTTCTCCTCATACCTCTAGAAATTTAAGAGCTGGGCTTCTAAATTAAGGCAATTGTCCAGACTCGCTGTATACTGAGGGGAGAGAAGGCTGCTCTAGAAGGAGATTAACACCAACCTATGGTCTAAATCATCTTCTGGATGAAAAAATGATTCTCCTTCTCCTTGACTATGATGGGCCTATGCACATGATTAACCTGAGTCTACATGTATCTCTGAGCTCCTAAGTATATCTGGCTTTTAGCTTGACTAAATTTCCAAGTTACTGCTGAAAGCAGGACTTTGGCTTCTAAATCATCAAAGTGTCTAAGAAGTTTTCCACATAGTTAATATATCCTCATTCCCTGCCTGGGAGAGTGAAACAGTTCTGAATCTTTAGCCAAGCTGTGGCTTATCTTCAAACTGGAAACTTTGTCTCAAAATTCTGTCTCGCCCGCAGATTGCTGTACAACACCCATCAACCACCTGTTGTCTATTTAGTTCTTCAAAATAAATCATCACTAGAGTTTAAACGACACAGATTCTGCGCTGTCATCCAGGGGAGTTCTGTGTGTAGACTGGACTTCACTAGCAGTGAAAACACCATTACAGAAATGGGGAATTTCATGTATATTTTATTATATTGGAAATTACTAGATGCTAAGAGGTCCAGAATAATAAACCCACTATTTTAGATTTTCTTTAACTCCAGGGACCCAGTTTTGCTAAATTAAATCTGAAAAGAGGGGTAATTGCTAGAATGATGTGAATGACTGATTTTTTTTTTTTTTTGCTATGTAACAGTCAAACCCCCCAATTTTTTTTTAATTGTTGAGTTTCAGAAAGCAGAAGCAAAAATCCACTCTCCATCTTTCCCAAACTGCAAATCTTAAATATTTCATGGGGTTCAATGAAGTTTTCTATTTAACACAAAACTTTTCATGCTGAAAACAAAGGCCAGAGGTTATATGCTACTCAAGGTTGATGTCACCTGAATTTTCTCACTGCTTGAGGGGATTTAAGGGATCAGTCATCTGCCAAGAAAAGTGCCCTGACCACTGGCAGTCCAAGGAGACAAACTGTATGCCTATATGGTAAATTTCACATTTCAACACTGTGAAGCTTTGTATAAACAATTAAATGTTCCCCGAGGCAAACCCACTTCCCAAATTACTGCTCTTGCCTTCAGGCTAATGAACCACTCTCAGGCTTTTGCTCTTGGATTTAATAATCATCTAAAAATCCTTGCAACCAAGAGCAATGCCAACGGCAAGGCATGAGGGACCATCAGCCCAGAACAGCTCATTTCCTAGAGGATACAGGACTCAGCTGGGAGTCAAATCAAATTAATTCTTTTCCATGTCTAGAGCAGGGACTTGAACCAGTATCTCATTGTCACAGGGCTCTTCCAACCACTCTTTGCAGGAAGGTTTAATCCACGCCCTCTCTCCAGAGATCCCATGCTGCTTAGCAGATTTCAAGAGCCATTAAAAGTATTTGACGGTTAAACAGAATTCTAGTCTTTGCTCCAGTGAATTTTAATTCCCTAAAGAAGTGGAACAGCTTAGGAAATAAAGATGCCATGTGCTCATTTGTGCACTGTGTATAGGAGCAGGTTGTTGTGGAGGTGGAGAATATCACCCAGATCCCTACAGGACAGGAAGGAGATGGACCTGGGCTTCCCTCATCTCAGGTAAGTGTTCCCAGTCTCTGAGATATGGGGCAAAAAGATGGTATATTATTTTGTGAGTTAGCCTGCCTTGGTTCCCCTCCCTTTCCCCACTTCTTTCCTCTAGCAGATTTGCTGCTAGTTGGGGAACAAGGAAAATTGCCTTTTTGGGGACTAATTTCTTATTAACTGGAGGGAATGGGAAAATGCACAGATTTTTCACCACCACGTGAGTTACTCTGTTATTGCTACTGTGGGATCAAGGTACCAGTTTCAGCTCCTAAATTCCCATGTGTAAGTGACTGGAGTTTTATTCAGACTTATGTCTGCGTATCATATAACTTTCCCTTTACCACCTGCATGCTGCTGGGATCCATTTTCAGAGCTCTGAGAAGACTCTGCCATGTGTTAATTTAATAATTGCCTAATGTTGTAATACACACATGCTTTAATCGAGCAACTCCCCAGGTCCCATCGCAGAATCTATTTAATTTGTCAATATTTCTTTATAATGCCTATTTTTTTCAGGTCTTTTTAAAAATAGTGACATGATTACAATAACTTCAGTTAAGCCTGGCACTTCATCAGACTGGCTTCTGAGATGCTGCACAGTAAATATTATAAAATCCCCATATGTCTTCCTAACAATTTTGAAAGTTTTTAAAAATTAAAGTAGTACATCCTCATTCTTACAAGGCACCAGGCTTGATGGTGCAATTATCTAGTCTATCAGTTATAATCTGGCCTACTTAAAACATGCATACTATTCTTCAAATGGTATGAAATGATGCAAATATAAATTAAGAATGGTCCCGTTTATTTTATGTCCACTGCAACTTTGGGAAAAAAAGTCTACAACAGGATGCCAAATGTGTGGCATGTTGGATGAGAAATGGATTTACTCAGTAAAATGCTGTCTGTGTTCATGCTTTTCTTCCTGATTTGGATACTTACTTGAAACTCATCTTAGAGTCAGATGAGAAAAGAAAGAAAAACATGACTCCTCCTTGTTCCTGCCAGATGTGCTGGATATATTTATCGTATGGGGAGTATATGCCTCAGTTGTACTTCAGAGCCTTCGCTTTATTTAGACTTAATGAAATCTCTCCCAGCTGTAGGTTTCATGGGCCAAAAATGGCCAGTAAGAGCACTGACAACCTCATTAAGGCCTCTTGCAGTATGTCATTCCTGTTTCCTTGAGAAGGTTTTGCTTTTGGATAACTTTGGAGTTTTGCAAAATTATCAAATAAGGTTTCTCATAAACGCATCAAGAGCCATTAATGAGCCCCTAAGAACAAGCCTGATTTTTAACTGTCGATGACACTGAGCCATGGTCCATACCTGGCTGACATTCTTTTGCCTCCTTCCTCTATAGCTCTTCGGCAGGTGCCTAAGTCCTCCTGAAAACATTCACAACCCATTACCATCATTGTTGTTACTATTATTATCATCACTTGCCTTCTACTATTACAAGCCAAAGTACCCGTGGCTCTGAATCAATTGCCGAGACTACCATGACACACTGGGAAGGAGTCTTCTAACTTTAGATACCCCAAAGTTGCAAGTCTAAATCCGTACTCTTTGCCCTCAGATCCCATTGAGAAAAGCAGGCACCCTGAGGCAGTGGGTCATTTCCCCCATCTTTGGCACTCGGATAGGATTGATTCCTTCCTCCGGGAGCATGATTGTCTCTGTCAACAAGAGGCATCCTCGATGACCAGCCGAAAACAGCATCTGACTTTAAGACGGCTAAGTCAGGGCAGCTGAATCTTGAATCTAAGAGCTGATCTTGGTCTAAATGTCCTTCTTCCACATCATTGCTTTGCACCTTCTTAACCCTGTCAGTCATTATTATGTCTATCCTCCTAATGCCCTCGGGAAAGGACGTGCATTTCTGCTCATTTTGTAGCAGCAGTTTCAACACTTAGGAAGGATTGTGTTGGAAGACTGTGGTGAAAGAAGGAATCAGATGCAGATCAGCAAGAAGGCAAGTAGGCGCTGGGCCATGTTTCCTCCTTAGACATGCAAGTTCAGGATTTGTAAAGTGCTTTGAAGTCCCCTGGGATGAAAGCTGATATAAAATGTGACAGTTATTATTATAAACTCTCACAGCAAACTTGAACTTGCACAAATGTCTGTTCATAAGCTTATAAGAAATCAATTCAAAATAATTGCATTATGCCCTTTGTATTAGTGGATTTTCTACAGTAACTGACTTTATAAAGACATCTATCAGCTTAGCAAGGAGTTTACACCCAGTGCACTACTAGGAAAATTACATGACTCTGGATGTGAAAGCATCTTTAACAGAATAGTTTTAAATAAAAAGCAGCGCTAACAATACCGTAATTACGAGCATTGCCTTAGGCTAATCCAGCTAACAGAGTTTAATGCTGAACGAGTTTTCATCTACGATTCAAATGCACTGTGGAAGAGACTGAGGAGAAAAACACAGTGAAGACATGCACATATGCTTAGGGTTAGATTTGTAAAGGGGTGCAGGTATTTGTCTGTCATTCTAGGGACCTAAGCTGAAATATTAGATTTACATTTTTCCCAGTGGATCCTGGGGGTGCATATGTCTAGGAAATACCACCATCCCAGAGGTACTAACATTTCTGCCTCCAGGCATGTGTGTAACTGCTGAAGACCTGATGGCCACAAGCTGATCGGAGCTCTTCTCAGGCTTTCACTCTATGTGATTTGCAGCTCAGGGGCTTTTTGCCTGACTTTCAGCATGCTTCAGCTTCAACACAGTGCTGCTTTTGCTCCGTAGCTCAGGCACTCACAGGGCACATGGGAAGACTCGGGGTCATATCCCTTCCCCGCTTGATTTAGAGCAAGGATGTGAACGGGCATCTCTTCTACCTGAAGAACTGGGTTTGTGCATATATGTGGGTTGAGGAATCTTAAACAATATATTCATTCGAGAGAAAGAACAAGCAAGGAATTGGCCTTCCAGGTCATGGCAGTTAGGTATGGCATGAGAAGTTCAATTTCTGCTCCAAAACTCATTTGTGCTAAGCAGAGCAGCCACATTAGGGTCACAGGGCTTAAGGGAAACACCTCAAAATATTACAGTTTTGTGACTGGGCTCCTCAGTAGGAGATCCAAAGTCATGTTTCAGGAGACTTTATTTTAGGCCTGATGCCTCCCAAATGAGTGCACTAGTCCCAGGGCTGGTGGGGTCCTTGGACTCAGCTTTATTTCTTCATTTATTATGGCAGGGTTGAAAGGCTTTGGCCTGTAACCCCAAGAGATGGTTCATGGTTCTGAATCCTGGCCAGAAGGTGGTCCCTGGCTCCCTCAGAAGGAAGGGTATAGTCTTCCTCCCTCCCTCGCCCCCCCCCCATGCCCCCGACACAACTGGGAGTTCAGCTATGGGGTGAGCTCTCTCTCAGTTTGTAGAGGGAAATACCAAAGAAAAAGGGGCTAGACTCATGGAATGGACTTTAAGTTAGAACAGGAAAAAGATATTTCAAAGATCAAAAAATATACAGGAAAGTCCCAAGTCAACAATCTAAAAAGCAAAGTGAGACACTGCCTGAAGAAAACCTGGGTTTGGGTTTCTAGAACCAGGTTCTTCCGTTTAGTCATTAAAGCATTTTTTTATCATCAATAAGCATTTGAAAATGTTATCGTAAAATTTTAGACAATTTTGAAATTCTACTTTTCAAATTTTGAG
This sequence comes from Apteryx mantelli, assembly GCF_036417845.1. Taxonomy (NCBI): domain Eukaryota; kingdom Metazoa; phylum Chordata; class Aves; order Apterygiformes; family Apterygidae; genus Apteryx; species Apteryx mantelli. The sequence continues at coordinate 571,573 of NW_027118786.1, read as the reverse complement.
CCAGGAAATGTCCCAAGCTTAGCCTTTTCCCAGAAAAAAAGGACAAAAGCAAAAAACATACACTTTTATTGGTTAAAAATTTCATGTTTCCTTTGACTGGAAATGCTTTGAGACTTCTGCTTGCTTGCTGAAATGTGTTTTTCCCAGGGGATTAAAGTTAGGGTGGCATTTTCAGTGCTCGACTGTCGGAAAAGCAAAGGATGGGAGGAGAAACTCAGTCACAGAAACCTGAAATTCCTCATGTAGGGCCACACAAAGGATGTAGAAGATCCAAGACAGACCTCTGGCCTTCAGTCCCATGTCAATACATATTTGCTATCCTCATATTCCTGGATCTGGAGGACTCATCCAGGATATTTCTAGAGAACCCTTTCACTAAAAAATAGAATTTAATTCACATTCCTTAAACAGTTTGAAAGCAAGCCTTATGCAGACTTGTAGTTCCAGGCACTATTGCAAACTTGATGTTTAAACGTCTAAGTAATCACCTCTAGGGAAAAGCCTGCTCCAATTTTATCTGTATCCCTTTCTTTAGCAAACAAGGAAATGATGAAGTTGTGCTGAACGTAAACACACTGAAACCTTGGTAGTTAGACTCTTTCTCGCATTCACAACAAAGCCAAGACTAACTGAGGAACAATGTTCATTAAGAAAAAGAAATCAAGCCTTTTCATGATTCTATAATAATTAACACGCTGTCTAAATAAATCAATAACTCTAAGCAGCTTAACAAGGAGGTGGCTGCTCTAGGACCAGCACAGGACCCGGGACAGACCGTCTGTGTAATCAGCAAGAGATTATCCCATAGCCTCTGGGGGTGATCATGGTGTCTTAGGCTGGAATAGCATGAACACTATTAAGATTTCTAGTGATTTTTGCATCTTGAGGATTTGAACTATTGCAATAGTACAGTCTCGGCCCCTGCTTTTGTCCCACTCTACAGTCCAGAAAAGGGCATAAAAAAAGGGAGTTAGACTTAGCTGTAAGATTTAGCTGTAGATATCAATTGCTTCACTTCTCTCACAAGGGTTTTCAGTCTGGAGTTTCTTGTTCAGGTTCATGACTAGTGCAAATTTAACACAAAGAGACAAATATGTTCTTTAAAAATTAAAGAAGCTGGCTTTGATTTTGAACATACTCGCCACATCTATACATTTTAACCAAGCCTGCTCATTCATTCCTATAATCATATTGAGGGTACCATACACTAAAATAGGAATACAAATAGTGTCAAAATACCTGCAAACCACCAAAACCCCAGGGATCTAATATGAGATACAAATCTAGAGGAAGTAATAATAAATGTGAAAGAACTCTGCTTGCAGTATTATATTTACAATTTCATCTAAAGTTTTTGCAAATATGTAATTTGCAAAGTACTGTCTTTGTAAAATCACAGCGTCTCAACATTTTAATGTATTGAAATGGCCCCTCTGAGACCTCACCTGCATCCTTTTCAAATTCTTCCACATGCTTCTCTCAGCAGAAAAGACAATTAGGAAAAAGCTGCGAGTTTGAAAAGGTGCCACAATGCAATAGAAAAAAAACCTCAGGAAGGGTTTGGGACCTTGATAGTAATCAAATCTACTGCACAAAAGAAAATCAATGATGTTGCTATTTTTATATATTAACATAAACATTTATATTTCATTACAGCAGTGAGAAGGACAAACTGTAATGAATCAACAGGGATTTCTAGAGTGGAACAAAGAGAAAAAGGCTCAGCTCGTCAATGTTCCCTCTCATGAAATACAACCCTATCCCTCCAACAAGTTATAAATCCTTCACCTTAAGACCCTTATGCAGCCAGAAGGAGGAAGAAGATCAGACCTCCAGCAACTAGTCATGGCCAAATTACTCCCATTTCTCTAGCTCTCTAATGAGGAATATTGACTGGGATTTCTTTAGCAAGGTGGACAGGGCCACAGGTGAGGAGACCTCCAAGCCACATGCCCTCCTTGATGCCAGCAATGGGAATGGATCCAGCTGGTCTTTGAGAAAGCAGAGCTACTGAGCCAGAGGGAAGACAGGCCACCTTGTTACCCTGTGGGTACCCAGAAGGCAGATCTGGAGCTCCCTGGAGACCCAGCAAGGCCCTGAGACCAGCCCTGTCAATGCTCCTTACGCTCAAGCACGTGGTCACATAGGGTTCCGGCCAAGCTCAGGAGCTCCCTGGGGCTGAACCTCACCTGGCAGCGGCATGGTCCTATATCAGGATGGCATTAAGGACAGTATATCTCAGTGCTGACCTGAGTAAAGCAGCTAAAATTCTGCATGCTCTTTCTCTAAGGTATTCCTTAGATATCCTTAGAATACCTATAAACATCATACAAGCTTTTTCAACTAGATACAATGCAAATGCCACCTGTATGACAAATGTGTTCATGAAGGCATGTTCCCGTTTGAAATGTTTTTCTTTGTGTGTGTGTGTGTGTGTGTGTGTGTACAGTCCCACTGATTCCTCCTCTTAGCCCTTAGCCATAGGCTTAAGGTAAATTCACCGGCATCATCCTTTGGAAAAGAAGCTCTTCCTCACCCCAGAACAAAAGTAAATGTGGGTGCTTGTGTGACAACTAGAAGTAAAACTGACTACTTATTATTCAGTATTCCACAGCTATTACTTGGTATTAAGTCTCTGCATTTGTAATTCACTAATCCTTCATTTCAAAAGATTTGGGTGATGGGAACAATACTCTGAGACTCAAATGACCTCCCCACCATGGATAATGTTTTGCAAACAAAGCAAAATGTTCCCAGATACTCTGTATAGGCTGAATATCCTTCACATAACAAGTCAACAAACACTAGGAAGCAATGAATACATTTGAAGAAAATGGGTTTGGATCATGGACGGAGGGACTAAACCACTGAATAATGTATTAATTCTAACAGCTCTAATATGAATGAGGAAAAAGATATTTAGATACATGAGCAGGTCAGGCATCAGAAATATTAGTCTGTGCAAAGTTTGGATCAGGAAATGTAGACTCCCACTACCCTTCAATTAGAAAAAAATCTTGCTAATTTTAAATTGCATAGAAGCATACCAGGGTGCTTGTAGCTATTGCAGGATAAAACTGGTCTCCTTGACAGCTCAGCCTTTAGGGTATCTTCCCTCCAAATTGGGGGAAATACTTGACACACCGGAGGTCAGGGCTGTTATTTAGAGGGACCTGACAGGCTGGAGAAATGGGCTGATGGGAACCTTATGAAGTTCAGTGAAGCCAAATGCAAAATCCTGCCCTGAAAGAGAATAATCCAGTGCAGCAGGACATGCTGGAGGCAGCTAGAAAACAGCTTTGCAAAAAAGGTCCTAGGGCTGTTGGTGGACAACAAGTTAAGCACAAGTTAACACTGTGCCCTTGCAAACCAAGGCACAATTGTGCCAACTGCATCCTGGGTTGCGTTAGCAAGAGCGCAACTAGCAGGGCAAGGCAAGGGATCCTGGCTGTCTGTTCGGCACTGGTGAGACCCCATGTGCAGTGCTGGGTCCAGTTTGGGGCTCCCAGTGCAAGCCAGAGAGCCCAGTGGAGGCCACAGAAATGATCAGGGCTGGAGCACAGGACATATGAGAGCTGGGTTTGTTCAGGCTGAAGAGAAGGTGAAGCCGCAGCTGCCCGATGGAGGGTGTGATGTGCCGTGGCATGTCAAGTGAGTTCTTTTGGATCCTGACTGGAAAGAGGATTCACTCACATGAGGTTGGAGCAATGTGAAACTCCCTATATTACCATAAAGTGCTAATAAATAATAAAGTGAACTTATGACAAATGCTGTAGCAGATTTCAGCGCACAGGGACTCGCTGTTCTTGCCCAATAGGGCCACCTTCCTGCATGTTTTCCCTGGAGTCCCTCGGTGAGGGCATCCCCAGCACCAGGTGGCGCCTGGCAAGCCAGCCGCATGCCGGGGTCCACACGCTGCGGTGAGCGGTCCTGCTTTGCGGGCTGCCTCACTTCTTGTGGCAGTTGGTCTCCAGCCTATCACGCCCATACCCGCCACCGCTGCAGTTTAAACCGTCCAATCACAACGTTTTCCTGTTGCTGGGCGGCTGGGCGAGTCTGCCCTGTCACTGAGGTGCAGCCAACGGGTGAACTGGTTTGCTCCGGTTCGCTCCGCTTTTGTGGGGGGGGGGGGGGGGGGAGGGCAGTGTTCGAGACCGTCCGCAGGTCACTGCCGGGCCTGTGCCTTGGTCTGCACTAGAGCTGCGCTCAGGACTGTATTAGGAGCCGTAATGCACCCAGGACTTTGCTCTCTGGGCAGCGACCCCAGGGCGACCCTGTCTTGAGGGGTTCTTGCCTGTGCAGTGTGTCTCAGAGTGTGCTGAGAAGACTCTTCTTGGAGATGCATAGGGGAGAGCTGAGACACAGCAGGTTGGAACAAAGGTAATTCTCATTAGATAGAAGGAAAAAAAAATACCTTAAGGATGGTCAAGCAGTGGACCAAGAACGCAAAAAGGCTGTGGGGTCTCCATCCTTGGAGACATTCAAAACACAGCTGGACAGATGTTGGAGCAACCTGATCTTACTGGCCCTGCTTTGAGCAGCAGGTTGTACTAGGGACCTCCAGAGGATCCTTCTGTCTTACATGGTGCTGTGATTCATGCAGAGTTTTCAGTGCACCAAAGAATACAGTTTTGAGGCATAGAGTAGTATTGATTACAGGTAAATAATCAGAAGTTGTTAAATGATCTTGTTGAGGCTTTGACTATTCTGTGAAAGATGCAGCACTTTGTCCTACAAAATCATGTATGTCTGCACACCAGACACTGAATTCCAAAGGAGAGGAGGTTACATCACCAGCGACGGCAAAGTAGGTTGGACATCAGGGTGAGAAGAGCAGTTTCCATCGGAGGGGCAGCGGCAGGTTGCCAGAGCGCTTGCTGCAGCCTCTTCTTGCGGGTGGAGGGCGCAGGGCTGCTGTGCTGATTTCCCTGGGGGCAGAAGGAGCCCAGAGCCCGCTCCGGGAATTCCCACTCCTGCTCTTCCAAGGCTGTGCCGCGCTGCCTCGGCGCCGACGGAGCAGCGGGCGTGTGAGCTGGCGGCGGAGCGAGGGGCGCTGCTCCCCGCTGGCTGGCTGGCTGGGAGCAAAGCCGCCAGCCGCTGGGCAGGGCAGGCTGTGCAGGGGAGCAGCTCCCGCTGCCTTAGCGCTCTTTGGGGCAAGGCAGGCTGCGGAGTGAGCGTGACAAGTGGTGGCTGCTTTCTCCCCCTCATCTCGCCATAGGTCGTTTGCACCCTGCGGGAGTTCAACGAGTACAGGCAGTACCTGACCACGCTCAAGATAGAGGCTGACAAAATGTACCGTCGAGAACAAGTACGTAAAGCTCAGGGTTCACAGGGCTGGGGCTGGGGGCGGGCAGGAAAGTCATCCCCCAGCGCCTGCCGGCAGTGCCGAGGGAAGTCCTTCTCTCCTGCCCTGGGTGCGCGGCTGAAGCAGAGCGCTGCTCTGGGCCAGCGTGAAGCCTCCACACGCAGGCGCGTGAGAGCATGTTGTGGCAAAGGGGAGCTAAAGCCTGCTGCCAACTTTCAGCAAACGCTTCGAGAACAACCGGCAAAATTAAAGAATGCCCCCGAACTGCTGCAAGGCATGGACATTTCTCGCCTGCGAGAGCAGCTGCTGTGGGAGCAACGAGAGAGCCTGAGAGCTGCAGAGCAGGACGTGAGGGCCAGGTAAGAGGCAGCACAAGGAAGGCTTGCGCTCGGAGCGGGCCCGTGGCCCTTCGGCGAGGTGCTGCCTGGGGCCTTGTGTTCCAGGAAAGTGCCCAGTTGCTGCGTGAGCAGAGGCTGGTTGTGCCTAGAGTGGTGCAAGCAGTGCCTGGAGGCTGGCAAAGGCAGCTGGAAGCTCTTTGGGGCACTGGAGCCAGGAAGCCCAGAGCAGGAGGAGGGCAGGGGCTGAGCAGGGAACGGTCTGGGCAAGACAGCTCCAGGCGCTCTCTTTCAGCCATCTGTATGTCTCTTCCAAGGTATCTCGCCAGGACTGCGGAGAGCATGGAGAAGCCTGAGGCTCCTGAAGAAGACGCACGCCTCCCCCAGCCGGCTGAGCAGGAGCAGGTGCACCTGGCACTCTCAGTGGGCTCTTGTGCTCTCAGACTCCGCCACTCAGCACAAATCCCTTAGCTGCACCACGTGTCCCCCACGGTCCCTGTTGCTGGTTTCTCGTGTGGCGAGCAGCCAAGCATGCAGCGTCCCTGAGGCCAGTAGTGCCGGTGCTTAGCCATTGGCGGGTTGGTTTTCTCCTGCAGGAGCTCAGAGGTTAGCTTAGAGAAGAGCCTGCTGTTGCCCGATTCTCATTAGCGGGGCATGTTAAATGCTGCCCGATTCTCATTAGCGGGGCATGTTAAATGCTGCCCGGCTCCATCCTGTGGCACAGCCTGACAGGCAAAGCATGACAGCAGCTGGGTGCTGCAGGAAGAAGGACTTTGCACAGGTGGCTAGAGCGATTGCAGCAACCCTTTTGGATCGCTTGGGGAAGCGTTTGGTAGGCAGCCCATCAGACGCCTCTGAGGCCAGGCTGTCGGCCAGGCGGAGGCAGCAGCGCGTTGCCGGAGGAGCCACGCGAGCTGGCAAATGGGGAGAAAGCAGAGCGAGGCAAGCTGAGGTGGCAGGCTATGACGGAGCATCTTCTCTGCCTTCTCGGGACCAAATCGCCACAGATGCTGTTGAGCGTGCTGCAGCCACCTTGCAATCCTTCGTAGCTTCCCAATTTGAACGGCACTTCCAGTGCAAATTTTCTGACATCCTGAAGCTGCCCCTTGAGGCTATTTCCAAGAGAGAACCGCAGCCACCCCAGACACCTGTCTCCACCCAGGTCACAAAAGAAGGGCAAGGATCAGCTAGTGCCTCTGGACATCGGACACCAGGCGCCACAAGGTTGCCCCTGCTGCAACCTTTGCAAAATGTTGCTGCTGTGTCGCAAGAGAGTAGCACACTTGCAAGGCGTGGCATCCAAAATGCCATTTCCAACGTTCAGCACCTCCATGCAGAATTAAAAGCGTATGCGGAAATGATTGTCCCTGATGCTCTTGACACCCTGAAGAAGGAGAAGAAGTTGTTAGAAAAAGAAATGCATGCCGAGGCAAGATGCTTTGAGGACACTTCAGAAGAAAGCACCGAGGAGAGTGAGCTAGTGGAGCAGCTAGTAGAGCAGTGTGGTCGGCCTCTGAGCACAGCGGCTTCAGGAGGGAACTGTGGAAGGCGGGTCGCAAAAGAGCCCAGACCAAGAGGTGGGAAGGAGAGCTCTCTGGGCCAGGGCTTTCTAAGGCCGGAAGAAAAGAAAATCCCTGCTAAAAAATTACACAAGCGTCCAGCAGGCATGAAGCTCCCACCTATCACCATCCCCAGAATGGTCATGCCTTCAGAGGACGAAGCAGAATCTGAAGAATCTCAAGAGGAACTGTCACCTAATCTCCTCCCACCTGTCCTGCAAAGCTCCGAGCAAGATGCTCAGAGCACACCAGAAGGCGTGCAGAAGCCCCTCGATCACCCCTCGGCACCCACATCAAGACCTTGTGCTCCAGTGCTGGAAAGCCAACCTCAAGCGAGGCCCGGGAGCACGCGAGACACCTTCCCCTCCGCGGGCCAGCAGTATTGCAGGCAGCCCGTCCCTCCATCAGCTCCAAAGCCCCCTTCCCAGAGAGGGGCCCGGCGGAGAGCCACGCGTGTAAAGCCTCTGATGGGCAAGAGCGAGCCAGGCGAGTGCTGAGAGAGGCCACTGGCTGGGTGGCTGCTGGGGGCTGAGCTGAGGAGGTGTGTGGCTCCGGGCTTCAGGGCTGCTCTCACACCGGTGCTGAGAAGCAACGGCCAGCAAGAGAAGCGAGGGAGTTTGCTCAGCCTCTTGAACAGTCCGTGGGGAAAAGAACATGCACAAAGCACATGGCAGAGGGCTGCGCTCCACCTCCCTCCTGCTGCCTTTGCCGGGCCGGGGAAGGCTCGGCACCCTGTGGCGCTCATGGCCCTGTCCTTCCCTGCCTGCCTCCCTCGGAGCCGCAGGGGCTGCCGATGGTGCGACTCGCGCGTCAGTGCAGAAGAGGCCTCACCGCGTGGCACAGCCCCTCCGGCTGCCCTCCCAAGGATCTTCCAGCATAGCTGCTGCCCAGAGCCGCAGAGCCCCCGGGGAGCGGAGCCCCCTGCCCCCCCGCGCCTCCTCCCTTCCCCGCGCCTCCCCAGCAGAGAATAAAGGCTTTACTTCCAAGCGCTGCTCTTGCCTCCTGGGATTCTTTTGCTGCTCTCGTGATTTACAGCTCATCACAACAGTCACCAGCAGCTCCTCCAACAGTGGGACAAGACCTTATGCCTAACTGGCAAGGCAGAGGAGTGGGAGTTTCTCTTCAACCAGCCACAACGAGTTTTCTCACGTGGACTGGGAAGGCCTGGGCTATCAAGGAGTCATCAGGGAAGGAGAGGGGACTCCCAGCGCTTGCCCTCGCCTCTGTGTTGCTGAGCTAAGTTCATGTGCCTAGGTTAGGGTGCTTGTGGCACGAAGACTGCTGTGCTTCAGAGTTCTTGTGAAATGTTTCCATGGCCAGCAGTCGATTGCCTTCCGTAAATTCAGTGCAGCAGGAGCCTTGCGGCCCACCGCAGGTGCCGAGAAACCACAGAAAATCGACAGGCGAGAACAAGTACGGCTCACACTTCACACTCAGAGTGTGGAGGGTTGGGGCTTTTCTTGTTTTCTCTCCAAAAGACACAGAATAAAGGTGAGATGAGCACTGCTGCGGTGGGCCAGGCATTCTGGCGTGGACGTGACTGCCAGGCTCAGAGCTGAGATAGCGCAGGGCACGGGGGTGGCGAGAGGCAGGAGAATCGTCCCCAAGTAGAGGAGTGCTGAGGGAACCCTTCTCTCCTCCCCCGGGTGCTGCACCACTGTGCTTGCGCAAGCAAAGTTTGCATCCTGAGGGAAGAGGCGCTCCTTGTAAAGACAGTGGCGCAGCCTGTTTGGAGCCTGGAAAGGCAGGTGGAAGCTGTTCAGGTGGCTTGAGCAAAGAAACCCCCAGAGAGCTGATGGCAGTGGCTGAGCAGCAAAGAGTCTGGGGGCTGATGCAGTAAAGCGACATAACTCAGAGCAGCTCTGTCCTTTGTGAGGAATTCATTCATGGCAGAGACTCTTCTGAGCCTTTTGAAGAGAAGGCAGGCTTGGGAAAAGATCAGGTAATGGGATGGCGGGCTGGTGGCTCTGAGGAAGCCGTCCCAGGAGTCAACTTTTGCCTCCTTGTGACAGTGGTGCTCCAAACTCCCACTCTCCCTCTGTCCAAGTTGCGGTTTTCTAACCTGTCGCCCAGGAAGTGGGCAGAGGGAGGACGCTGCCGAACGGCCTCCAGAAATGCCGGGCTGGGCAATGGCAGTGGGGGGCCTTGTGCCTTTGCAAGCCCTTGCGCAGGCCCCACGGAGGCTGCAGGGGGCTGAGCTGCCAGGCAAGGAACCACCATCTTATACCCAGGGTGGCTGCGGGCTCCCCCTGCCAGCCCACGAGCCTCGCTGGGCTGAGGCCTTTGCTCAGCAGGGGTGCGACAGCTTCAGGTCTCTGCTGGTCAGGGCGGCCACGTGCCCCTTCTGCCCTCTCCAGGCGGAGCAGGCCAAGGGAACCCGTGTGATGGGCGGTAGTGCAGGAGCCGTGAGAAGGCTGGGCTCAGCCGCGGGACATGGCGCCTGCAAGGTGCCCAGCATGAGACGAGAAGGAGCCCAGCAGGACACCAGAGGCTCCCAGGCCACCAACAACTCACAGGTGCTCTGCTATAGAGATGCATACCTGGGAGCTGGGCAAAACTGGCCTTTGGGGTAATTGGGCTACCAAGGAACACGTCTCGACCGTGTGAAAGACGCCTCCTAGGGTAAATCAGGTTGTAAGGGGAGCTGCAGAGCAGTGAAGCAAGAGCAAGGCATTAAAGCGTGCTTGCAAGGGCCTAACAACAGCGCCGAGTGGACGCCAGCCTCTGCGGCAGGCGACCACCAGCATCAACACTGGATTGCTTGAGGAGACCTCATTCCCAGCCAGCAAGCCCAACACCAAGGATTTGTCTCTGCCGCCATGGTCATCAGTGCTAGGGTAAGGCCAACATAAGACCACCCTTCCTCACTGCGTCCCCACTGGCCCTGCCCTCCCCCCCACCCCGGGCACCTCACAACGGGGCTGTTATCGCCACGGGAACACGGATGCTTCCAAGGTTCCGTCCCACAGTGTCTCCAGTGCTGGCCACGGAGCGACAAGGTCAGGTGTGTAGCAGGGCCGGCCAGCACCAGGGGCCACTGATGCTCGGGAGAAGATGCAGGGGAGCTGCGCGCGGACAGGAGGGCCTGCGTGATGGCTCAGAGGGATGGCCCAAATCCACTGCAGGCCAGAGCAGGCTCAGGCCAGATTTCAGTTTTCTCTTTTCTCCAGTTTTCACTTTGCCCCCACGCTGGAAGATGGACTGCCGGTGGGAAGGAGGCTGCTGCGGGCAGGCCCAGCACTGCCTGCACTGTGCATCACCTGTCCCGGGCAGAGAGAGGGCAAGAGGCCCTGGGGCCAGAGCCCGCTGGCTTCATGGCCTTCCCTGCAAATGCCTCCTTTTCTCTTGCAGGCTTTGGAGACGGACGGCATGGCTGGCTACGGCATCCCAGAAGCCATGGACTGGGAAAGCTATGGCTGCAGTGGCCAGGTACTGCCCCCGCAGCCAGCTGGCTGCACGGGGACAGATGGGGCCTTGGTTTTCCAAGAGCATCCAGAGGGGATCCTGGCAGAGGTGCTTGCCAGCCTCTTGGAGAGGAGCTGGCCTCGCAGAGGCCGGGGGGCAAGTGGGACAGCTCCTGCAGCTGTGGGGGGGGAGGAGGAGACACGTGCCTGGCACCAGGGCCCTGACGCCTCCCAGGCCCTCTCCCAGCTGCACGGAAGCAGTTGCAGCACCAGGCAAACCCCAGCGAACAACCATCCACACGTGCCTTGCAGCCAGTGACAGAGGCAAACTCTTCAGGGCAGTTCCTAGTGGAAACCTTTCTCTGGGCTCCCTTGTGCACAGTCTTCTGCAGCGCGGGAAGAGGGACTGCTGGTGGGAGAGAGCCCACTCCAGGCAGACAGCACTGCCTGTGCTGTGCACCGCCTGCTCCGGGCCGGGGGAGGAAGAGAGGCCCTGGGGCCAGAGTCTCTGGCTTCGTGGCTTCCCCTGCCAAAGCCTCCTTTTCTCTTTCAGGCTCTGGGCACCGACAGGCTGGCTGGCAGTGACCAGCCAGAACCTATGGAGTGGGAGAGCTATGGCTCCAGTGGCCAGGTATTCCCCCTGCTGCCGGCTGGACGGGGAGAGGTGGGGGCTTGCTCCTTCCTCTGCCTCCCAAGCATGTCAGTTGAGCAAGTCCTGGGAGAACAGGCCAGGAGGCGTCCTCGGGACACTGCAATGCCTTTGGCTGCAGAAAACCCGTCAGCCTCCTCCTGCAAGCACTTCCTGGGCAGGCGCACTTGGGGACAAGCTCTCAGCAGCGCTCACGGGAGTGCGGCACTGCTGTCACCTCCCGGGTGGGCAAAAAGGCCACAGGCGCTTGCCACCCTCCTGGAGAGGAGCTGGCCACTCAGAGGATTTGAGGGCAAGTGGCACAGCTGCCACGGCTGCAGAGGCGAAGGCAGTGAAACATGCCGGCGACAAGGGCCCTGCCACCTCCCAGGCCCTCTCCCAGAGGCAGGGAAGACACTGAAGGACCAAGCATGTGCTGGAGAACAGCCTTCCCGAGGCTCCTGGTAGTCAGGGACAGGCACAGAACCGGCACTTTAGCTGCCTGCTTGCCCACAGCGCTCTCCAGCTCTGAAAGGGATGGGCTGCTGGGAAGGACCCTACTGTGGGCAGGCAATAACACTGCCTGTGCTGTGCACCGCCTGCCCCGGGCAGGGAGAGGACAAGAGGCCCTGGGGCCAGAGCCTCTGGCTTTGTGGCTTCCCCTGCCAAAGCCTCCTTTTCTCTTGCAGGCTCTGGGCACCGACAGCCTGGCAGGCTGCAGCCAGCCTGAGCCCATGGAGTGGGAGAGTTACGGCTCCAGTGGCCAGGTATTTCCCCTGCTGCCGGCTGGACGGGGAGAGGTGGGGGCCTGACCTTCCCCGTTCCTGTTGCTTCTGGGGTGAATTCCAAAAGCAGCCAGCGGGGATCCTGGCAGGGGTGTCAGGGAGGTCTCGCAGGCATGGGCGCTGGGGCAGAGCTGCCCAACGTGCAGCAGCGGCAAAGCCCTCGGGGGCTGGCTGCCTGAGCCCTCTCCCTGGCTGTGGCCTCACGTCTGCACGGGAAGCCTCTGGCAGCGCGCGACTGGCAGCAGCTCTCCTCGGAAAGAGTCTGGGAAGCGAGGAAAGAGGCTCTGTTAATGCTGGGATGCCCCCAACACATTCCTTTCCCCTAAAAATACCTCCTTTTCTGTTGCAGGCTAAGATGTCCTTCACCCTGGCTGCTGCTAGGAAGCGCCGCGCTTCCTCAGGCCTCTCTCGATAGCTCTTTCCTCAATTATGTAGATTTTTAGTGAAGAGAATGTTGTGTTTTTGTGTTTTTGTGTTTTTTAAATATATATTGATGTGTAGTTCTTTAAGTGTTGTGTGTTGTTTTTAAGTGAGCTCCAGTCACAAAAAGCATGCAGACTGTAGGTATGTTTGTTGAGCTTTGCTAAATAGCTGCATGATTTCAGCTATCATGTGCAGGTGAGGTCCTGAAGAAAGGTATCTGTAGGACTCCCCTTGAAATGTGGGTCTGGGGATGCCTGAGGGGGAAAGATCGACAAGCCCTATCCCCCGGCGTACCTCTGAAGCTTTCAGGATGGCTGCGAGAACATTTACCCACAGTGCACATGCCCAAGTCCAAGGGAAGCTGTAGGGCCCAAAGGACGGACGGCCTTGAAAGGCAAAGGCGAGCTCTCAGAGACTTGTGGTGAATACATGGCTCGGCATGGGCTTGGAAACCGTCAGGAAAGGCCTTATGGGGGGGGGGTACAGTTTCCCAGGAGGGTCCTCGTGAAGAAATCGCCTGCTGCCAGGAATCGCCCCCATGCTGGAGACCATGATGGCAGCTGCTACGTCCCTATGCAGTCACCGGGGACTGGAACCAAGTGACCAAGGGAGGTCGTCCCCGTTCCTTGGCGGGTGTGGGAGTTCATGTGTTGGGGCCCATTTTGTCTGCTTCAGTTGCGTGGCACTCATGTCCCAGGGCTGCGACCAGGCTTTCCCGTCCCTTGCAGCAGCCTGCTTTCTCCTCCTCCTGCCTCCCGGCTGCCGGGGCGTCTGGCTGGCTCTCCAGCCCACGGCTCTGTGCTGAGCCGCCTCGGATTTCCTCTCCCAAAGAGCTCGAGGAAGGGACGAGCTGACCACTGCACGCAAACGCTGGGCGAGAGGAGCTGGCGGGTGCAAGGAAGGCGGTGTCCTTCCCCTAACTGAGCAGGAAGAGGTCCCAACAGCTTTGACTGAGTCTCGTTCCAGTTTTGTGTGGTTTGGGGGGAATTCGGGGGCTCGCCCTTCACCGCTCGGTGCCTGCCAGGAAGAGGGGTCTTCGGGGAGGGCGAGGTGTGGGGCAGCACGGAGTGAGCCAGAGCAGCGTCCTGGTCGGCAGCGCTGCCTGCGCGTGTCTCTGAGCACCCATTTACTGGCTTGGGTGCTCTGGCTGGTGCTTGGGAAAGGCCAAGCCCTGGGCACACATGGCCGTGCCCGGGGAAGGCCTGGCATAGGCTAGTCAAGGGCTGGCTCGGTCTTGCTCTTGAACTCTCCTGCAAGCCACGGGCAGGCCAGGGCTGCAGGCCGGCCCCGCGGTGGCCTCGCAGCAGCGGGGCGATGGTGCGGGAAAGCGGCGACGCAACAGTGCGCGGTTGTGCTGGTAGTGCCAAGCGCTGGGAGACCGGCTGCGGCGAGCAGAGCTGCGTGCCGCTGGAGCGAGAGGTGCCAGCGGAGGGTCGCAGCTGCAGAAGGGCTCTTGATAGGAGCCATGGAGCATTATCTTGCTGCTGGCCTCCGAGACCTAGACGGACTGCTGAGTGCAGAGGAGAAGAGGGGCAAGGTGCGTGCTGGACGGATGCAGAGGGCTCAGCTTGGCAGCCGGCGACCACGCAGGGCTGCTCTGGGGCATGCGGCAGTGCGGAGGGAAGTGGCAGCGATAGACAGAGGGCAGTGGAGGCTCTCCGGGGGTCCTGTCTCTCTGCCCATGCTGGATTCCAGCTCGGCAGACAGCAGGGGTGGCGTGCAAGGACACAAGGGCTTTGGTCTACAGGCTTTGGAGCTGTAGGGAAGGAGGCGACGAAGCAGAGAGCTGCTGTGGAATAGGCCACTCTTTGCACTCTCCTTGGGCTCTTTAAAGAGCATTTCTGGTACGTGCTGGGCAAGAAGCCTCTTGAGATGGTGGCCCGAATGCCCATGAGCGTCTCTGTCTTTTTAGCTCGGGCGCAGAAGACAGCAACTCCGAGTAGGATGTCCTGAGCTGCTGGACACCCCGCTCGGGGTCAAACTCCCGTTGCTGCCTGGCTCCAACGCTGTCTTCTACCGGACCGAGCTGGGGGAAAAGGTAAAAGCAGGGCAACGGGGGAGGAAAAGCCCCTCCTTTTGCATTATCTCCTTGCCCAGACCCACTGAGCAGCCTGCAAAAGAAAGAGCCTTTCACAGAAATCAGCGTGGCGACGTGCTGTAGAGTGGGAGCTGCAGTCCTTAAATGAGGCAGGCCTCAGCGGGCAAAGCAAGCTCCGGGCTCCGTGCCGCTGACAGAAGGCAGGAGTTGCAAAGAGCAGGGCCCGATACCGGCCACAGGTCGGCAGAGCGTCTCCCACCGCTGCTCTCTGCCCCTGCACGAGCTTGCCAGAGCCAACGCCAGCCTGCCTTGTGGCGCCGTGCAAGCGTGCCGCTCATGCCCTGCGTGCAGTAGGCAGCAAGGCGTCCAGGTGCTGGGGGAAGGGCTCCTTCTGGCAGGGCCCGAGATGTGAATCCAGGCTCTGCAGGCAATACCCTCAACCTCGGAGGCTTGAAAGCACTACCCTATGGGCTGACAAAGCTCGGAAGTCTCTTTCTCTCTTTCCTCATCTCTCCTACCCTGCTCATGCTGCGGACGATACTTTCTGCAGCTTCACCAGCCATCCGGTTATTTCAATCTGGGAGATCCATACTGCCGCTCCCTGAGCTCCAAGTACAACAGTCTGCACGACCCACATTTGCGAGCCTACTACCACCGCAAAGGCAACCTCCGGCGACTAAGGAGAGGAGGTTACATCACCAGCGACGGCAAAGTAGGTTGGACATCAGGGTGAGAAGAGCAGTTTCCATCGGAGGGGCAGCGGCAGGTTGCCAGAGCGCTTGCTGCAGCCTCTTCTTGCGGGTGGAGGGCGCAGGGCTGCTGTGCTGATTTCCCTGGGGGCAGAAGGAGCCCAGAGCCCGCTCCGGGAATTCCCACTCCTGCTCTTCCAAGGCTGTGCCGCGCTGCCTCGGCGCTGACGGAGCAGCAGGCGTGTGGGCTGGCGGCGGAGCGAGGGGCGCTGCTCCCCGCTGGCTGGCTGGCTGGCTGGGAGCAAAGCCGCCAGCCGCTGGGCAGGGCAGGCTGTGCAGGGGAGCAGCTCCCGCTGCCTTAGCGCTCTTTGGGGCAAGGCAGGCTGCGGAGTGAGCGTGACAAGTGGTGGCTGCTTTCTCCCCCTCATCTCGCCATAGGTCGTTTGCACCCTGCGGGAGTTCAACGAGTACAGGCAGTACCTGACCACGCTCAAGATAGAGGCTGACAAAATGTACCGTCGAGAACAAGTACGTAAAGCTCAGGGTTCACAGGGCTGGGGCTGGGGGCGGGCAGGAAAGTCATCCCCCAGCGCCTGCCGGCAGTGCCGAGGGAAGTCCTTGTGATATGTGCTAATTTATTGCATCAAATTGAGAAACAGCCTTGGGAACATCTTGTATTGTGGTATGTACTAATTTGTTACATCAGCGAGAAACAGCCTTGGGAACATCTGTGGGAACATCCTACAGCCTGTGGTGGGGGGCATGTACTCTGCCTGAGAAAATTGAGTTGAGCTAGCGAAGCGGCAGTGTTAGTTTAGATAGCCTAATATGGCGCACAATGCAGAGGAAGACTCCAGCCTTCATCCCCACGACCACCAGAGGGCTGAAGAAGACCCCCTAGCAACAGCCGGCGCAACCGCAGAAGTTACAGGAGGTGCCATGTATACCCGGGACTGGAATCGCATATAAGGAGACTGTGAGGGGGGGTTGTGCGCGCCGTTGGTGGAGCAGGAGACTCCCCCCCGGCCGCCCAGCGCTGTTTTGCTTACTTGTGACTTGCTCAATTATTTTATAAATTGGAATTTATGCAACCCGGCCCGAGTGGTTGTCAATTTGTCACGTTTACCTATAACACTTCCCAGCTCGCACCCAGCCCTCGCCCTCAGCCCCAGCCCTACAGCACTCACCCGCAGCCCCAGCCCTGACCCGAACCCAGCCCGTGCCCGCACTGCTCCCCAGAACCCCTGAGCAGAGCCTGAACCCTCCCCTGAGCCTCCCCTAACCCCTGCCTTAAAAGCCGAGCTCTGACCCATAGCCCGAGCTGCATCAGCCCTGGGATTTGCATTCAAGAAGTAATTTTCCCCAGAGCCTACTGACCAACTTCAGAGATATTTTGCCTTTTTTCTGTGTTTCATAGCCAAGCTATGAAATGCAGTATTAATTAAATGCAGAGTAGGTGGGACTGATCCTTTCTGCAGCCCAGACTTCAGGGTGGGAGTTAGGCTCAGTACCGTCTAAACCCTTTGAATACATGCTCGATTGCATGAGGATCTCCATGATCAAGCCCCTATGGAACAACTAAATCCAACGTGGAAACTTGCCCCATAGAAAAATGGGTCTGCCGTGCCCTAACTACGAACATTTGCAGGAGCTGCTCAATCAAAACAGAAGCTGCAGCTATGTTCTTTGAAGAAAAGGAGGTTACAGATGGCCGCTCACTCTGCACAGAGCTCCACTCAATTCAGGCAGTATTATTGCACCGGTAATCTGGTCCCATCTCTGTATGGAGAGATTATTGCCCTTGGCAGTTCTGCTGGCAAACAGGGGAATAGGAGGGCTCCCAAATGGGCTGAAGGCAAAATTAACCAGCTTAGTTCAAAGGGCCGATGAGCAGACTGGACTGATTCAGGCTGAAGCACATTATACAACATATAAATTATGCCCTCCACTAGTATAAGTAGGAGGATGCTGGCCTATTCATATGGCAGAGTTAGAATTGAAAGAAGATGCCTGTTCATTGTCTAAAAAAATTGTTGTAAAACTTAAGATGTTTTACCTATGCTTTACAAAAGCAAAACAGCTAACCTCATGTGAACTCAAAATGCAATTGCTCTGGGATGACTGTATTAAAATTGAGAATTTTTTTTAGGATAAAAGCAATCCTTCTTTTTCAAACCCTTGAGTTGGTGTTCTTTGAATTTCATACTTTCCTTTGTCTAAGCCGAGAAGCCTCTTGTCATAGCTATAGGTGTTTATTTTGACAAAGGCATCTATGTGCTTTCTGATCTGGTCTCCTAGAAAATCTTCCAGGAACTTGAACTCCACTTGCTTCTCGTACTGTGACCAACCAATAAATCCCCCCAATGGAAGCAGGGTCAGGGAAGAACGCAGGTGTGACTGACCCCAGCTGTCGCAAAGAAAGCTGAATTAATCTCAGCACAAAGGGAACCAGAGCCTAAAAGAAAGGCCACCCTCCAGACTCATGGGAACACCTGAAGGCTGGAAAGACATCCTTAGAGGAGGAGAAATAATTGGCAGTAGAGAGAATGTGCTCCCCAGCTGAGCTGCAACTGGTCTAGCAAGCATTGCTGGTTTGAACCAGTGGCTTGCTGCTTTCCCCTTTCCCAGGGAAATACAAGCTGATAATGGATCACATCTGAAGAATAAAGAAGTGCAAACTTGGTGTGCTTCAGATGGAGTTCAGTGCACTTTCCACCTACTGTATTATACCTCAAAGTAATGTGGTAGCAGAAAGATGGAATGGACGACAGAAACAGCAGCTACACAAGAGTGACTCTTCTCTCGTAGAATACTTCTAAGTGGTGATCCCGTTTGTGGGAAGCCATAAGTCGGCTAAATAAGTGACAAACGCCGATGGGAAGTCCCATAGCTAAGGGGTTTGTGTCAGTAGCTGCATGAATCCCTCTTAAAACAGAAATAAAACCCTCTCGATGTCCTGGAGATGAGGTTGTGGTTAAACACCCAACTCAGGGATCAGTCTGGGTGACTCCGCTGTTTTCCAAAGGAAAAGGAGTATGGGATGCTGTAGACCCTGAAAGGAGTAAGTTCACCATAAGTGAGGCTTGGATGGTGTCCAAGACCTGGGTGTCTTCTCTTGCAGGGAAATGGGTTGTTATCTTCTCACCGTGGGAATGCTGATAACTGGAACAGACACCCGAAACCTGTTTCTAGCAGGTTCTGCCTTTTCATGTTGCCCATGGGACAACTCGGGTATTGAAGATCAGTTGCAACCCCTCCTTAAAACTACAGTTGCAGGAGGAATACCATCTGCAACAGCATGAGGTCAAGGACTGATAGGAAGCACTAATGTTACCTTCACCCTAAGATCTAACTTTAGTCTAAATGTAGCTGTTTGTAATAACACTGGATGGGAAGCTGCCCATGGTTTGACATAGAGTGAAATGGGTACTACATACATGAAAGGCAACATTTGCTGTTGTAATGTAACGTATATTTTTGACCAAATCACCAAGCAGACTTACTGTTTAACTTCTCATAGGACTGAGGAAACGATGCCTTTTTTTGCACCATTTAATGTATCAGTAACACTTGAAGTAACCTTCCACCAGCTTGAAAACTTTCTCAAACAGAACGCCAAGGTTACTCATGTAACTGTCTAAAACTGGAGAATGCTTAGAGGAGAGAGAAGGAACGATGATATATGATAATAGCAAATGGATTTGGTTAGTAAAAGTGGTAACAAGCCTTACTGAAGCTCATGGATATGATATCCTTCAAGGCTGGTTTCCCCCAAAGCTAGCAATGTATTGCGGTTGATGTTACATCCTCTACTCCTACTGTTAATGATCCCTCTATTGTTCCTCAGCTTTCCCCATGCCACGGATGCAGCCCCAGGCAGGCAGAGGGATGGCGGCCTCCTCCATACCAGCCCGCTCCTCCCATGCCTCTTGGCCCTTGCAGGGGGCTGGAGCTGCCCCGTCCCAGGGCAGCCAGGCAGCGCCAGGGCTGGGATGGGGCATGAGGGGACAGGGAGTGCGGGGGCAGTGGAGCAGGGTGAGCAGCCCTGCTCGGGGCCCTGTGGCTGGGCCAGGGAGAGCTGAGGCTGCTGGGGCTGGCCGGGCTCCGGATGCTGCTTCGACATCAGCTCCATGCTAGAAACATCGAGTTTCCTCCCTTTGCAGAGGAGCAGCCTGCAGCGGAGGCCCCTCCATCTGGCGCTTGTGAGCCACATGTGGAGTGCTGTGTGCAGTCGTGGATTGCCCAGGAAAGAGAGAGAGTGACAGACAGGAGTGAGAACAGCAGAGGCCAGAACGATGGTTTGGGCCTGGAGCCCATCAGGCATAAGGAGCTGCTGAGAGACATGGGTCTGTTCAGCCTGGAGAAGGGAAGGCTCAGGGGAGATCTTATTGCTCTTTACGGTGACCAGCTGGGAGGGTGTAGAGAAATCAGAGCCACGCTCTGGTAAAAAATGGGCAGTGGAAGGACAGGAGGCAACAGGCCCAAGCAGAAATATGGGACATCCCACGTGAAAGAAGGAAAAACATTTCCTTCTTAAGGGATCAAACAATAGACCAGCTTCCCAGAGAGGTCGTGAGGATCTCCATCTTGGGAGTTTTTTTCAAAATTTGTCTGGACAAGGTCATGAGAAACCTCATCTACTTGGAGATGTTTTGAGAAGGAGCTAGGACTAGTGACTTATGGCCTAGGAGGTAGGACTAGAGACTTAGTAGAAACTAGTGCTCTCTCCCAGCCAAAATTACTCTGCAATGCCATGGTTCTACATGGTACTGAGGAGAATCACATCATAAGGGCACCCCCCCCTCCCCCCCGAGCTCATGTGTGGCCCCAGCAAAGCGTGAGGCACCCTTCTTCAGGGGTTCATTCCCTGGCCTGCATTCACCATCCACTTTGGCCTGAGGAGAACAATTTTTGCTTGCCCTCCAAACATGGTCTTGCTGGGATCTCCTGGAGCCGTGCAGGGAGCCCGTGGTGGCCATCTCCAAGCAGAGATGTATGCGCTGTGGGTCGCTGTGTGGGCTCAGAGGGCCCTTCACATCTTGGTTCCTTTCCCCAGAGCCCTGACTCTGATCCAGCAACACAGCGGTGTATGCCCCACACTGCCTAGTCTTAGCCCTGATGTACTCTTCTCCCGGGCCCTTTGCAGCCCAGCGCAGCTCCTCCCCCGCTCTCCCCACCCCACCGCCCTCTCTCCAGCCCAGCAGAGCAGCCCAGGCTGGGGATGGCCCCGCAGCAGTGCCCGCTGCAGGGTGCTGCAGAGTTCTCAGCACTCACACCACAGCTCGAGCCCCTTGGAAGGGCACAGCAGCTCCTGGGGGGCGGACAGAGGTGTCAGCCTCCCCATCAGCCCCAGGGCTAGGGGCCAGCAATGACACGAGGCAATTGAGACCAGTCGGTCCCTGTCTCCATTGCCTCGTGTCTAGGAGATCCTTAACCTGGACTACCTGCAGTCACTCGGTGCCAGGCCCTCTCCTCAGGACAGCACAAGACTCCTGGCCCCAGGGGTGTCAAGCAACTCCACTTTCTCGAGTGACGGAGCAGCCCGTCCTGAGTTGACATGCATAGAAACAAGCATTCATTTATTCCTCCCTGCAAACACACAATTTTCCTTTGTTCTTCTCCAGAGATGACCCTGCTTGCTAGAGAGCCTTTCCCCGGGTGAGTGTGTCCATGCCGGCCTGACCGGTCGTTCTTGCGCCCCTCCTCTGTGCTGCCCACAGGGCCCCGGGCTGGTAGTGCTGCTCTGCAGCGCAAGCGGGCTGTGGGGCCCCGGGGTGACTCTGCCCTGGTCGTGCTGGTCAGGGCAGACCCAGCTGGACCAGCATCATTGCACCTGACAACCCCCTCCCCAGGGTCTGTGGCTGTGGAAGACGTTTGGAGCAATCACAGAGCATTTCCAATGGTTCAGGATGGGTTCAGATGTGTCATTAGACCAAGGCCATAGTTTTTCATTGTGGGTGACATGAACCACTCCTGGGGCTCTCTTCCCTGTGTCTGCTGAGTCACCACTGCCCCTTCCGAGATTGCCAAGCCCTCGTTTTTTTAGCCCTTTACTTTGGGTGACTCCACTTGTTTTTGTGAGTCTCCACTCACTGCCCATCCCAGACACCCGCTGTCCTGGGAGATCCCCTGTGCTCACTGTGTGGCTCCGTATTCCCTTCCAGAAGGAAGGGCATCTGTCACCAGCCCCCTAATAAGTGAGACAGTCTTCAGCAGATACCTCTTTAACACTCACCATCTCCAGCGGTCCTGGGCACCCACAAGTGAGGGCTGAATCCAGCCCTCATTCTCTAACACATCACCCTGCGAGCGCATCCCCCTTACCCCATGGAAAACCCAAGCAGAGCAACAGGACTTTTTAGGGTGCAATTCCCTGAGTGCATTCCTGGCTCCCGCTTTGGAAGAAGAGCCCAACCTTCAGGTGCTGCACTGAGGAAATCCCCTTTTATTACAGAGATGCTACCTGGGAGGCCAGCTCTGACACAGCGATAGGCAGATTTACAGAAGGCCTCTGGGTCAGGCAGATGGGGTTTGTGCCTCTGGAACAGTGGGATGAATTCCACCATTTCTGTACAAACATGAATGTCACAGATAGAACTTGCAAACCACAGCAGTTGCCTGAGATAAGT
Source organism: Apteryx mantelli (assembly GCF_036417845.1). Classification (NCBI taxonomy): domain Eukaryota; kingdom Metazoa; phylum Chordata; class Aves; order Apterygiformes; family Apterygidae; genus Apteryx; species Apteryx mantelli. The sequence continues at coordinate 549,778 of NW_027118786.1, read as the reverse complement.
TGGAAATCGCTTATGAATAGAGACGGGCAGCTTATTGCTGCTGAAATAGTACTAACTGAATTAGTTTCTTCAGTGCCTCCTTGAGCTCCTTGTTCCTCATGCTGTAGATGAGGGGGTTCACTGCAGGAGGCAGCACTGCGTACAGAACAGCCACCACCAGATCCGGAGCTGGGGAGGAGAGGGAGGAGGGCTTCAGGTAGGCAAACATGGCAGTGCTGATAAACAGGGAGGCCACAGCCAGGTGCGGGAGGCACATGGAAAAGGCTTTGTGCCATCCCTGCTCAGAGGGGATCCTCAGCACAGCAGTGAAGATCTGCACATAGGACAGCACAATGAAAACAAAACAGCCAAACACTACAGAAAAAGTAACCACAAGAACCCCAGCTTCCCTGAGGTAGGCGTCTGAGCAGGAGAACCAGAGGATCTGGGGGACTTCACAGAAGAACTGCTCCACGACATTGCCTTGGCAGAGTGGTATTGAAAAGGTGTCCATAAAGAAAACTACTGCCCCAGACAGCTGCTGCCATTTTGGCACAAGCGCTGCTGCCCATGAGGGTTTCATAGTGCAGGGGTCTGCAGATGGCAACGTAGCGGTCAGAGGCCATGACTGTGAGGAGAGAACGCTCTACTGAGCAGAAAAAAAAGATTAAAAAAGACCTGGGCGGCACATCCTGAGAAGGAAATGGCCCTGGTGTTGCTGAGGGAATTGGTCACGGATTTGGGGACAGTGGTGGAGATGGTGCCAATGTCTACGAGAGAGACATTGAGGAGGAAGAAGTACATGGGGGTGTGGAGGCGGTGGTCGCAGGCTATGGCTGTGATGATGAGGCCGTTGCCCAGGAGGGCAGCCAGGTAGATGCCCAGGAAGAGCGAGAAGTGCAAGAGCTGCAGCTCCTGCGTGTCTGCAAACGCCCGGAGGAGGAACTCATTGAGGGAGCTTCTGTTGGACATTTGCTCACCCCGGGCATGAGGGACTGTCCAAGGAAAAAGAGACAGTGACAAGTTAGAGCAGGCTTCTTGGAGCCCAACCCCTTCCATTTCTCATAGAAACCCCCACATTTCCTCTCTCCTCTCTCTTCGTGCAGCTCCCTTTCTGGGGCTCTGATTTGCACTGGCTGAGTGTGCCATGCGCAGCAGGGGCCTCTGCCCATGGTCTCCAGAGGAGTCAGTTCTGCTCTGCCAGAGGTGTAAATGGAGGCGTCAAACAGCCCCAGGGATTTGGTGGGATTCCTGGGGATGGGCGCCATGAGCTGGGTGGAGGGGACTTGGTCCAGTGACCCAGTGGGAATAATCTCTCTTCCCCATAATGAGAGCTGAGTACAGCCCTCATGCCAGCTGTTCCTGAAAGAGAAGATCCTTGTGAGGCATTCATCTCCCCCAGCCTTACCCTCTTGAACAGAGGTGCCTGTACCTGAATCACTCACACTAGCTCCCACTCCAGCAAGGCAGAGAAACACTCAAGTGAAGGCAAGGGCTGACCTGATCCTTTCTAGACAACTCCATTCCAGGGAGATAGACCCTCTCCTCATGCCAATTTACCATCTGCACCCTTCCTCCAGGCACTGCACAGGGAATGGGAAGTGACTAGCTCTGATGTACACATCCTGCAGCAGATTACATCCACCCCTGATGTGGAAGGGTAGTTCAACATTTTGAAACCCATTTTTTCCAGAAAATGATCTTCAGTGGAGGAGTCTGACTATATATTTATTAAGTTTTTTGATACCTCCATCTCACTGTGGGAGCACAGTGTGTGACGGGGTAGAAAATTTTGCCATTTCAGTTGCTCTCAGCATGAGCACTTGTGCATCCCAAGAGGAAAAAAGGGCTCACTGTGACTTTGTACAGGGTCACGGCACCTGGTCTGTCAGTGAGTTTTTCCCCTCACTGCCCTGTGCTTGCACCTCACCAGCTAAAGGAGAAGCACACTCACAAGATCCTCTAAGAAAGAAAGTGGACTGAGCTGGGAGTGGAGGAGTTCAGTTCCACAGTGGAGATTTGCAGATTCTGCTCTTTCAGCCCAGAGGTGGAGAGAGTGATGAAGAGTGTGACAAAGTTTCTCTCTCCCAGGATCAGACCAAGGACTCTCAGATATCACAGAAATGCTACTGGGAAGTCGTGCTCTTCTGGAAGGCAGCTTGCAGCTTGACAGGATACCCAAGAGAAACAGTCACAGGTCCTATAAAGGGACTCTCCTTAAGAGAGAGTCAGCTCATTCCCCAATCTGATGAGATGCATTGCCAGGAGCCTCACAGGTTGGAAGGGGATTGAGGCTTCTCACTGCCATGAAGAAAGCACCGTGGAGGACCCACAGGGCTGGCGCCTTAACTGCAGCTGAAATGGAAATGGAGCTGTGAGCTCTGGACGAGGGACTGAGACTCATTAATGGTTTCAATGAACAGTCAAGGGGTCTGCTAGGACCTTCTGAAAGTGCCTTCACCCATCGCTTAGTCTATAGACAACACCAGCTCCCCCTTTGCTGGCCTCATCAGGGTTTGTCTGACCTGCTCCTTAGCACCTGCAAACGTGGGGATGTCCCTGGACAGTGCCCTGCTGCTGGGAGGTTTCTGCAGGGCCAAACTGAGAAAACCAAAGAAGGTGTCAGTGTTGCAGGGACTGACCATGACTTGCTCAAATCCATCCTCCTATGATGTTTCTGTTAGCAGTTCCCTCTTCTTCCCTGCCCATCTCTGCTGCCTAGAGCTGTCCCTGCTGGGAGCTGTTTCTCTGTCCCAATGTCTTTTCCCGGTTGCTGCTCACAGACCCCATTCCAACCTCTGTGTACCCACTTCTGCCCTACAGAGACCTCCCACAGGCAGGGCAAAGCTCACAGCTCCCTTTCCATTATCCCCTTGCCAGGTGGTAGGAAACTAAAAGCACCATCTCAGGAAATTAGCTTCTCTTTCAGGAAAACCCTGCATTTGCCTTCCTCTTGAAAAGTCCCCTCTGAAAATCCTGTGCAAGAGCAGCTGGAGCTGTGAGCAGTCCTGACCCACACAGCACTCTCTCAACAGGAGAATGAAGCTGCCCTGTTGGGGGTCCATCCTCCTACCCAGAGCTGCTCCCTGCAGCACTGTGGGGAGTTGTCCAGGCAGGCTGAGTGCTGACCCTTGCAAGTGGCAGAGTCACTGCCCCGGGCACACAGCACCCTGGGGCACAGGGACACTGTTCTGAATTACAGCCCTGGGCAGACCTGTGTGCACACCCTGGCTTCACCCCCCTGCAGCGTCCCTGGGAGAAGGCAGCTGGATGCCCTGTCCCAGTGATGGTGTGGGAGGGAATCCCTGCTCTGAATGATCTCCTCCTCCTCCACCCTGGAGAAGCCAGGATAGTGACCCCACCAGGAACCTCAGGAGTGTTGTCCTTCAGCCAGAGACTTACTGTGTAAAGGGCTGTGAAGATTTCTCCCACAAATGAGCTCTCTTCTGTCTTCCCGCTCCAGACTGCCTTTCACATCTCTCTGTCTTGTCTCATCTTACGTCAGAAAGAGCAGGCAGTTCCCAGAACCCTGCTGCTCTTTGCAGAGGAGCTGCTCCTGGACGCAGCTATCTCTCGGCAGTGCTGCCCCGTTGCCATGAACTCCCTGCATCCAGGAACCTGGCCCTGCTCAGGAGCTGAGGCCCAGCAGAAGGTGTGATTTTCTCTGTCCCTTGTGCTCCCTACTCCTGGGAAATGTTCACTGAGGCAGACCAAAATAATCATCCATGATCCCTCTCTAAACAATGGAGAGAGACCAGTTAGAGTATTGCAGTTTGCCTCATCAGAGGATGGTTATCTAGGAGAGTTGGAAATGTCCCACTCCAGATGCCCCTATTCCCATCTCTTAGCTAGGCAGGACACCTCGGCAGGGACAAGACGTGAGTTCATTTTCCCACACTGCAGGTATTGATTCAATCTAGGCATCTCCTGCTGGTTTAAAGCCCCTAGGATGGAGCGGGATTCAGATCCCTCCCATGAGCTCTGCAAAAACACTGGAGGTGGGATCCTCCTTGCCAAAGCTGAAGCGAGCACAACAGAGATGTCTGCATATGAGCTCCTTGGCTACACTCCCATTATAATCAGTGGAGATGAAGGGTGGGAGTCAGTTGGTCACCCACTAACACTTGGTGAAATTTTAAGAGACAGAGGTGGTCCAAGGCATGTTCCAGTGTCTGCTTGCTCTGATGGAGCAACTATGAGACCTCTATCCTTCTAGAGCATCAGGTGGGGGCCAGGTGGGGAATTTCCTTGGTCATCTGAACAGTAGAAGCCTCACAGTGCTAGATGTACCCTCACTCTGAACCTGAGAAACATGCAGATCCCTCCATTATAAACAGTTGATGTATTTCAGTGCAGACACTCGATTCAGTGACATAATATTAGGCCTGCAGTGCCCTGTCCGATGCCTGGGGTGTCCAGCACAACCCCCTGTTTCTAGCAGATCCAGCATGGGACCTAGAGGAAAACCATGCCCTTTTGGAGTGTTTGCTCAGGAGATGTCCCAGGGCACCTCGGGTTTCCTACCTGTGCCTGAATAACTGAATCCCACCACGGCATTTGGGCAAAGTCTGAACCATCTACATCCAAGCATGCTGCATAGATGGGAGGCACATCACACCAAGGTCTCCACTCATTTTGCTGCAGGCTGTCCCAGCTCAGGGACTTCTTCATTGGCACCTTGTCCTTTTGGAGATCAGTTCACCTCTGTCAGAGGCCCCAAGGTGCTGCAGATTCAGCTTGGGCAGCAACCCCCTCTCCTGCCATTCCTGCAAGGCCCAGCCCTGTTTCTCCCTGGCCTTGGGTACTAGACAGTTTGCCATCTCAGTGGGAACCTCCTTTCACCATTACATTGCCACCTGCTATCTATGCCAGCATGTCTCTGCTCTGAAGTGGGGCCATTGCACACACAGTGTCCTTGGCCCTTGGTCACAGGTTTCCACATGACCAGTCTGTGCTTTGTGCCACAGCTGAGGCTCTGCAGCCCAAATAGACACAAGTGCATGCAGCCTGGGGCACAGCAGGAGGCACTGGAGACACACAAGCTGTCACAGGGCTGCCACATGGATGGAATAACTGAGATGTGGTGGGTTCACTCGCACAACTGGAAGGCTGTGATAGTAGGGTACAAGTTCTTCAGGGGAGACCAAGGCAGAGGATGAGGAGGGGGATGCCCTTTGTGTGAAGGCACAGCTCAGATGTATGGAGCTCTTCCATGGGACAGACAAGGGGAGGCAACTCTGAAGGGCAGAGTAGCTCAGGAGAGCCAGCAGGTCTTTAAGGACAGCATCCACCAAGCACAAGAATGGTCCATCCTGATACTCAGTTAAACTAGTAGACATCTCAGGAGACCAGCTTGGCTAAAGAGGGAACTCATGCCTGAGCTCCAGTGCAGTAAGGCAGCATATGGGAATGGGAAGGAGGGAGAAACTGCAAAGGAGGAATTCAGAAATATTGTCCAGTGAAGTAGGGATGGTGTTAGGGAAGCCAAAGCTCCCATGGGATTGACACTGCAGAGATGTCAAGGGCATGAAGAAGAGCTGCTACTGCTTCAGCTGCAGTAAAAGAATGCAAAGGAAAACATGGGCTCACTGCTGAATGGGGCAGGGAATCTAGTAGTAGCAGATGTAGATAGGTCTGAGGAACTCAATGCATTCTTGGCTTCAGTCTTCACCAACAAGGTCTCCTGGGTCGTACCACCTAGAGTCAGAACTCCAGAGGGTAAAAGTGACCAGCAGTGGATGAGGTCTGAGCGAGGGATTACTTGCAAGAACTCAGCCCATACAAGTCTAAGGGACTGGATGGGTGGCATCTGAGGGCATTGAGAAAGCTGGCTGCTGTTGTAGCAAGGCTGCTCTCTATTATTTTTGAAAGGTTGTGGAGATGAGGGGAGGTCCCAACGAGCTGAAAAAGGGCTGTTGTGCCCATCCTCAGAAAAGGCCACAAGGACAAACCAGGGAGCTACAGGCTGTTCAGCCACACTTTGGTGAGCAATGTGTCATGGAGCAAATGCTCTCGGACCACAGTTCTTGGCTCATGCAGGGTGTCCCTGCTCCAGCGCAGGTTGCCTTCAGACCACAGTATCTCAGAGGTGTACCCTCTGGGAATGGAGCACCTCCTTCCAAGGGCCTCTAGTCCTGCCATGGGGCACCACAGAGAAGATTCTGGCTCCACCTTCTTTACTTCCTCCTGTCAGATGCTTATAAACCTTGATAAGAGTCTTTTCTGAGCCTTTTCTTCTCCAGGCTAAACAATTCCAGCTCTCGCAGACTCTCCACATGAGAGACATGCTCCAGTCCCTTAATCATCTTTGTGGCCCTTTGCTGGACTTGCTCCAATATGTCCATGTGTCTCCTGTACTGGGGAGCCCTGAATGAGACACACCAGTCCAGATGTGGTCTCACCAGTGCTGAGTAGAGGGGGAGGATCACCTCCCTCAACCTGCTGCCAATGCTCTTCCTAAGGTAGCCCAGGATACCATTGGCTTTTGCTGCAAGGGCACATTGCTGGCTCACAGTCAACTTGGTGTTCACCAGGACCCCCAGGTCCTTCTCTGCAGACAGCACCCAGGCTGTACTGGTGCATGGGGTCATTCTTCCCTAGGTGAAGGACTTGGCATTTTCCTTTCCTGAACTCCCTGAGGTTCCTCTTTGCCCTTTTCTCCAGCCTGTCAAGATCACTCTGAATGGCAGGGCAACCATCTGGTGTATCAGCCACTCCTCCCAGTGCTGTATCATCAGCAAATTTGCTGAGGGTGCACTCCTGAAGCCAAAGGCATGGGACAGAGCTTTGTAAGCTCCTGATACGGTTATCCTCCTCCAGGAAATGGTCTTCTGGTTGGGCAGCAAAGTCCTCTTGGCAGGCCAGTGTCTCTGTAGTTTCCTTCTCACAAGGGGGACCAGGGAGATGCCATGACTTTCTTTGGGTCAAGCCCCAGCCCCTGCTGCAGAGACACATGGCCTGGAAGACCTTAGAGCCAGCCTCCGGGTACACAGAGCAGCAGGAAGTCAAGCTTCCAGCTTCTGGTTGAAAGACAGTTCATGCTCAAAGCTAACAGGCGTGTTTCCAGGAACTATTTGAAGCACAAGGACAGCAGTTGCCTCAGTGATGAAAGCTTCACACTTGCTCTACAGGCAGTGAACAAAATGAAGAAAACCCTAGCTGATTAGTTCAGTACTGAGCTCCACCTCTTGGTCACTTCTTTGGGTGTCACGGGCCCTCCTCCTGCTCCTCACCCACTTCTGTCTAGTAACAGCTCTCCCAAGCCTCCTCCACTCTTTCTGTCTCCCCATCATGTTCCCCAGAGCCCTTTGGACCCCTTGTCCCCCTGGTTTGGCCCCATGGGGGAGGAGGGATCCCAGCACGACTTGTGTGCACCCCTGTGCACCCAGAGTTGTGAGCTGCAGTGGGTGGTGCTTCCCACCACCCAGCAGCACCAGCCCTGACCTCAGGGGATGGCTGTGGTGGTGCCAAATGCTCCCACAACTGGGGTCACATCTGGAGCATTGCTCCAGGTGTGTTTGGAGACTGGTCCAGCAGAGACCCCCACCAGGAACAGCTGCCCTCTGTTCAACTTACAGTTACAGAAGGATGCTGAGTGTGGATAAAATGCCATCCTGACTGGTGTACATGACCACACTCACTAGAGACAGGTGGATATATTTCATAAGGACAATCACTCATAGCACACATTCTTCAGAATTCCTTCATGCAAACCCTTTGCAAGCAAGTGCTGTGGTCAAAATAGATCCCAAGATGCAGGAAGACTGGCCAAATGTCTCTGTGCATCAACCCTACACGAGGTGATACATCAGCTGGAAGCACAACGACATGGGTACATGCTTCCTGAAAGACTGATGAGGAAACTGAGGGGACACTGGGCTACGCCAGCCACTCCTCTGCACCCCCTGGATGTATTGGAAAATGAAGAAATGGGCTGAAATGAGAAGAGATCTAGAGCCCTGCTTAGACAGAGATAGGGTCCAATAGTCCCCTGGGAACACTGGAGTTCAGTAACAAGCCTATGGACAGAGGCTTATGCTCTGCTGGGGCTGTCCACACTGAGTACAAAGGAGGTGGACTAAGAGCCTGCCTGTACTCAGGGAAAGGGAAAGCCTTGCTCACTGTCACCATGGATGAGATTGGTCTCGCTGAACTTCAGGTGAACAATTCAGAGGTCAAAACAGAGGTGCCTAGTCCTAACCTAGATGCATTAAGATGGTAAGAGAGGTCTGCATTATGTTGGCAGTTATAACTCTGAACCCTCAGGTTCATACTTCCTTTTGGAGGGGTAGAAGATAGTCAGGTGGCCCTTAGGAACCAATGTCTCACCCCTGAAGAGCTCCCAGAGGTCTGCAATGAAGATGCCTACATGTCAGTCTGTCACTCAGGCCTCCCTCTGCCCTTAGAGAAGATGAATCTCTTCCTCTCATCTCCTTTAGAAATCCATTTTGTGAAAAGTTGAATCATGTCCTAAACTCTACTGACTAACCTAAGGCAACCTAAAGTGACTACCTCTTGAACATTTAAAATCTATCCTTTAGATGTCCAACATTAGAAAGATAAGGCAAGGAGCGTGACAGTAGCTCCACAGAAGCTGCTTTCACAGATTACATTTCTTGATAGCACCTTTAAAGATTTGGTGCTTCTCTCTCTTAGACTGCTTCACAAAATGGATCTACATTTCTGCAGGGATTAGGTCACCTGGGTACCAGCTATCATTTTAATTAATGTCTTGTCACCCTCTCAGACCAACTCTGCTGAGGAGCATCTCAGGAAAGCACAGAGGACCATGATTCTTCAGGGAATGCCAAAGGGCTTTGGGTGGTTTTACTTGAAAGGAAAAAAAAATCAGAGCTTACTTCTGTCTGGCAGCACAGTGCACCAGAACAAACGGCATTAGCAGCTGACTCAAAGAGGCTCTGCAAGAACCTTGAAATGAGACATGCCAGATTGTTCTCTCAAGGTTGTGGGAGGAGAGGGAAGGAGATGATGGTCTGCAGAAATTCTGCTGGCCTTCTATTTCCCCTTGACAGTGTTTCCTGCACATAGATTAATGTAAGTAACTACTTTGCTGCATTTCACCTCATTTTTCTTTGATTCTTGTTGTTGTTGTTGTTGAGTTCCTAGACTGCCTGCCTGCCTGCCTGTGACTGTCCTCCTTTGCCTGTGATATTTCTCAGGCAATGAGACCTTGCTGATCAGTCTGTGTCTATGTGCCTAGGTCCCTGCCCCTTTCTCTGCTTTAACTTGTTGGCCAGGTCCAGCTAAGCTGCACAGAGTAGTCCTGTTCTCTCTTTTGGGCTTACACAAGTTCTGTGAGCAAAAGCGGCAGGATGGAAAGGAGATGGTCTACATAGGGGTAGACTGTCCTGAGAGGACTGCATAGAGAATTCAACATCTTCAAGAGCTCGGGTAATGAATTCAGGACCAACTCCACATCAAATCAAGCTTCGTTTTTTCCAGTGTTCACAGAAAAAAAAAAAAAGTCTTTTGGGTTTCTGTTTGTTTGTTTATTTGTTTTACAAGATAGGGCGCTTATTTTTTTTATCCCCAACTGATGAAGTTCCCTACTTATCTTTTCATCTCCTAGGATTTTCTTTTTTTTCCTTCTCTCTCCTTTGTATTACTTGTATTACTTTTTTATTTTTCCTTCTGATGGCCAGCATGTTTTATCAAAACCATTTCTCAGCAAGAAGAAAAATCTGGTTACAGAGATTTCTGCTCTATATGGAATAGTTCAAGCTTGGAGGGAAAGACCACAGTTTTAATCATAGAATATATGTCTTCCCTCTTTTTGGCTTTGTCCCTCCTATTGCCTTTATTTCCCAGTGGCCTCCTCCTTTATCACCATCCTCTTTCTGCTTTCTCTCCATTCCTTACCTAAACAAAAAGTTAATGTCGCTTTAAAGAGATGCCTTTATCTTTCTCCAGGATGCATTTTATCTCATCCTAAAATACAGATTTAAGATAGACTAGAGAAAGAATGACTGAGAAATGTCTATCTTTTTCTCCATTGGCTATAAAAGGACACTTGAGTAAGGAGCTCAAATGCAAAAACTTACATGTTGTTAATAGTGAATTCCTACTCTAACCTAGAAACTAAGTTTGTTGTTACTGTTTGAAATGGTGTCTCCTTACTCTATGTTGTTTCTCCGTGCCTCTCCTCTCTTCTCTGTTTTCCTTAGACTTTTTGTGAGTAACCGCACGTATCTCTTTCATTACACTACATTTCTCTACCTTCTCCGCTCCCTCTAACCTTCTGAGGAATTGTTTCCTCCACTGACCATCTTCTATTACTCACTGCAGCTCAGTTGTTGCAGATATGTTGAACCATATGACTGTCACAGAGTTCCTTCTCTTGGGCTTCCCCTCCCTCCACCATCAGGAGTACCTAATAGCAATCATTCTCCTGGCTTCCTACCTGGTGATCTTAGTTGGAAACCTGCTGATCATCGCCTTCTTTCTTTCTGACCGAGACCTCCACAGACCCATGTACTTTTTCCTCTGCAACCTCTCCTCTTTGGAGATCTTCATCACTACGTGCATCATACCCAAAACAGTAGCAAGCTTGTTGATGGGCAACAAAACCATCTCCTACCCAGCTTGCATAATTCAGTCCTACTTCTACTTCCTCTTGGGCAGCACTGAGTTTGTCCTTTTCGCTGTTATGTCCTACGACCGTTATGTGGCCATATGCTACCCTTTTCAGTACCCCATGCTCATGAACAGTCAGCTTTGTGTTCAGCTCCTGTTGGGGTCATGGACTGCAGGCTTCCTGGTCACCGTTGTCCCCACTGTCCTAGTTGTCAGGTTGCCCTTCTGCAATGCCAATCGTATTGACCACTTCTTCTGTGAAGGTATGCTTTTGATCAAGTTGTCCTGTGCAGAAACACAGACTGTGGAGCTGATAAATTTCATGACCTTTTCCATCATCCTCCTTGGCTCACTGGTCATGACAGCAATGTCCTGCTTATACATCATTAACACCATCCTTAGGTTGCCCTCAGCTTCATCGAGGAACAAGGCATTCTCCACCTGCTCCTCTCACTTCACCATTGTCATCTTGGGCTACGGCAGCTGCATCTTCCAGTATGTGCTGCCTTCAAGTCACCACACTTCCTATTACAAAATGGTGGCCCTGCTCAACACAATGGTAACTCCTCTGATGAGCCCCTTTATTTTCAGCCAGAGGAACGAGCAGATGAAGAAGGCTCTCAAGGTGGGCTTGAAGAGAAGTGTGATAATCTCCAGAAAATGTTTTTCCTTCTGAGGAGGGATTTTGTAAGTGGAGGGAAAAGGGAGGGGGACGGAACAAATGATTAGGATTCGTTTGCTGAAATTACACCTTTCTTTCTTGGCAGTGTGAAGTTTCATGAAATCACACCAGTTTCTCTCCTGAACCATATCACCATGATACGAGCTAAACCTTATATAAGGATGCCTTTCAAATGGTCTAAAAGCACTTTACAAACCCTGGTGAATACCCTGGTGATGGTGTTTTCTAAGAGTGGAAACTGAGACAGAAAGCAACAAGCTGAGGAGTTCCTCCTTCCTCGGCACACCAAATTCTCAAGATGGTTCACCTTCCTCCAGTTTGGATGCAGCTTCTCCTTGTCACACAATCTGGTTTGCCTGTTTATTTTGGTGGCAGAGCTTTGTTGAACCTTCTTGCCTTTAGAAAGAGACAGAAAACAGGTGGAACAAATGAAAAGGAGAGCAACAATAGCTTTATTTCTCTGCTAAGTGGCACTTACTTCTCCCCATTAACCTCCTGGTAAGGACAAGAACAGAGACAAAATAAAGTCTATATTACCCATCTAACATCAGCTCTCTTTTAAGCTGCAACAAAATCCAGAATATTGGTCAGTAATTTAATTGTTGAGTAACAATGCAATTGTCCACAGGTCAAGCTTAATGAAATAAATGCCCAGTCCTTATGACACAATGCTGTCAGAGTCAATACTTCAACTAATAGAACAGCCTCACGCAGTGGAATTAGTTTGTCCACATTTGTAACTTAAATGCCCTAAGCTGAGTGCATTGCCCGCCCTCCTGTGATAGTCTAGAGGATTATATCATCTCCTCTTACGCTAGTTGTCCACAGTACTTCAGAGGAAGTATACTGAGCATAGGAGGCTCATCTGTTTAATAGAAAATGCCAGATGCACTAAACCACATGCTGGGTAATGTGTTATAATTTGTGCAAGTGAGGGACTTTTGATCAGTGAAGTCTGTCCTCTGCAGCCCCACGGATTAGACCTTAAGTTCTCTCCAACCCCTTCACCAAACAAAAGCAAACAAAAAATTCCTTTTCTCTAATCCTTGTCATGGTATTGTCATTTTGTAATTTTCATGGATTCATTTTCATTCACGATTTGCAAGACAAATATTTTGTTTTGGAATGAGAATCAAAAGCAGTATTTGTTTATTCATTTTAAATAAAAATAAGAGATTTTCATTCTGAGAGACTTTTTTTATTGTTTAAATCACTCACTCCCAATAGTACAGAAACACAAGATGGATGAGTTTAGTCTTAAATGCCTAGCATGGAAGGTTTGAAGTTATTTAGTTGGATGACTCCTATCCCCTTTAAGTTGGCAAAGAATCCCACCAAGGCATCTTCAGTGAAGAGACTTTGGAATCACAAGCAGTGCTTTTAACTTAGCTATCTTAGACATCTTATTGTGAGAAATCCTCCCCAATCTCACTGAGGCACTAATGGCTCTGATATTTCTGGATAGATAGCTACAGTTTGACTGTGTGAGAGCCACACCTCTGGTTACAGCACAGAAATAACAGAACCTCACTGTTTGTCCACTGCTACCTCTACACCAATATCTTAGGCGTTTGCTTTGCTCTGATGGCATGGCCTCCAGACTGTTCACCTTATTCACACCAGGGAAAAGTCCAGGTGCAGTGGTGGGACAGTTCATTCAGGAATTTGCTTCTTCCATTGAAGGAACAGGTCACTTGAAGAGTTCCCCCTTGCAAGGGGTACAAACAAGACTGTGCTGGGTGTTGCTTCCTCTGCTCTGTGCAGACATCAAACTGTATTTTATGCCCTAAGGCATGCAGCACATATCCTCACTGCCACACTACAAAACAAAACAAAGCACACGTTTTGTCAGCCATGATCAACAGCCCTCACTTGATTTCATGTACCTTGAATGGAGGAAACGCACACAAAACTACATGCCTGTGTCTCTGGGCTGCAGGGGCACTACATGGGCCAGCAGACACCCAGGAGGCCCAGAAGTTAAGCAGTATGAGCAGCATTTCCTGACAACAGGGTCTGCTTCCTGTAATAAATGTGCACAGTAAATAACAGACTTTCTTCTGTGGATAAAGGTCCCCTAAATAGCTACCCACCTCCTTGATACCTGAGCTGCATGAATAATGGATTTTTTTTTTAATAGGTGAATTGAAAATGAAATAAGTAAATAAATAAAAGAGGTGGACTTTGAGGACTTTGCTAAATGAACACAGAAATATTCTTGTCCACTGCAAACCCTTTCTTAGATCTAAAATGTTACGTTCCTTCTGAAAGTACTGACAACAGAAGTTGCATTCACCCCAGCCAGCGAGAGGGTGGCCCTGAAGCTCTTGTGTTGCCTACTCCTGTAAAGGCATCAGTACATGCTCCATGAATGTGACAGGAGAAAGCAAGTGCCCAAAGTAAGTTTCTAAGATCTGCATGAGAGAACGTAGGCCAGAAATCATTTGCATTCCATTATTTTCTTTCCGGAAGGCTCTGCCCATGCTGCCATCCAACAGAGTAGGTCTTCTTTCTGTGTAAAACTTTCAAACATTTTTGCTTCCTTCTAACAGAAATATGATGATATTCCTCTTTAGTTTCATCCTAAATTATAAACCAGCTCAAGTGAGATAAATAATTTTCTACAGCTGCCTATTCCTGTTCCCAAGTATAAAGGGAGGCCAAATGATTAACACAAACTAAGACAGCTCAACTCCACAAGTGCACACATTATTATAAAGGCTGTTAACCAAAATCTTAATAGTGTTCTGTGTGATTCAAACATAAATGGACATGATTACATGCGAAATATAGTCCATTTGCCTGTTTTTCTGAATAGCCGTGGGCTTAGTAACGCAAAAAAGCTGATGGTAGCTTCAACAACCAATGGAGATGTTCCTTATACAGATAATGCAGGTGAGGTTATACAGGAGAATTATATGTAAGTTATAAAACTATTTAAATAATTGGCAGATCATTAATGATACTTTATAGCTCAAAGAAATACATATGAATGGAGAAAATACTTAATTTTTTTTTTTTTTTAATAAGATTACACGAAGAAGTTGACAGGAGAGTTTCTCAGAACATTAACACAAACTAAGACAGCTCAACTCCACAAGTGCAAAGGCCACCCTACCAGACTTCTGCTAAGTCACTGTTTTAACAGAGGGACTCCATATGATCTTTTGATAATGCACCCTAAAAGCTTGGGAAGAGAGTTTCCCCTGTGTCAGTATGATTCCAGCCCCCCAGTTTGTTGTGTGATAAGCACAAAAGAACAATCTACGGATAAGCAGCTTGTAGCAGCATGGGTGCCCTCTTCGCTTTCTGCTCCCTGCAAGGCATGGACCTGGCTGCATATTTCAAGCACTACGCAAGTCTAAGAGTGAAGTGTCTTCTGGAAAAGGAACTAAGGGATGGAAAGAGAATGGTCATGAAGGGATGTGGCGGATGAATGGCACGGACTCAGGAGGATTTGCATCCTGAGACATTTATTGTTTATTTCTGAGCATATTTAAAAGTTAGCTGCTTCAGTGGTTTCACAGACACACTTTGCTAAGCCAGTCATCATGCAGATTATGTCACAGGTAGCCAATCATTACACCGATCACGCACGCAGTGATCATGCCTTGTACCTTGCTACTTGTTTAGAAAAGCTGTCTTGCCCTTAACCTTGGTTCCCACTGGCTTCTGCTAGTTTGTCTGTACTTTCTCAGGATGTATCATTCCCAGCTGCACCAGTGTCCTCGGGTACGTTTGTCTGAGGCTCCTGTTGCTTGCTACTTGCAACTTTCCACCAGTTTAACCCTGTCATGACCCTCCACAAAGGGACAAATGTTGAAAGAGGAAGATAGAATTAAAATTTTCAAAACTACCTCTTCATGCCATGATAGCGACAACTTTAATCCTGTAAACATTACTACACATCTGGCACTGATTTTTTTTGCCATAATTATGAATATAATTCATGTACCTGCTTCCCAGCTATCCTAAACACAGGAGGTGTTCCAAAGCTATATTAGAACAGGAAAATATTAAAACTCAGTTTGCTCTTTCTCAGATCAGGTGACAACAGTCTGCGCAGTTTTGGAATCTATCTCCTGAATATGTCTACTTCATGTAGATCACTAACCATCTCTCTTGGGCTGAAGATGCACATTCAGACAGATGCATGCATGCATGGTTAAATGCATCTTTTCTGTCATGATATGAATGATAAAAAAGAGCTGCTTGGGGATGGGATTATCAATGGCAACCTGAGCATCTTGATTAGAAGAGTGAGGGCTGTGTAAAAGACAGAAAACCCTTTGCTAGGGGTTGGCAGGGTGTTGGGTTTTGGTAAGAGATACACAATGATTAGGGTGCTGTAGAAATTTTTACTACAGTGAGGTGGAAGGAGATGGCTGAGAAAGCCTTCTGTCTTTCTCTGGTAGAAGGGGTCATCAAAATAGTGAATGGGGTACTAACACATCCCATGCCTGGCAGAATTGAAAGGCATGGGAATGCTGCTCAGCAATTACCAACATAACAACGTGGATATTCCCCAGGAAGGTCATAATGCAGATAACTAGAACCAGCAGGAAGAAGAAAGTCTGAAATTCTGGGACATTAGTGTACCCTAGAAGGCTACTTTTGGTAACAGATGTCCCACTGTCCCATGTCTATTCCATAGGATAGCACTAGATGGCCACTGGAAATGGACATTCATGAAGTTCATTTGAAACACGCTAGTGTAACTTTGTTAGGCTTAAACATGAGAAACAAATGAAACCAGAATACATCATGTGCTCATTCAAAACTTTTGTGCTTAACAAAACTCTTAATTTCTCCTACTAGCCACCCTGCGGATTAGAGGCAATGACAAGCTCATTAGGGTTCCCACAGTCTTACAAACTCCCAGGGGAAAGTTGCCCAGTGTGAAGTGAAATCACAGGAATAAAGTGTCTTGGAGGTTTAATGGGGCTTACTGAGGTCTGTTAGAGATAGAGCTGCTGCCAGAAGTCCATGTCTTTCACCAAGCACTAATTAGACCAGACCATCAGAGGCACCACTTGCAGGAAGACAAAGGAAAGGGACAGAGGTTCTTCCCTCAAGAAGCACCTTTGATGTGGGGTGCCTCTTCCATTTTTGACACGCATGCACTCACAGAGTTTTAATGCTTTGCTTCAATGCAGTCTACACATCCCTGCAGCCCCAGCCCTGCGTAACTCTCCCCACGTCATCCTCCGTCCTCAAGCAATGCCTCTCAGGGATGAAATATAATCCTTGCAACTTCAATTTTCCTGATATTCCTCAGTCCTAGCCTGCAGGCCTCCTGCAATCTGACCCCATTTGCTGGTACCCAACGTCTTCACAAGGAACCTCATGGTATCCGAAAACTGCTCCACATCCCCCAGATCCCACTGTTTGAGTGGTGCCTCTCAATCAGAAATCACAAGCCACGCTATGTAACACCTGCCCTTTTTATCCCTGAACTTCCACTCACCACCAAGCTCCTTCTTCTCCCAGCTCATAAAGTGGGCACTTGGGATGCTCTGTAGTGTGTAAAGTTATCTGCACGGGGCTGGTAAATGAAACCAGGGCATGCAAGAAACTTGCAGCCACCTGCTGCAACAGCTAGATAACAGGCTGGATATCCTAGGACATGTAAAATGGCACTAGACAGCTGCTTAAGCAATTAAAGGCTGATCGGTGGAATTACTCCCCAGCCCTATGAACTGAGTACATTTCCATGTGAGATCAACTACGCAGCTCATGTGGAGGTACCTGCACAAGAACACCCACAGTCAGGTGTCTAGCTCTCTGAACTGAATCTCCTCCGAGGCATCTTCCTTAGGATGATTTGCATCCCATTGGAAAATCAACTTATTCTCTTCATTGATGGCCAGGGTACATCAAGCTGTGGCTGTCTACACTTAAAATATCTCAGTTTAGCCAAGGCAGAATCTCTTCCTGGGGTCTTCATTTTTCAAGGATAGTGAACACTTTTTACATCCAAACCCTCTCCCCACCCCAGCTCACCCCCTGCAAAAAAAAAAGCAAAGCAAAAGAAACAAGACTTGAGAGCTGGAGAAAATGCTTTGCTGTGAGGGTTTCAGATTCTGCCATAGGCACAGGAACTTCCTCCCACGGAGCCCCCTCCCCAGCTAGCAGGGAAGAGCAGGGATGGGGTGCAGTAAGGAAACGTAGCTTGCGAGCTGTATGGCAAGAGCTGTGAGAAGGGGGTCAGATACCAGTGTACTGTTTAATAGACTACAGTCAGGAAGCAATCAAGGGGACATTTTACCCTGAAGAACTTCAGAAATGAACCCTGAAGAGAACAAAATCTACAAAATTGAGATGATCATTGCTGTAAAGGAAGAAAGAAACAGCTGCTGGTAAAATGCTATGGCTGGTCCATAAATTGAACAGTTGCATAGAAGCCTCCCAAGTGTGCACGTCTAGTTTTGAGGGATGGATTGGGGGAAAAACAGGATAGAGGACAGTGGTTTTTTACATCGTACTGCCTAGCAATGCCAGCACCAGGGTTTGCCACCAAACCCAACTCAGACTTTGCCACAGAGCAGGTGAGGACCCTGGAGCACTCAGGCAAGTGAGAGCTGGGGCTGGCAGAAGTACAGTACCTGCACAGCTGGAATAACATCAAAGATAAACTACCTTTGGAACCACGCTGCTGGGTATGGCATGGCATTATCCTTCACAGAGAGGCTGTTCACTGCCTCTCTCCATCCTGGTGGATAGCAGGAACAATTTTACTCGCCCCAGAGCAAAGCTTCAGTGATTGACTTTCCAGCCATAATCCTGGTCTAGATGGTATAATTAAGAAAACAAAGCTTAAAATAGATGAAATCTTCAAAGCTTTTGTACAGCCGGGGGCTAGTGCAGGGGAATTAGCTGCCTGATTTAGAGTTTAGGTCTCAGCTCGGATCTTAGCTTAGCTTAAGCTCAGAGCTAAGATTTAGACCTGAGCTTGCACTAGATGCTCTGACAACTGAAATTAGGTGGAAAAAATTCACCTGCATATCTCCGTATTCGTATTTCCTTATTCCTGGGGGTAGCAGGACCTTAATATCCCACACCCAGATACTTGATACTTCCAGTTTTTTGCAGTGCAGCCATTTCAAGCCTTCTCTGAATGCCACACAGCTGACACCTGAGAGAGAACTGAGTTACTTGCCAAGGCTTGCACTGTGGAGCAGGCAGAAGGCAGAGGCAGGACCTATCAGCCACTTCTGGAGTTGCATCCTTATTCTTCAAGTGTCCCGTATGAACAGAAAGCAACATGGAGCTCCAACAAGAGCATGGAACTGCAATGAGATCAAACTCCCAATAACACACTGAGGAAGAGGACTAAACTGTCTCTTTTTTGTTGGCAGTTTGCACTATGTTAACCAGATGTGGACCTAGAATAAGATGATGCCCAGGATGAGATGGGAGCTGGGGCATTTCTGAGCAAGAAAGGAATAATTTGGCACAAGCTTTTGCTTTTGCAAAATTGAGTTCTTATGTATATTTCTTTGCTATATCAAAGCACTGTGTGAAGGCAAACTGGACCTGATTTGTCCTGGGTGAATGCATGTTAAGCCCCCTTTCTACAGCTAGAATGGCAGCTGTGATGGGGAATGAGAAACAGAAGTGATAACTGCAAATAGCTAAAGAATGGAGGAGGTGCAATCAGTCTCAGACAATTGTATACACCTTGGAGAAAGCTGCAAAGTCTAAGTTGCTCTTCTGTACTTCCTCTGGGGTCCATGGAGAGAGCCTTCCTTAAGGAAATCCATTGCTTTCTCATTCATTTGTGCAGAGCACTTCTGGTAAATCACTCTCTTCATAATGTTTCCTGTTGGTCAAGGGGACCATGTCTTCATCTGGAGGAAAGATGATGGTCCACAATGGGAGCAGATACTTCTAGAGTGGTTTCAGCTGCCCACATGAAGTAGGATAAGTCATGCCTCCTAAATTCTACCTTTTCTTCCTGGGGAATCAGAAGAGAGGCTCGATGATAAGGTCAGATGTAGATATTATATTAAAGACATCTATACTTGGGCAAGAGAGATCTTTCCGCAGACTTTCAGGTGGCAGAATTAGAGAGCAGTGAAGCCACTTCATTCTGACTGGACATAAAGGAAAAAATGACCACGAGGAGAGTCAGGTGCTGGAACACATTGCCCAGACAGGCTATGGAGTGTTCCCTCTTGGAGGTTTTCAAGACGCCACAGGACAAGCCCAGAGCCTCCTGGTCTGACTTCACTACAGACCATGCTCTGAGCAGCTGGGCAGCCTGGATGACCTCCCAGGGTTCCTCTCTCCCTTTCACACTCAGTGGAGAGGCAGAGGAGTCTCCTTGTCATGAGGTGCAAGTCAAAGAGAGCTGAGAGGAATCATGCCCTCCTGCTCCCCTTGACCTAAAACAGGGGCGGAGGAGAACGCTGTGCACCTCCCATGCAGGAAAGAGGAATCCTGTGTGCGAGTCTGTATCAGTAACTTGGCTTCCTCTGGCTCCCAGCAAGTCAGGTACCTTTGCCTCTGGGAAAGGTCTGGGTTTCCTCTCTCCTCAGAGGGCAGAGCCTGGCACCTCTGAGGGTGAGTCATGGCATCCCCCATTGCAAGTCTCCAAATGCCTGCTGACTCTGCTTTTCTGCCCACTGAGCACTCATGGAGTGTGCAAGGAGAAGCTGTGGCACCTGTCTCACTCTAGTTCTGCTCCATGAGTTTGAAGAGACCAGTGCTCATTCCCCTGGCTCCTTCCCACTCTTCCTCAGAGCATGCTGAAAGGCCATAGAGGTGTGGGCGAGGGCAGCTCAGAGCTTTCATCCCCACAGGGCTTCAGTTACCCAGGGCTCACTTTCTGCAGCACAAAGAGAAGCTGAGCTGCAGCAAGGACCTTCAGAAGACTCACTTGTGCCATAAACACCAGAGACACTGCAGAGCAGGTGACATTCAGGTGCTGCTGAAGACTCACAGCAGAAGATGTGGAAAGACGGTTCGCAGCATCCTAGTCCAGATGGTTTTGCTCATGGGGATCTGATCCGGTCTGATAAACTCGGAGGAATAAATTCTGGACAGCATTGCTAATTGCCACAGTTGGTTTATTCCTGCTGTGATAGTAGCCCAGCTGGTGAGCCCGTCATCGATGTCCACAGCAGTCAGCCAGGTTCACCGCGCTGCACCCAGCACCCACTCCATTAGGGAGGGGGAAACGAGTCAGATCAGAGTCAGGGCTCTGGGGAAAGGAACCAAGATGTGAAGGGCCCTCTGAGCCCACACAGCGACCCACAGCGCATACATCTCTGCTTGGAGATGGCCACCACGGGCTCCCTGCACAGCTCCAGGAGATCCCAGCAAGACCATATTTGGAGGGCAAGCAAAAATTGTTCTCCTCAGGCCAAAGTGGATGGTGAATGCAGGCCAGGGAATGAACCCCTGAAGAAGGGTGCCTCACGCTTTGCTGGGGCCACACATGAGCTCGGGGGGGGGGGGGGGTGCCCTTATGATGTGATTCTCCTCAGTACCATGTAGAACCATGGCATTGCAGAGTAATTTTGGCTGGGAGAGAGCACTAGTTTCTACTAAGTCTCTAGTCCTACCTCCTAGGCCATAAGTCACTAGTCCTAGCTCCTTCTCAAAACATCTCCAAGTAGATGAGGTTTCTCATGACCTTGTCCAGACAAATTTTGAAAAAAACTCCCAAGATGGAGATCCTCACGACCTCTCTGGGAAGCTGGTCTATTGTTTGATCCCTTAAGAAGGAAATGTTTTTCCTTCTTTCACGTGGGATGTCCCATATTTCTGCTTGGGCCTGTTGCCTCCTGTCCTTCCACTGCCCATTTTTTACCAGAGCGTGGCTCTGATTTCTCTACACCCTCCCAGCTGGTCACCGTAAAGAGCAATAAGATCTCCCCTGAGCCTTCCCTTCTCCAGGCTGAACAGACCCATGTCTCTCAGCAGCTCCTTATGCCTGATGGGCTCCAGGCCCAAACCATCGTTCTGGCCTCTGCTGTTCTCACTCCTGTCTGTCGCTCTCTCTCTTTCCTGGGCAATCCACGACTGCACACAGCACTCCACATGTGGCTCACAAGCGCCAGACGGAGAGGCCTCCGCTGCAGGCTGCTCCTCTGCAAAGGGAGGAAACTCGATGTTTCTAGCATGGAGCTGATGTCGAAGCAGCATCCGGAGCCCGGCCAGCCCCAGCAGCCTCAGCTCTCCCTGGCCCAGCCACAGGGCCCCGAGCAGGGCTGCTCACCCTGCTCCACTGCCCCCGCACTCCCTGTCCCCTCATGCCCCATCCCAGCCCTGGCGCTGCCTGGCTGCCCTGGGACGGGGCAGCTCCAGCCCCCTGCAAGGGCCAAGAGGCATGGGAGGAGCGGGCTGGCATGGAGGAGGCCGCCATCCCTCTGCCTGCCTGGGGCTGCATCCGTGGCATGGGGAAAGCTGAGGAACAATAGAGGGATCATTAACAGTAGGAGTAGAGGATGTAACATCAACCGCAATACATTGCTAGCTTTGGGGGAAAACCAGCCTTGAAGGATATCATATCCATGAGCTTCAGTAAGGCTTGTTACCACTTTTACTAACCAAACCCATTTGCTATTATCATATATCATCGTTCCTTCTCTCTCCTCTAAGCATTCTCCAGTTTTAGACAGTTACATGAGTAACCTTGGCATTCTGTTTGAGAAAGTTTTCAAGCTGGTGGAAGGTTACTTCAAGTGTTACTGATACATTAAACGGTGCAAAAAAAGGCATCGTTTCCTCAGTCCTATGAGAAGTTAACCAGTAAGTCTGCTTGGTGATTTGGTCAAAAATATACGTTACATTACAACAGCAAATGTTGCCTTTCATGTATGTAGTACCCATTTCACTCTATGTCAAACCATGGGCAGCTTCCCATCCAGTGTTATTACAAACAGCTACATTTAGACTAAAGTTAGATCTTAGGGTGAAGGTAACATTAGTGCTTCCTATCAGTCCTTGACCTCATGCTGTTGCAGATGGTATTCCTCCTGCAACTGTAGTTTTAAGGAGGGGTTGCAACTGATCTTCAATACCCGAGTTGTCCCATGGGCAACATGAAAAGGCAGAACCTGCTAGAAACAGGTTTCGGGTGTCTGTTCCAGTTATCAGCGTTCCCACGGTGAGAAGATAACAACCCATTTCCCTGCAAGAGAAGACACCCAGGTCTTGGACACCATCCAAGCCTCACTTATGGTGAACTTACTCCTTTCAGGGTCTACAGCATCCCATACTCCTTTTCCTTTGGAAAACAGCGGAGTCACCCAGACTGATCCCTGAGTTGGGTGTTTAACCACAACCTCATCTCCAGGACATCGAGAGGGTTTTATTTCTGTTTTAAGAGGGATTCATGCAGCTACTGACACAAACCCCTTAGCTATGGGACTTCCCATTGGCGTTTGTCACTTATTTAGCCGACTTATGGCTTCCCACAAACGGGATCCCCACTTAGAAGTATTCTACGAGAGAAGAGTCCCTCTTGTGTAGCTGCTGTTTCTGTCGTCCATTCCATCTTTCTGCTACCACATTACTTTGAGGTATAATACAGTAGGTGGAAAGTGCACTGAACTCCATCTGAAGCACACCAAGTTTGCACTTCTTTACTCTTCAGATGTGATCCATTATCAGCTTGTATTTCCCTGGGAAAGGGGAAAGCAGCAAGCCACTGGTTCAAACCAGCAATGCTTGCTAGACCAGTTGCAGCTCAGCTGGGGAGCACATTCTCTCTACTGCCAATTATTTCTCCTCCTCTAAGGATGTCTTTCCAGCCTTCAGGTGTTCCCATGAGTCTGGAGGGTGGCCTTTCTTTTAGGCTCTGGTTCCCTTTGTGCTGAGATTAATTCAGCTTTCTTTGCGACAGCTGGGGTCAGTCACACCTGCGTTCTTCCCTGACCCTGCTTCCATTGGGGGGATTTATTGGTTGGTCACAGTACAAGAAGCAAGTGGAGTTCAAGTTCCTGGAAGATGTTCTAGGAGACCAGATCAGAAAGCACATAGATGCCTTTGTCAAAATAAACACCTATAGCTATGACAAGAGGCTTCTCGGCTTAGACAAAGGAAAGTATGAAATTCAAAGAACACCAGCTCAAGGGTTTGAAAAAGAAGGATTGCTTTTATCCTAAAAAAAATTCTCAATTTTAATACAGTCATCCCAGAGCAATTGCATTTTGAGTTCACATGAGGTTAGCTGTTTTGCTTTTGTAAAGCATAGGTAAAACATCTTAAGTTTTACAACAATTTTTTTAGACAATGAACAGGCATCTTCTTTCAATTCTAACTCTGCCATATGAATAGGCCAGCATCCTCCTACTTATACTAGTGGAGGGCATAATTTATATGTTGTATAATGTGCTTCAGCCTGAATCAGTCCAGTCTGCTCATCGGCCCTTTGAACTAAGCTGGTTAATTTTGCCTTCAGCCCATTTGGGAGCCCTCCTATTCCCCTGTTTGCCAGCAGAACTGCCAAGGGCAATAATCTCTCCATACGGAGATGGGACCAGATTACCGATGCAATAATTCTGCCTGAATTGAGTGGAGCTCTGTGCAGAGTGAGCGGCCATCTGTAACCTCCTTTTCTTCAAAGAACATAGCTGCAGCTTCTGTTTTGATTGAGCAGCTCCTGCAAATGTTCGTAGTTAGGGCACGGCAGACCCATTTTTCTATGGGGCACGTTTCCACGTTGGATTTAGTTGTTCCATAGGGGCTTGATCATGGAGATCCTCATGCAATCGAGCATGTATTCAAAGGGTTTAGATGGTACTGAGCCTAACTCCCACCCTGAAGTCTGGGCTGCAGAAAGGATCAGTCCCACCTACTCTGCATTTAATTAATACTGCATTTCACAGCTTGGCTATGAAACACAGAAAAAAGGCAAAATATCTCTGAACTTGGTCAGTAGGCTCTGGGGAAAATTACTTCTTGAATGCAAATCCCAGGGCTGATGCAGCTCGGGCTATGGGTCGGAGCTCGGCTTTTAAGGCGGGGGTTAGGGGAGGCTCAGGGGAAGGTTCAGGCTCTGCTCAGGGGTTCTGGGGAGCAGTGCGGGCACGGGCCGGGTTCGGGTCAGGGCTGGGGCTGCGGGCGAGCGCTGTAGGGCTGGGGCTGAGGGCGAGGGCTGGGTGCGAGCTGGGAAGTGTTTTAGGTAAACGTGACAAATTGACAACCACTCGGGCCGGGTTGCATAAATTCCAATTTATAAAATAATTGAGCAAGTCACAAGTAAGCAAAACAGCGCTGGGCGGCCGGGGGGGAGTCTCCTGCTCCACCAACGGCGCGCACAACCCCCCCCCACAGTCTCCTTATATGCGATTCCAGTCCCGGGTATACGGGGCACCTCCTGTAACTTCTGCGGTTGCGCCGGCTGTTGCTAGGGGGTCTTCTTCAGCCCTCTGGTGGTCGTGGGGATGAAGGCTGGAGTCTTCCTCTGCATTGTGTGCCATATTAGGCTATCTAAACTAACATTGCCGCTTCGCTAGCTCAACTCAATTTTCTCAGGCAGAGTACATGCCCCCCACCACAGGCTGTAGGATGTTCCCAAGGCTGTTTCTCGCTGATGTAACAAATTAGTACATACCACAATACAAGATGTTCCCAAGGCTGTTTCTCACTTTGATGCAACAAATCAGCACATATCACAATCCCCCCTTTTTGTTTTGGTCCCTTCTAATTTGTTCATCAAATCGAGCAACAGCCTCCTGTGCCAGGGAGAGCATAGGGTTATGCTTACTCTCATCTTCATTGAGTTGTTCATATTGACTTTTTATCAACAGTAGGTGGGCAGCTTCGAGTCTGCTTTTTGCTAAGTTAATTATTTTATTTACTATACACGGCCCAAAGGTCAACACAAGTACTAGTAAAGCTAATGGACCCGCTATTGCAGACAATAAGGTTGTTAGCCAGGGAGAACGACTGAACCATGATTCATACCACCCTTGCTGGGCTTCTCTTTCCTTTTTACGTTTTTCAAGGCCTTCTCTCAATTTCACCATAGTATCCCTGACAACTCCTGTATGATCCACGTAAAAACAACATTCTTCTCCTAGGGCTGCACACAATCCTCCCTGTTGCAAAAATAAGAGGTCCATCCCTCTTCTGTTCTGTAACACTACTTCTGATAGTGATGTTAACGACTTTTCTAAGGCGGTGATGGATTTTTCTATTCGTTCTAAGTCCTCATCCACAGCTGCCCGTAGAGTGCTAAGGCTCTGCTGTTGCATCACTAAGGAGGAAATTCCGGTTCCCGCTCCCACTGCCCCAAGACCCAGTAAGGTGGCTATAGTAATTGCGGTGAATGGTTCCCTCTTTACTCGGACCGGGTGAGGGGTGTCCCAATGATCGTACATCACATTTTCTGGATGGTACAAGATCCTTGGAACTACTTCCACTTGTATACAATATTCTGGGGACCCACTGAGTACCTTTAGGGAGACACAGGGAGTTAGGCCCATTTTTGAGCATATCCATCTAGTTCCTTTGGTGGGAATAATCCATCCATTTTCGGAGGTGTAGGTTTGCAATGTTATAGACCCACACAGCTTTCTTTTTGATTTTGGTACTTTGCCAATACACATTCCCATTCCCGTAACTTGTTCCACGGTCAACCCCTTCTTCTTATCTTCCCATTGACAATGTGAGTCGAAATCATTGCTTAAGGTATATGTCATATTTACTCCTATTGCTTCATAAAAAGGGGGTCTTATGTCATAGCATAACCAGCAATGGGTAGTTATACTAGGGGCTGTAGCATTTAATACTTTGTAGGTTGCTTGCACAACCTTCCACAGGGGATTGTCTACCCTCTCTGTGGCTTTACTTTCTGAGATTACAACAGTATCTTTCGGGGTGGGGTGATTCATAGGAATACTTGTCGGATTCATGATCGCCCCCGTTGGTTTGATTCTTGATTCCACCCTTTTAACAACTAGATTCGGCCCTATCGCTTGAGGAGTAGGTCGCACACTTTCTTTCTTTATGGTAAATAATCCTCCCCTATCGGTCCCGGGTTCCCAGTACCGGACCCCCCAGGTCTTTCCCAAAAACCATCCTGGGTCCTCCGGGCGGGTAATGTTTATCATCAGGTGCTTACAGTTACCCTGATTGCCAAAAGCCGAATAAGGGCGCGAACCTGTACTGGACCTCCCATTGGAAGGTGTACAGCCATAAGGTCCCCACTGGACCTTAATAAACTTATCCGACCCTGCTCCTGGGGCCCAATCCGAGGCTATAGTTTCACACCCCCAATAAGCACAATAATAGGAGTTTGGATAGTTACAATACCCCCGCCCAGGATTAGAACTAGGACAAAAGTAAAACCCCATGTGATCTAGACATGGTTCAATAGGTGCCAGCTCACACAAGGTAGCTGTGAATGTAGGACTCCCAGGTACACTTCGCACTTGGATCACTTTTTGATCTTCCCACCTTATTAATGACCATTTAAAGGGTTGGTGTACATTATGTTCCCCTTTGATTCGTCTTCCTAATAAGCCTAGCACAATCATCTTCCAGAGGAGTAGTGGACCCATGGCTTGGTTAACGGATACTTTACAAACCCTTAATGCCTTGGAGGGGCGATCCGTGATGCCAGGTGTCTCTGGGACTTTAAAGAGTCTGGGTCTTATAACTTTAGGTATTCCTGCTTAGGAGGTGGCTTGTCGGCCTCGATCCCCACAGTTTCTATACGTCTCTGTCTCCTCTGCCTACTCTTTTGCTCAGAGCAGCAGGGTGTACCTGTCTTCTCGACAGCAGCCGTATTCTTCAGGGGAACCTCCTTTATGTGCCTTTCTGATTTGAAAGGCTTCCCAGTTTTTTTTGAGAGAGACACCCAACATACGGCACAGTCCACCTACAATTGCTGTTTTTAATTTTAGCCTTATGTGATCGGGGTGGTTGGCATGGGTACAACCTTTCTCAGGTTGTACTCCTTTAACAAAGGCTTCCCACCATTCTACCGATCTTTTCTTAAGATCTTTTAATGTCTAATAAGTCAATTTTGTCGTAACAAGTGCGGCAAATGCCGCTAGGGAGATACCCGTACTAACAATGAGTCCACTACTTCCCTTTACAAACCCCACATGCATAACACACAAAGGGATAACAAATACAATGTGGGGTTATAACAAATACTATGTTAGGTTTTACAAAATGTGGTCTCACTTATCGAGGATTCCAGGTTTCTTCTTAAAGGTTACTTTTAAATTGTCCGGATTTCCAAAGGCTTCCCACGATGATTCTGAAATCGGTCCTTTAATTCTGCTAGCGTGTGTCCATCCTCGCTCTGCGGTACGAATAGCAGTGTCTGTGTTAAGTAAGACAAGAAAAGGTCCCTCCCAGCGGGGAGTCAAGGACGAGTCTTTCCAGGTTTTAATTAAAACCTTGTCTCCAGGGTTAACTCGGTGAATGGCTACATCTAGTGGAGGTCTCTGTTTGGCAGAGCTGAGGTGGGGCCCCAGCTCCAAGCACCAGACTAAAGCAGAGGAAGACAGCGAGCCGCCTCGGCGCGCGGAGCAGCACAGGCGGTGCTGGGCTGGGGGAGGCACCGTCACCCCACTACCTGCCTGCTGGGGGGGGCCTGGGGCTGCTGCCACCGCCGGCCAGGGCAGCAGCGTCTCCAGCGGGGAGAAGGGGGAAGCCTGCACCCCACTTCTCGCAGCGCCTGCTGGGACCCCAAGCAGAGTGCTCAGCCCAGGAGCAGCCGGGGTCTCATCCTGCCTTCCCGGGGCGGTGTAGGGGCTGATGCGGGAAGGGGGCTCCTTGCCAGGGCGGGGACTGTCTCATTGCTCTGTGCCTGGAGCCGCACATGGGGCAGACAGGCTCTTCAGCCAACACACGGAGTATGGGGTGGGGGTATTATGGGGAGACATACAAGGCTCCAGTAACCTTTGATTTATTAGCCTCTGGATTACTGGTCGGAGTCCTTGCCTCCCTTCCTGTGACATTGGATATTGCTTGTCTCTAACAGGGATTTCTGGATTTCGTATACTCACTTCAAAGGGAGCAATATCTAGTCTTCCTACTGATTCTGGGGTATACCAAACTTCAGGGTTGATTTTGGCCTCATCTTCAATAGTAAGGGTGCATAATTTTATAACTAATTCTTGATTCTCTACTTCTAAATTGACTCCTAATTCAACCATCATATCTCGGCTCAGTAAATTATATTCAGCTTCGGGAACTAATAAAAAGGATCTAACACCTAATCGAGAGTCTGATTCTATTTCCACATTTTTAATTACTGGGACCTTAAAGGGTTCTCCCTTAGCTCCTATCACTTGTAATTTCTCTGGGGATGGTTTACACCCTCAGGGTACCGTTTGGACAGTAGATCTTTCTGCCCCAGAATCCACAAGGAATTCTACTTCTTGTCGCTGGGGACCTAATTTCAATTTTATCAAGGGCTCGATTCCTTTATGAGTCCCCAGCAGACAGAGCCCCTGACCCCCCCCTACTCTTCTTGGAACATTTGCTCATCCTGCATTCGTTTCCTGCAATTTCTCTTCAGATGCCCTTTTTTCTGGCAATAAAAACACTCAACCTGCCTCAAGTCCCTCGTCACAACTTCCCTGGGTTGTCCTTCTTGGTGAGGTGGCTTCCTTTTAGGTCTGTTATACGACCTAGGGGGTTGCGCCTGGATTCCTCTCTGTCCTTCTCGGACTGCTGCCACCAGAATCTTTGCCTGCCGCCGATGGGTTTCCTCCTCCCTCCGCACATGCACTTTCTGAGCTTCCCTCAGCAATTCGTCCAGCCCCCTATCTTGCCAATCATCTAACTTCTCTAGCTTTCTTCTAATATCTGGAAAGGCCTTTGCTACAAACTGTGTTTTCAATAGAGCCTGTCCCACAGGGGTACTGGGGTCTACCCCGGAATAAAGTTGCAGATTTTTTCCTAAGTCTCTCGAGCCATTCTGTTGGTGTTTCGTCCTTCTTCTGTTGTTCCATGAAGGCCTTATTAATATTTTGCCCCCTGGGAACAGATTCCCTGATTCCCTGAACCATTATGGTCCTTAGATCAGACATATGCATCCGATGCTTGGCATTCTGAGCTGGAGTTGAGGGAATATAGGGGGGGAGGAAAAACGGGAAGTTCCTCCAGCATTTTATTTTTCTTCCTCGGACCTTTCTCTTTCAGGGTAAATATCATGGTCCGAGTATCTGGTCTTATCCATAAACTAGCATACTCACTTCCTTCTAAACTAAAGGGCTCTTTTGATTTCACATATATATTTAGAGCCTGACATATCCAATTTTCAAAAGACCCGTATACTGGCCAATAAAGGTGGTCTCTTCTAATCTGCTTCCCACCCCATACTTGCATACAGTAATATACCATTTTTTTAATTATTATTATTATTTTTTTTTTTCGGCTTTTGCCTTTTCTGGAGGGCCAATCGTTCCAATACTTAATCATTAATCCTAAAGGGCTATCGGGCGGTATATCCGGTAACCGTACCGTAAAGCCCTCTATGGGATCAGAAGACTTGCTCTTTTTCTGTCCCATCTTCCGGAGCACCCACCTCAGTCACTTTCTTTTACAACTCTCTTTCTCTCCGCAGGGGACCATACTCACACCACCCGAGTCTCTACTGCTAGGACGGTTGTCCCTTCGCGGAGGGCGGCCCAGTCGGCTGTCGGGTGC
This sequence comes from Apteryx mantelli, assembly GCF_036417845.1. NCBI lineage: Eukaryota > Metazoa > Chordata > Aves > Apterygiformes > Apterygidae > Apteryx > Apteryx mantelli. Next base: position 519,897 of record NW_027118786.1, on the reverse strand, counting down.
CCCTTTTCGGTCCCCCGCTACACAAGGACCCCCTCTCCTGGAGGATCCGCACCAAGGACCCCCTCTCCTGGAGGGTCCGCACTCACACTGTCCCCTGTTACACAAGGACCCCCTCTCCTGGAGGGTCCGCGCTAAGGACCCCCTCTCCTGGAGGGTCCGCGCTCACTCCGTTCCCTGGGGACGTCTCACGTGCTCCGGGTATCCCACCCCAACCGAACGGAACCGCATACATATACTCACTCAGTCCTGAATCTTCGTTCGGATCTTCGTGCACAAAGTTTACGGGGTACTGCAGTTCTTTTGCTTACTTGTCCTGATTTAGGGTTCGGAAATACAGGTTATGGTAGGGGAACTACCCACTCAGGGGCCATCCGAAAACGGGATGGGGCGCCTCCCCTGAGTCAGAGTCCCGAAACCAGGGAAGCCTGTATCCGAGTCACGGCACCAAAATTGTTATAGGTAAACGTGACAAATTGACAACCACTCGGGCCGGGTTGCATAAATTCCAATTTATAAAATAATTGAGCAAGTCACAAGTAAGCAAAACAGCGCTGGGCGGCCGGGGGGGAGTCTCCTGCTCCACCAACGGCGCGCACAACCCCCCCTCACAGTCTCCTTATATGCGATTCCAGTCCCGGGTATACATGGCACTTCCTGTAACTTCTGCGGTTGCGCCGGCTGTTGCTAGGGGGTCTTCTTCAGCCCTCTGGTGGTCGTGGGGATGAAGGCTGGAGTCTTCCTCTGCATTGTGCGCCATATTAGGCTATCTAAACTAACACTGCCGCTTCGCTAGCTCAACTCAATTTTCTCAGGCAGAGTACATGCCCCCCACCACAGGCTGTAGGATGTTCCCACAGATGTTCCCAAGGCTGTTTCTCGCTGATGTAACAAATTAGTACATACCACAATACAAGATGTTCCCAAGGCTGTTTCTCAATTTGATGCAATAAATTAGCACATATCACAAGGACTTCCCTCGGCACTGCCGGCAGGCGCTGGGGGATGACTTTCCTGCCCGCCCCCAGCCCCAGCCCTGTGAACCCTGAGCTTTACGTACTTGTTCTCGACGGTACATTTTGTCAGCCTCTATCTTGAGCGTGGTCAGGTACTGCCTGTACTCGTTGAACTCCCGCAGGGTGCAAACGACCTATGGCGAGATGAGGGGGAGAAAGCAGCCACCACTTGTCACGCTCACTCCGCAGCCTGCCTTGCCCCAAAGAGCGCTAAGGCAGCGGGAGCTGCTCCCCTGCACAGCCTGCCCTGCCCAGCGGCTGGCGGCTTTGCTCCCAGCCAGCCAGCCAGCCAGCGGGGAGCAGCGCCCCTCGCTCCGCCGCCAGCCCACACGCCTGCTGCTCCGTCAGCGCCGAGGCAGCGCGGCACAGCCTTGGAAGAGCAGGAGTGGGAATTCCCGGAGCGGGCTCTGGGCTCCTTCTGCCCCCAGGGAAATCAGCACAGCAGCCCTGCGCCCTCCACCCGCAAGAAGAGGCTGCAGCAAGCGCTCTGGCAACCTGCCGCTGCCCCTCCGATGGAAACTGCTCTTCTCACCCTGATGTCCAACCTACTTTGCCGTCGCTGGTGATGTAACCTCCTCTCCTTAGTCGCCGGAGGTTGCCTTTGCGGTGGTAGTAGGCTCGCAAATGTGGGTCGTGCAGACTGTTGTACTTGGAGCTCAGGGAGCGGCAGTATGGATCTCCCAGATTGAAATAACCGGATGGCTGGTGAAGCTGCAGAAAGTATCGTCCGCAGCATGAGCAGGGTAGGAGAGATGAGGAAAGAGAGAAAGAGACTTCCGAGCTTTGTCAGCCCATAGGGTAGTGCTTTCAAGCCTCCGAGGTTGAGGGTATTGCCTGCAGAGCCTGGATTCACATCTCGGGCCCTGCCAGAAGGAGCCCTTCCCCCAGCACCTGGACGCCTTGCTGCCTACTGCACGCAGGGCATGAGCGGCACGCTTGCACGGCGCCACAAGGCAGGCTGGCGTTGGCTCTGGCAAGCTCGTGCAGGGGCAGAGAGCAGCGGTGGGAGACGCTCTGCCGACCTGTGGCCGGTATCGGGCCCTGCTCTTTGCAACTCCTGCCTTCTGTCAGCGGCACGGAGCCCGGAGCTTGCTTTGCCCGCTGAGGCCTGCCTCATTTAAGGACTGCAGCTCCCACTCTACAGCACGTCGCCACGCTGATTTCTGTGAAAGGCTCTTTCTTTTGCAGGCTGCTCAGTGGGTCTGGGCAAGGAGATAATGCAAAAGGAGGGGCTTTTCCTCCCCCGTTGCCCTGCTTTTACCTTTTCCCCCAGCTCGGTCCGGTAGAAGACAGCGTTGGAGCCAGGCAGCAACGGGAGTTTGACCCCGAGCGGGGTGTCCAGCAGCTCAGGACATCCTACTCGGAGTTGCTGTCTTCTGCGCCCGAGCTAAAAAGACAGAGACGCTCATGGGCATTCGGGCCACCATCTCAAGAGGCTTCTTGCCCAGCACGTACCAGAAATGCTCTTTAAAGAGCCCAAGGAGAGTGCAAAGAGTGGCCTATTCCACAGCAGCTCTCTGCTTCGTCGCCTCCTTCCCTACAGCTCCAAAGCCTGTAGACCAAAGCCCTTGTGTCCTTGCACGCCACCCCTGCTGTCTGCCGAGCTGGAATCCAGCATGGGCAGAGAGACAGGACCCCCGGAGAGCCTCCACTGCCCTCTGTCTATCGCTGCCACTTCCCTCCGCACTGCCGCATGCCCCAGAGCAGCCCTGCGTGGTCGCCGGCTGCCAAGCTGAGCCCTCTGCATCCGTCCAGCACGCACCTTGCCCCTCTTCTCCTCTGCACTCAGCAGTCCGTCTAGGTCTCGGAGGCCAGCAGCAAGATAATGCTCCATGGCTCCTATCAAGAGCCCTTCTGCAGCTGCGACCCTCCGCTGGCACCTCTCGCTCCAGCGGCACGCAGCTCTGCTCGCCGCAGCCGGTCTCCCAGCGCTTGGCACTACCAGCACAACCGCGCACTGTTGCGTCGCCGCTTTCCCGCACCATCGCCCCGCTGCTGCGAGGCCACCGCGGGGCCGGCCTGCAGCCCTGGCCTGCCCGTGGCTTGCAGGAGAGTTCAAGAGCAAGACCGAGCCAGCCCTTGACTAGCCTATGCCAGGCCTTCCCCGGGCACGGCCATGTGTGCCCAGGGCTTGGCCTTTCCCAAGCACCAGCCAGAGCACCCAAGCCAGTAAATGGGTGCTCAGAGACACGCGCAGGCAGCGCTGCCGACCAGGACGCTGCTCTGGCTCACTCCGTGCTGCCCCACACCTCGCCCTCCCCGAAGACCCCTCTTCCTGGCAGGCACCGAGCGGTGAAGGGCGAGCCCCCGAATTCCCCCCAAACCACACAAAACTGGAACGAGACTCAGTCAAAGCTGTTGGGACCTCTTCCTGCTCAGTTAGGGGAAGGACACCGCCTTCCTTGCACCCGCCAGCTCCTCTCGCCCAGCGTTTGCGTGCAGTGGTCAGCTCGTCCCTTCCTCGAGCTCTTTGGGAGAGGAAATCCGAGGCGGCTCAGCACAGAGCCGTGGGCTGGAGAGCCAGCCAGACGCCCCGGCAGCCGGGAGGCAGGAGGAGGAGAAAGCAGGCTGCTGCAAGGGACGGGAAAGCCTGGTCGCAGCCCTGGGACATGAGTGCCACGCAACTGAAGCAGACAAAATGGGCCCCAACACATGAACTCCCACACCCGCCAAGGAACGGGGACGACCTCCCTTGGTCACTTGGTTCCAGTCCCCGGTGACTGCATAGGGACGTAGCAGCTGCCATCATGGTCTCCAGCATGGGGGCGATTCCTGGCAGCAGGCGATTTCTTCACGAGGACCCTCCTGGGAAACTGTACCCCCCCCCCATAAGGCCTTTCCTGACGGTTTCCAAGCCCATGCCGAGCCATGTATTCACCACAAGTCTCTGAGAGCTCGCCTTTGCCTTTCAAGGCCGTCCGTCCTTTGGGCCCTACAGCTTCCCTTGGACTTGGGCATGTGCACTGTGGGTAAATGTTCTCGCAGCCATCCTGAAAGCTTCAGAGGTACGCCGGGGGATAGGGCTTGTCGATCTTTCCCCCTCAGGCATCCCCAGACCCACATTTCAAGGGGAGTCCTACAGATACCTTTCTTCAGGACCTCACCTGCACATGATAGCTGAAATCATGCAGCTATTTAGCAAAGCTCAACAAACATACCTACAGTCTGCATGCTTTTTGTGACTGGAGCTCACTTAAAAACAACACACAACACTTAAAGAACTACACATCAATATATATTTAAAAAACACAAAAACACAAAAACACAACATTCTCTTCACTAAAAATCTACATAATTGAGGAAAGAGCTATCGAGAGAGGCCTGAGGAAGCGCGGCGCTTCCTAGCAGCAGCCAGGGTGAAGGACATCTTAGCCTGCAACAGAAAAGGAGGTATTTTTAGGGGAAAGGAATGTGTTGGGGGCATCCCAGCATTAACAGAGCCTCTTTCCTCGCTTCCCAGACTCTTTCCGAGGAGAGCTGCTGCCAGTCGCGCGCTGCCAGAGGCTTCCCGTGCAGACGTGAGGCCACAGCCAGGGAGAGGGCTCAGGCAGCCAGCCCCCGAGGGCTTTGCCGCTGCTGCACGTTGGGCAGCTCTGCCCCAGCGCCCATGCCTGCGAGACCTCCCTGACACCCCTGCCAGGATCCCCGCTGGCTGCTTTTGGAATTCACCCCAGAAGCAACAGGAACGGGGAAGGTCAGGCCCCCACCTCTCCCCGTCCAGCCGGCAGCAGGGGAAATACCTGGCCACTGGAGCCGTAACTCTCCCACTCCATGGGCTCAGGCTGGCTGCAGCCTGCCAGGCTGTCGGTGCCCAGAGCCTGCAAGAGAAAAGGAGGCTTTGGCAGGGGAAGCCACAAAGCCAGAGGCTCTGGCCCCAGGGCCTCTTGTCCTCTCCCTGCCCGGGGCAGGCGGTGCACAGCACAGGCAGTGTTATTGCCTGCCCACAGCAGGGTCCTTCCCAGCAGCCCATCCCTTTCAGAGCTGGAGAGCGCTGTGGGCAAGCAGGCAGCTAAAGTGCCGGTTCTGTGCCTGTCCCTGACTACCAGGAGCCTCGGGAAGGCTGTTCTCCAGCACATGCTTGGTCCTTCAGTGTCTTCCCTGCCTCTGGGAGAGGGCCTGGGAGGTGGCAGGGCCCTTGTCGCCGGCATGTTTCACCGCCTTCGCCTCTGCAGCCGTGGCAGCTGTGCCACTTGCCCTCAAATCCTCTGAGTGGCCAGCTCCTCTCCAGGAGGCTGGCAAGCGCCTGTGGCCTTTTTGCCCACCCGGGAGGTGACAGCAGTGCCGCACTCCCGTGAGCGCTGCTGAGAGCTTGTCCCCAAGTGCGCCTGCCCAGGAAGTGCTTGCAGGAGGAGGCTGACGGGTTTTCTGCAGCCAAAGGCATTGCAGTGTCCCGAGGACGCCTCCTGGCCTGTTCTCCCAGGACTTGCTCAACTGACATGCTTGGGAGGCAGAGGAAGGAGCAAGCCCCCACCTCTCCCCGTCCAGCCGGCAGCAGGGGGAATACCTGGCCACTGGAGCCATAGCTCTCCCACTCCATAGGTTCTGGCTGGTCACTGCCAGCCAGCCTGTCGGTGCCCAGAGCCTGAAAGAGAAAAGGAGGCTTTGGCAGGGGAAGCCACGAAGCCAGAGACTCTGGCCCCAGGGCCTCTCTTCCTCCCCCGGCCCGGAGCAGGCGGTGCACAGCACAGGCAGTGCTGTCTGCCTGGAGTGGGCTCTCTCCCACCAGCAGTCCCTCTTCCCGCGCTGCAGAAGACTGTGCACAAGGGAGCCCAGAGAAAGGTTTCCACTAGGAACTGCCCTGAAGAGTTTGCCTCTGTCACTGGCTGCAAGGCACGTGTGGATGGTTGTTCGCTGGGGTTTGCCTGGTGCTGCAACTGCTTCCGTGCAGCTGGGAGAGGGCCTGGGAGGCGTCAGGGCCCTGGTGCCAGGCACGTGTCTCCTCCTCCCCCCCCACAGCTGCAGGAGCTGTCCCACTTGCCCCCCGGCCTCTGCGAGGCCAGCTCCTCTCCAAGAGGCTGGCAAGCACCTCTGCCAGGATCCCCTCTGGATGCTCTTGGAAAACCAAGGCCCCATCTGTCCCCGTGCAGCCAGCTGGCTGCGGGGGCAGTACCTGGCCACTGCAGCCATAGCTTTCCCAGTCCATGGCTTCTGGGATGCCGTAGCCAGCCATGCCGTCCGTCTCCAAAGCCTGCAAGAGAAAAGGAGGCATTTGCAGGGAAGGCCATGAAGCCAGCGGGCTCTGGCCCCAGGGCCTCTTGCCCTCTCTCTGCCCGGGACAGGTGATGCACAGTGCAGGCAGTGCTGGGCCTGCCCGCAGCAGCCTCCTTCCCACCGGCAGTCCATCTTCCAGCGTGGGGGCAAAGTGAAAACTGGAGAAAAGAGAAAACTGAAATCTGGCCTGAGCCTGCTCTGGCCTGCAGTGGATTTGGGCCATCCCTCTGAGCCATCACGCAGGCCCTCCTGTCCGCGCGCAGCTCCCCTGCATCTTCTCCCGAGCATCAGTGGCCCCTGGTGCTGGCCGGCCCTGCTACACACCTGACCTTGTCGCTCCGTGGCCAGCACTGGAGACACTGTGGGACGGAACCTTGGAAGCATCCGTGTTCCCGTGGCGATAACAGCCCCGTTGTGAGGTGCCCGGGGTGGGGGGGAGGGCAGGGCCAGTGGGGACGCAGTGAGGAAGGGTGGTCTTATGTTGGCCTTACCCTAGCACTGATGACCATGGCGGCAGAGACAAATCCTTGGTGTTGGGCTTGCTGGCTGGGAATGAGGTCTCCTCAAGCAATCCAGTGTTGATGCTGGTGGTCGCCTGCCGCAGAGGCTGGCGTCCACTCGGCGCTGTTGTTAGGCCCTTGCAAGCACGCTTTAATGCCTTGCTCTTGCTTCACTGCTCTGCAGCTCCCCTTACAACCTGATTTACCCTAGGAGGCGTCTTTCACACGGTCGAGACGTGTTCCTTGGTAGCCCAATTACCCCAAAGGCCAGTTTTGCCCAGCTCCCAGGTATGCATCTCTATAGCAGAGCACCTGTGAGTTGTTGGTGGCCTGGGAGCCTCTGGTGTCCTGCTGGGCTCCTTCTCGTCTCATGCTGGGCACCTTGCAGGCGCCATGTCCCGCGGCTGAGCCCAGCCTTCTCACGGCTCCTGCACTACCGCCCATCACACGGGTTCCCTTGGCCTGCTCCGCCTGGAGAGGGCAGAAGGGGCACGTGGCCGCCCTGACCAGCAGAGACCTGAAGCTGTCGCACCCCTGCTGAGCAAAGGCCTCAGCCCAGCGAGGCTCGTGGGCTGGCAGGGGGAGCCCGCAGCCACCCTGGGTATAAGATGGTGGTTCCTTGCCTGGCAGCTCAGCCCCCTGCAGCCTCCGTGGGGCCTGCGCAAGGGCTTGCAAAGGCACAAGGCCCCCCACTGCCATTGCCCAGCCCGGCATTTCTGGAGGCCGTTCGGCAGCGTCCTCCCTCTGCCCACTTCCTGGGCGACAGGTTAGAAAACCGCAACTTGGACAGAGGGAGAGTGGGAGTTTGGAGCACCACTGTCACAAGGAGGCAAAAGTTGACTCCTGGGACGGCTTCCTCAGAGCCACCAGCCCGCCATCCCATTACCTGATCTTTTCCCAAGCCTGCCTTCTCTTCAAAAGGCTCAGAAGAGTCTCTGCCATGAATGAATTCCTCACAAAGGACAGAGCTGCTCTGAGTTATGTCGCTTTACTGCATCAGCCCCCAGACTCTTTGCTGCTCAGCCACTGCCATCAGCTCTCTGGGGGTTTCTTTGCTCAAGCCACCTGAACAGCTTCCACCTGCCTTTCCAGGCTCCAAACAGGCTGCGCCACTGTCTTTACAAGGAGCGCCTCTTCCCTCAGGATGCAAACTTTGCTTGCGCAAGCACAGTGGTGCAGCACCCGGGGGAGGAGAGAAGGGTTCCCTCAGCACTCCTCTACTTGGGGACGATTCTCCTGCCTCTCGCCACCCCCGTGCCCTGCGCTATCTCAGCTCTGAGCCTGGCAGTCACGTCCACGCCAGAATGCCTGGCCCACCGCAGCAGTGCTCATCTCACCTTTATTCTGTGTCTTTTGGAGAGAAAACAAGAAAAGCCCCAACCCTCCACACTCTGAGTGTGAAGTGTGAGCCGTACTTGTTCTCGCCTGTCGATTTTCTGTGGTTTCTCGGCACCTGCGGTGGGCCGCAAGGCTCCTGCTGCACTGAATTTACGGAAGGCAATCGACTGCTGGCCATGGAAACATTTCACAAGAACTCTGAAGCACAGCAGTCTTCGTGCCACAAGCACCCTAACCTAGGCACATGAACTTAGCTCAGCAACACAGAGGCGAGGGCAAGCGCTGGGAGTCCCCTCTCCTTCCCTGATGACTCCTTGATAGCCCAGGCCTTCCCAGTCCACGTGAGAAAACTCGTTGTGGCTGGTTGAAGAGAAACTCCCACTCCTCTGCCTTGCCAGTTAGGCATAAGGTCTTGTCCCACTGTTGGAGGAGCTGCTGGTGACTGTTGTGATGAGCTGTAAATCACGAGAGCAGCAAAAGAATCCCAGGAGGCAAGAGCAGCGCTTGGAAGTAAAGCCTTTATTCTCTGCTGGGGAGGCGCGGGGAAGGGAGGAGGCGCGGGGGGGCAGGGGGCTCCGCTCCCCGGGGGCTCTGCGGCTCTGGGCAGCAGCTATGCTGGAAGATCCTTGGGAGGGCAGCCGGAGGGGCTGTGCCACGCGGTGAGGCCTCTTCTGCACTGACGCGCGAGTCGCACCATCGGCAGCCCCTGCGGCTCCGAGGGAGGCAGGCAGGGAAGGACAGGGCCATGAGCGCCACAGGGTGCCGAGCCTTCCCCGGCCCGGCAAAGGCAGCAGGAGGGAGGTGGAGCGCAGCCCTCTGCCATGTGCTTTGTGCATGTTCTTTTCCCCACGGACTGTTCAAGAGGCTGAGCAAACTCCCTCGCTTCTCTTGCTGGCCGTTGCTTCTCAGCACCGGTGTGAGAGCAGCCCTGAAGCCCGGAGCCACACACCTCCTCAGCTCAGCCCCCAGCAGCCACCCAGCCAGTGGCCTCTCTCAGCACTCGCCTGGCTCGCTCTTGCCCATCAGAGGCTTTACACGCGTGGCTCTCCGCCGGGCCCCTCTCTGGGAAGGGGGCTTTGGAGCTGATGGAGGGACGGGCTGCCTGCAATACTGCTGGCCCGCGGAGGGGAAGGTGTCTCGCGTGCTCCCGGGCCTCGCTTGAGGTTGGCTTTCCAGCACTGGAGCACAAGGTCTTGATGTGGGTGCCGAGGGGTGATCGAGGGGCTTCTGCACGCCTTCTGGTGTGCTCTGAGCATCTTGCTCGGAGCTTTGCAGGACAGGTGGGAGGAGATTAGGTGACAGTTCCTCTTGAGATTCTTCAGATTCTGCTTCGTCCTCTGAAGGCATGACCATTCTGGGGATGGTGATAGGTGGGAGCTTCATGCCTGCTGGACGCTTGTGTAATTTTTTAGCAGGGATTTTCTTTTCTTCCGGCCTTAGAAAGCCCTGGCCCAGAGAGCTCTCCTTCCCACCTCTTGGTCTGGGCTCTTTTGCGACCCGCCTTCCACAGTTCCCTCCTGAAGCCGCTGTGCTCAGAGGCCGACCACACTGCTCTACTAGCTGCTCCACTAGCTCACTCTCCTCGGTGCTTTCTTCTGAAGTGTCCTCAAAGCATCTTGCCTCGGCATGCATTTCTTTTTCTAACAACTTCTTCTCCTTCTTCAGGGTGTCAAGAGCATCAGGGACAATCATTTCCGCATACGCTTTTAATTCTGCATGGAGGTGCTGAACGTTGGAAATGGCATTTTGGATGCCACGCCTTGCAAGTGTGCTACTCTCTTGCGACACAGCAGCAACATTTTGCAAAGGTTGCAGCAGGGGCAACCTTGTGGCGCCTGGTGTCCGATGTCCAGAGGCACTAGCTGATCCTTGCCCTTCTTTTGTGACCTGGGTGGAGACAGGTGTCTGGGGTGGCTGCGGTTCTCTCTTGGAAATAGCCTCAAGGGGCAGCTTCAGGATGTCAGAAAATTTGCACTGGAAGTGCCGTTCAAATTGGGAAGCTACGAAGGATTGCAAGGTGGCTGCAGCACGCTCAACAGCATCTGTGGCGATTTGGTCCCGAGAAGGCAGAGAAGATGCTCCGTCATAGCCTGCCACCTCAGCTTGCCTCGCTCTGCTTTCTCCCCATTTGCCAGCTCGCGTGGCTCCTCCGGCAACGCGCTGCTGCCTCCGCCTGGCCGACAGCCTGGCCTCAGAGGCGTCTGATGGGCTGCCTACCAAACGCTTCCCCAAGCGATCCAAAAGGGTTGCTGCAATCGCTCTAGCCACCTGTGCAAAGTCCTTCTTCCTGCAGCACCCAGCTGCTGTCATGCTTTGCCTGTCAGGCTGTGCCACAGGATGGAGCCGGGCAGCATTTAACATGCCCCGCTAATGAGAATCGGGCAGCATTTAACATGCCCCGCTAATGAGAATCGGGCAACAGCAGGCTCTTCTCTAAGCTAACCTCTGAGCTCCTGCAGGAGAAAACCAACCCGCCAATGGCTAAGCACCGGCACTACTGGCCTCAGGGACGCTGCATGCTTGGCTGCTCGCCACACGAGAAACCAGCAACAGGGACCGTGGGGGACACGTGGTGCAGCTAAGGGATTTGTGCTGAGTGGCGGAGTCTGAGAGCACAAGAGCCCACTGAGAGTGCCAGGCGCACCTGCTCCTGCTCAGCCGGCTGGGGGAGGCGTGCGTCTTCTTCAGGAGCCTCGGGCTTCTCCATGCTCTCCGCAGTCCTGGCGAGATACCTTGGAAGAGACATACAGATGGCTGAAAGAGAGCGCCTGGAGCTGTCTTGCCCAGACCGTTCCCTGCTCAGCCCCTGCCCTCCTCCTGCTCTGGGCTTCCTGGCTCCAGTGCCCCAAAGAGCTTCCAGCTGCCTTTGCCAGCCTCCAGGCACTGCTTGCACCACTCTAGGCACAACCAGCCTCTGCTCACACAGCAACTGGGCACTTTCCTGGAACACAAGGCCCCAGGCAGCACCTCGCCGAAGGGCCACGGGCCCGCTCCGAGCGCAAGCCTTCCTTGTGCTGCCTCTTACCTGGCCCTCACGTCCTGCTCTGCAGCTCTCAGGCTCTCTCGTTGCTCCCACAGCAGCTGCTCTCGCAGGCGAGAAATGTCCATGCCTTGCGGCAGTTCGGGGGCATTCTTTAATTTTGCCGGTTGTTCTCGAAGCGTTTGCTGAAAGTTGGCAGCAGGCTTTAGCTCCCCTTTGCCACAACATGCTCTCACGCGCCTGCGTGTGGAGGCTTCACGCTGGCCCAGAGCAGCGCTCTGCTTCAGCCGCGCACCCAGGGCAGGAGAGAAGGACTTCCCTCGGCACTGCCGGCAGGCGCTGGGGGATGACTTTCCTGCCCGCCCCCAGCCCCAGCCCTGTGAACCCTGAGCTTTACGTACTTGTTCTCGACGGTACATTTTGTCAGCCTCTATCTTGAGCGTGGTCAGGTACTGCCTGTACTCGTTGAACTCCCGCAGGGTGCAAACGACCTATGGCGAGATGAGGGGGAGGAAGCAGCCACCACTTGTCACGCTCACTCCGCAGCCTGCCTTGCCCCAAAGAGCGCTAAGGCAGCGGGAGCTGCTCCCCTGCACAGCCTGCCCTGCCCAGCGGCTGGCGGCTTTGCTCCCAGCCAGCCAGCCAGCGGGGAGCAGCGCCCCTCGCTCCGCCGCCAGCTCACACGCCCGCTGCTCCGTCGGCGCCGAGGCAGCGCGGCACAGCCTTGGAAGAGCAGGAGCGGGAATTCCCGGAGCGGGCTCTGGGCTCCTTCTGCCCCCAGGGAAATCAGCACAGCAGCCCTGCGCCCTCCACCCGCAAGAAGAGGCTGCAGCAAGCGCTCTGGCAACCTGCCGCTGCCCCTCCGATGGAAACTGCTCTTCTCACCCTGATGTCCAACCTACTTTGCCGTCGCTGGTGATGTAACCTCCTCTCCTTAGTCGCCGGAGGTTGCCTTTGCGGTGGTAGTAGGCTCGCAAATGTGGGTCGTGCAGACTGTTGTACTTGGAGCTCAGGGAGCGGCAGTATGGATCTCCCAGATTGAAATAACCGGATGGCTGGTGAAGCTGCAGAAAGTATCGTCCGCAGCATGAGCAGGGTAGGAGAGATGAGGAAAGAGAGAAAGAGACTTCCGAGCTTTGTCAGCCCATAGGGTAGTGCTTTCAAGCCTCCAAGGTTGAGGGTATTGCCTGCAGAGCCTGGATTCACATCTCGGGCCCTGCCAGAAGGAGCCCTTCCCCCAGCACCTGGACGCCTTGCTGCCTACTGCACGCAGGGCATGAGCGGCACGCTTGCACGGCGCCACAAGGCAGGCTGGCGTTGGCTCTGGCAAGCTCGTGCAGGGGCAGAGAGCAGCGGTGGGAGACGCTCTGCCGACCTGTGGCCAGTATCGGGCCCTGCTCTTTGCAACTCCTGCCTTCTGTCAGCGGCACGGAGCCCGGAGCTTGCTTTGCCCGCTGAGGCCTGCCTCATTTAAGGACTGCAGCTCCCACTCTACAGCACGTCGCCACGCTGATTTCTGTGAAAGGCTCTTTCTTTTGCAGGCTGCTCAGTGGGTCTGGGCAAGGAGATAATGCAAAAGGAGGGGCTTTTCCTCCCCCGTTGCCCTGCTTTTACCTTTTCCCCCAGCTCGGTCCGGTAGAAGACAGCGTTGGAGCCAGGCAGCAACGGGAGTTTGACCCCGAGCGGGGTGTCCAGCAGCTCAGGACATCCTACTCGGAGTTGCTGTCTTCTGCGCCCGAGCTAAAAAGACAGAGACGCTCATGGGCATTCGGGCCACCATCTCAAGAGGCTTCTTGCCCAGCACGTACCAGAAATGCTCTTTAAAGAGCCCAAGGAGAGTGCAAAGAGTGGCCTATTCCACAGCAGCTCTCTGCTTTGTCGCCTCCTTCCCTACAGCTCCAAAGCCTGTAGACCAAAGCCCTTGTGTCCTTGCACGCCACCCCTGCCGTCTGCCGAGCTGGAATCCAGCATGGGCAGAGAGACAGGACCCCCGGAGAGCCTCCACTGCCCTCTGTCTATCGCTGCCACTTCCCTCCGCACTGCCGCATGCCCCAGAGCAGCCCTGCGTGGTCGCCGGCTGCCAAGCTGAGCCCTCTGCATCCGTCCAGCACGCACCTTGCCCCTCTTCTCCTCTGCACTCAGCAGTCCGTCTAGGTCTCGGAGGCCAGCAGCAAGATAATGCTCCATGGCTCCTATCAAGAGCCCTTCTGCAGCTGCGACCCTCCGCTGGCACCTCTCGCTCCAGCGGCACGCAGCTCTGCTCGCCGCAGCCGGTCTCCCAGCGCTTGGCACTACCAGCACAACCGCGCACTGTTGCGTCGCCGCTTTCCCGCACCATCGCCCCGCTGCTGCGAGGCCACCGCGGGGCCGGCCTGCAGCCCTGGCCTGCCCGTGGCTTGCAGGAGAGTTCAAGAGCAAGACCGAGCCAGCCCTTGACTAGCCTATGCCAGGCCTTCCCCGGGCACGGCCATGTGTGCCCAGGGCTTGGCCTTTCCCAAGCACCAGCCAGAGCACCCAAGCCAGTAAATGGATGCTCAGAGACACGCGCAGGCAGCGCTGCCGACCAGGACGCTGCTCTGGCTCACTCCGTGCTGCCCCACACCTCGCCCTCCCCGAAGACCCCTCTTCCTGGCAGGCACCGAGCGGTGAAGGGCGAGCCCCCGAATTCCCCCCAAACCACACAAAACTGGAACGAGACTCAGTCAAAGCTGTTGGGACCTCTTCCTGCTCAGTTAGGGGAAGGACACCGCCTTCCTTGCACCCGCCAGCTCCTCTCGCCCAGCATTTGCGTGCAGTGGTCAGCTCGTCCCTTCCTCGAGCTCTTTGGGAGAGGAAATCCGAGGCGGCTCAGCACAGAGCCGTGGGCTGGAGAGCCAGCCAGACGCCCCGGCAGCCGGGAGGCAGGAGGAGGAGAAAGCAGGCTGCTGCAAGGGACGGGAAAGCCTGGTCGCAGCCCTGGGACATGAGTGCCACGCAACTGAAGCAGACAAAATGGGCCCCAACACATGAACTCCCACACCCGCCAAGGAACGGGGACGACCTCCCTTGGTCACTTGGTTCCAGTCCCCGGTGACTGCATAGGGACGTAGCAGCTGCCATCATGGTCTCCAGCACGGGCGCGATTCCTGGCAGCAGGCGATTTCTTCACGAGGACCCTCCTGGGAAACTGTACCCCCCCCCATAAGGCCTTTCCTGACGGTTTCCAAGCCCATGCCGAGCCATGTATTCACCACAAGTCTCTGAGAGCTCGCCTTTGCCTTTCAAGGCCGTCCGTCCTTTGGGCCCTACAGCTTCCCTTGGACTTGGGCATGTGCACTGTGGGTAAATGTTCTCGCAGCCATCCTGAAAGCTTCAGAGGTACGCCGGGGGATAGGGCTTGTCGATCTTTCCCCCTCAGGCATCCCCAGACCCACATTTCAAGGGGAGTCCTACAGATACCTTTCTTCAGGACCTCACCTGCACATGATAGCTGAAATCATGCAGCTATTTAGCAAAGCTCAACAAACATACCTACAGTCTGCATGCTTTTTGTGACTGGAGCTCACTTAAAAACAACACACAACACTTAAAGAACTACACATCAATATATATTTAAAAAACACAAAAACACAAAAACACAACATTCTCTTCACTAAAAATCTACATAATTGAGGAAAGAGCTATCGAGAGAGGCCTGAGGAAGCGCGGCGCTTCCTAGCAGCAGCCAGGGTGAAGGACATCTTAGCCTGCAACAGAAAAGGAGGCATTTTTAGGGGAAAGGAATGTGTTGGGGGCATCCCAGCATTAACAGAGCCTCTTTCCTCGCTTCCCAGACTCTTTCCGAGGAGAGCTGCTGCCAGTCGCGCGCTGCCAGAGGCTTCCCGTGCAGACGTGAGGCCACAGCCAGGGAGAGGGCTCAGGCAGCCAGCCCCCGAGGGCTTTGCCGCTGCTGCACGTTGGGCAGCTCTGCCCCAGCGCCCATGCCTGCGAGACCTCCCTGACACCCCTGCCAGGATCCCCGCTGGCTGCTTTTGGAATTCACCCCAGAAGCAACAGGAACGGGGAAGGTCAGGCCCCCACCTCTCCCCGTCCAGCCGGCAGCAGGGGAAATACCTGGCCACTGGAGCCGTAACTCTCCCACTCCATGGGCTCAGGCTGGCTGCAGCCTGCCAGGCTGTCGGTGCCCAGAGCCTGCAAGAGAAAAGGAGGCTTTGGCAGGGGAAGCCACAAAGCCAGAGGCTCTGGCCCCAGGGCCTCTTGTCCTCTCCCTGCCCGGGGCAGGCGGTGCACAGCACAGGCAGTGTTATTGCCTGCCCACAGCAGGGTCCTTCCCAGCAGCCCATCCCTTTCAGAGCTGGAGAGCGCTGTGGGCAAGCAGGCAGCTAAAGTGCCGGTTCTGTGCCTGTCCCTGACTACCAGGAGCCTCGGGAAGGCTGTTCTCCAGCACATGCTTGGTCCTTCAGTGTCTTCCCTGCCTCTGGGAGAGGGCCTGGGAGGTGGCAGGGCCCTTGTCGCCGGCATGTTTCACCGCCTTCGCCTCTGCAGCCGTGGCAGCTGTGCCACTTGCCCTCAAATCCTCTGAGTGGCCAGCTCCTCTCCAGGAGGCTGGCAAGCGCCTGTGGCCTTTTTGCCCACCCGGGAGGTGACAGCAGTGCCGCACTCCCGTGAGCGCTGCTGAGAGCTTGTCCCCAAGTGCGCCTGCCCAGGAAGTGCTTGCAGGAGGAGGCTGATGGGTTTTCTGCAGCCAAAGGCATTGCAGTGTCCCGAGGACGCCTCCTGGCCTGTTCTCCCAGGACTTGCTCAACTGACATGCTTGGGAGGCAGAGGAAGGAGCAAGCCCCCACCTCTCCCCGTCCAGCCGGCAGCAGGGGGAATACCTGGCCACTGGAGCCATAGCTCTCCCACTCCATAGGTTCTGGCTGGTCACTGCCAGCCAGCCTGTCGGTGCCCAGAGCCTGAAAGAGAAAAGGAGGCTTTGGCAGGGGAAGCCACGAAGCCAGAGACTCTGGCCCCAGGGCCTCTCTTCCTCCCCCGGCCCGGAGCAGGCGGTGCACAGCACAGGCAGTGCTGTCTGCCTGGAGTGGGCTCTCTCCCACCAGCAGTCCCTCTTCCCGCGCTGCAGAAGACTGTGCACAAGGGAGCCCAGAGAAAGGTTTCCACTAGGAACTGCCCTGAAGAGTTTGCCTCTGTCACTGGCTGCAAGGCACGTGTGGATGGTTGTTCGCTGGGGTTTGCCTGGTGCTGCAACTGCTTCCGTGCAGCTGGGAGAGGGCCTGGGAGGCGTCAGGGCCCTGGTGCCAGGCACGTGTCTCCTCCTCCCCCCCCACAGCTGCAGGAGCTGTCCCACTTGCCCCCCGGCCTCTGCGAGGCCAGCTCCTCTCCAAGAGGCTGGCAAGCACCTCTGCCAGGATCCCCTCTGGATGCTCTTGGAAAACCAAGGCCCCATCTGTCCCCGTGCAGCCAGCTGGCTGCGGGGGCAGTACCTGGCCACTGCAGCCATAGCTTTCCCAGTCCATGGCTTCTGGGATGCCGTAGCCAGCCATGCCGTCCGTCTCCAAAGCCTGCAAGAGAAAAGGAGGCATTTGCAGGGAAGGCCATGAAGCCAGCGGGCTCTGGCCCCAGGGCCTCTTGCCCTCTCTCTGCCCGGGACAGGTGATGCACAGTGCAGGCAGTGCTGGGCCTGCCCGCAGCAGCCTCCTTCCCACCGGCAGTCCATCTTCCAGCGTGGGGGCAAAGTGAAAACTGGAGAAAAGAGAAAACTGAAATCTGGCCTGAGCCTGCTCTGGCCTGCAGTGGATTTGGGCCATCCCTCTGAGCCATCACGCAGGCCCTCCTGTCCGCGCGCAGCTCCCCTGCATCTTCTCCCGAGCATCAGTGGCCCCTGGTGCTGGCCGGCCCTGCTACACACCTGACCTTGTCGCTCCGTGGCCAGCACTGGAGACACTGTGGGACGGAACCTTGGAAGCATCCGTGTTCCCGTGGCGATAACAGCCCCGTTGTGAGGTGCCCGGGGTGGGGGGCAGGGCAGGGCCAGTGGGGACGCAGTGAGGAAGGGTGGTCTTATGTTGGCCTTACCCTAGCACTGATGACCATGGCGGCAGAGACAAATCCTTGGTGTTGGGCTTGCTGGCTGGGAATGAGGTCTCCTCAAGCAATCCAGTGTTGATGCTGGTGGTCGCCTGCCGCAGAGGCTGGCGTCCACTCGGCGCTGTTGTTAGGCCCTTGCAAGCACGCTTTAATGCCTTGCTCTTGCTTCACTGCTCTGCAGCTCCCCTTACAACCTGATTTACCCTAGGAGGCGTCTTTCACACGGTCGAGACGTGTTCCTTGGTAGCCCAATTACCCCAAAGGCCAGTTTTGCCCAGCTCCCAGGTATGCATCTCTATAGCAGAGCACCTGTGAGTTGTTGGTGGCCTGGGAGCCTCTGGTGTCCTGCTGGGCTCCTTCTCTTCTCATGCTGGGCACCTTGCAGGCGCCATGTCCCGCGGCTGAGCCCAGCCTTCTCACGGCTCCTGCACTACCGCCCATCACACGGGTTCCCTTGGCCTGCTCCGCCTGGAGAGGGCAGAAGGGGCACGTGGCCGCCCTGACCAGCAGAGACCTGAAGCTGTCGCACCCCTGCTGAGCAAAGGCCTCAGCCCAGCGAGGCTCGTGGGCTGGCAGGGGGAGCCCGCAGCCACCCTGGGTATAAGATGGTGGTTCCTTGCCTGGCAGCTCAGCCCCCTGCAGCCTCCGTGGGGCCTGCGCAAGGGCTTGCAAAGGCACAAGGCCCCCCACTGCCATTGCCCAGCCCGGCATTTCTGGAGGCCGTTCGGCAGCGTCCTCCCTCTGCCCACTTCCTGGGCGACAGGTTAGAAAACCGCAACTTGGACAGAGGGAGAGTGGGAGTTTGGAGCACCACTGTCACAAGGAGGCAAAAGTTGACTCCTGGGACGGCTTCCTCAGAGCCACCAGCCCGCCATCCCATTACCTGATCTTTTCCCAAGCCTGCCTTCTCTTCAAAAGGCTCAGAAGAGTCTCTGCCATGAATGAATTCCTCACAAAGGACAGAGCTGCTCTGAGTTATGTCGCTTTACTGCATCAGCCCCCAGACTCTTTGCTGCTCAGCCACTGCCATCAGCTCTCTGGGGGTTTCTTTGCTCAAGCCACCTGAATAGCTTCCACCTGCCTTTCCAGGCTCCAAACAGGCTGCGCCACTGTCTTTACAAGGAGCGCCTCTTCCCTCAGGATGCAAACTTTGCTTGCGCAAGCACAGTGGTCCAGCACCCGGGGCAGGAGAGAAGGGTTCCCTCGGCACTCCTCTACTTGGGGACGATTCTCCTGCCTCTCGCCACCCCCGTGCCCTGCGCTATCTCAGCTCTGAGCCTGGCAGTCACGTCCACGCCAGAATGCCTGGCCCACCGCAGCAGTGCTCATCTCACCTTTATTCTGTGTCTTTTGGAGAGAAAACAAGAAAAGCCCCAACCCTCCACACTCTGAGTGTGAAGTGTGAGCCGTACTTGTTCTCGCCTGTCGATTTTCTGTGGTTTCTCGGCACCTGCGGTGGGCCGCAAGGCTCCTGCTGCACTGAATTTACGGAAGGCAATCGACTGCTGGCCATGGAAACATTTCACAAGAACTCTGAAGCACAGCAGTCTTCGTGCCACAAGCACCCTAACCTAGGCACATGAACTTAGCTCAGCAACACAGAGGCGAGGGCAAGCGCTGGGAGTCCCCTCTCCTTCCCTGATGACTCCTTGATAGCCCAGGCCTTCCCAGTCCACGTGAGAAAACTCGTTGTGGCTGGTTGAAGAGAAACTCCCACTCCTCTGCCTTGCCAGTTAGGCATAAGGTCTTGTCCCACTGTTGGAGGAGCTGCTGGTGACTGTTGTGATGAGCTGTAAATCACGAGAGCAGCAAAAGAATCCCAGGAGGCAAGAGCAGCGCTTGGAAGTAAAGCCTTTATTCTCTGCTGGGGAGGCGCGGGGAAGGGAGGAGGCGCGGGGGGGCAGGGGGCTCCGCTCCCCGGGGGCTCTGCGGCTCTGGGCAGCAGCTATGCTGGAAGATCCTTGGGAGGGCAGCCGGAGGGGCTGTGCCACGCGGTGAGGCCTCTTCTGCACTGACGCGCGAGTCGCACCATCGGCAGCCCCTGCGGCTCCGAGGGAGGCAGGCAGGGAAGGACAGGGCCATGAGCGCCACAGGGTGCCGAGCCTTCCCCGGCCCGGCAAAGGCAGCAGGAGGGAGGTGGAGCGCAGCCCTCTGCCATGTGCTTTGTGCATGTTCTTTTCCCCACGGACTGTTCAAGAGGCTGAGCAAACTCCCTCGCTTCTCTTGCTGGCCGTTGCTTCTCAGCACCGGTGTGAGAGCAGCCCTGAAGCCCGGAGCCACACACCTCCTCAGCTCAGCCCCCAGCAGCCACCCAGCCAGTGGCCTCTCTCAGCACTCGCCTGGCTCGCTCTTGCCCATCAGAGGCTTTACACGCGTGGCTCTCCGCCGGGCCCCTCTCTGGGAAGGGGGCTTTGGAGCTGATGGAGGGACGGGCTGCCTGCAATACTGCTGGCCCGCGGAGGGGAAGGTGTCTCGCGTGCTCCCGGGCCTCGCTTGAGGTTGGCTTTCCAGCACTGGAGCACAAGGTCTTGATGTGGGTGCCGAGGGGTGATCGAGGGGCTTCTGCACGCCTTCTGGTGTGCTCTGAGCATCTTGCTCGGAGCTTTGCAGGACAGGTGGGAGGAGATTAGGTGACAGTTCCTCTTGAGATTCTTCAGATTCTGCTTCGTCCTCTGAAGGCATGACCATTCTGGGGATGGTGATAGGTGGGAGCTTCATGCCTGCTGGACGCTTGTGTAATTTTTTAGCAGGGATTTTCTTTTCTTCCGGCCTTAGAAAGCCCTGGCCCAGAGAGCTCTCCTTCCCACCTCTTGGTCTGGGCTCTTTTGCGACCCGCCTTCCACAGTTCCCTCCTGAAGCCGCTGTGCTCAGAGGCCGACCACACTGCTCTACTAGCTGCTCCACTAGCTCACTCTCCTCGGTGCTTTCTTCTGAAGTGTCCTCAAAGCATCTTGCCTCGGCATGCATTTCTTTTTCTAACAACTTCTTCTCCTTCTTCAGGGTGTCAAGAGCATCAGGGACAATCATTTCCGCATACGCTTTTAATTCTGCATGGAGGTGCTGAACGTTGGAAATGGCATTTTGGATGCCACGCCTTGCAAGTGTGCTACTCTCTTGCGACACAGCAGCAACATTTTGCAAAGGTTGCAGCAGGGGCAACCTTGTGGCGCCTGGTGTCCGATGTCCAGAGGCACTAGCTGATCCTTGCCCTTCTTTTGTGACCTGGGTGGAGACAGGTGTCTGGGGTGGCTGCGGTTCTCTCTTGGAAATAGCCTCAAGGGGCAGCTTCAGGATGTCAGAAAATTTGCACTGGAAGTGCCGTTCAAATTGGGAAGCTACGAAGGATTGCAAGGTGGCTGCAGCACGCTCAACAGCATCTGTGGCGATTTGGTCCCGAGAAGGCAGAGAAGATGCTCCGTCATAGCCTGCCACCTCAGCTTGCCTCGCTCTGCTTTCTCCCCATTTGCCAGCTCGCGTGGCTCCTCCGGCAACGCGCTGCTGCCTCCGCCTGGCCGACAGCCTGGCCTCAGAGGCGTCTGATGGGCTGCCTACCAAACGCTTCCCCAAGCGATCCAAAAGGGTTGCTGCAATCGCTCTAGCCACCTGTGCAAAGTCCTTCTTCCTGCAGCACCCAGCTGCTGTCATGCTTTGCCTGTCAGGCTGTGCCACAGGATGGAGCCGGGCAGCATTTAACATGCCCCGCTAATGAGAATCGGGCAGCATTTAACATGCCCCGCTAATGAGAATCGGGCAACAGCAGGCTCTTCTCTAAGCTAACCTCTGAGCTCCTGCAGGAGAAAACCAACCCGCCAATGGCTAAGCACCGGCACTACTGGCCTCAGGGACGCTGCATGCTTGGCTGCTCGCCACACGAGAAACCAGCAACAGGGACCGTGGGGGACACGTGGTGCAGCTAAGGGATTTGTGCTGAGTGGCGGAGTCTGAGAGCACAAGAGCCCACTGAGAGTGCCAGGTGCACCTGCTCCTGCTCAGCCGGCTGGGGGAGGCGTGCGTCTTCTTCAGGAGCCTCAGGCTTCTCCATGCTCTCCGCAGTCCTGGCGAGATACCTTGGAAGAGACATACAGATGGCTGAAAGAGAGCGCCTGGAGCTGTCTTGCCCAGACCGTTCCCTGCTCAGCCCCTGCCCTCCTCCTGCTCTGGGCTTCCTGGCTCCAGTGCCCCAAAGAGCTTCCAGCTGCCTTTGCCAGCCTCCAGGCACTGCTTGCACCACTCTAGGCACAACCAGCCTCTGCTCACGCAGCAACTGGGCACTTTCCTGGAACACAAGGCCCCAGGCAGCACCTCGCCGAAGGGCCACGGGCCCGCTCCGAGCGCAAGCCTTCCTTGTGCTGCCTCTTACCTGGCCCTCACGTCCTGCTCTGCAGCTCTCAGGCTCTCTCGTTGCTCCCACAGCAGCCGCTCTCGCAGGCGAGAAATGTCCATGCCTTGCGGCAGTTCGGGGGCATTCTTTAATTTTGCCGGTTGTTCTCGAAGCATTTGCTGAAAGTTGACAGCAGGCTTTAGCTCCCCTTTGCCACAACATGCTCTCACGCGCCTGCGTGTGGAGGCTTCACGCTGGCCCAGAGCAGCGCTCTGCTTCAGCCGCGCACCCAGGGCAGGAGAGAAGGACTTCCCTCGGCACTGCCGGCAGGCGCTGGGGGATGACTTTCCTGCCCGCCCCCAGCCCCAGCCCTGTGAACCCTGAGCTTTACGTACTTGTTCTCGACGGTACATTTTGTCAGCCTCTATCTTGAGCGTGGTCAGGTACTGCCTGTACTCGTTGAACTCCCGCAGGGTGCAAACGACCTATGGCGAGATGAGGGGGAGAAAGCAGCCACCACTTGTCACGCTCACTCCGCAGCCTGCCTTGCCCCAAAGAGCGCTAAGGCAGCGGGAGCTGCTCCCCTGCACAGCCTGCCCTGCCCAGCGGCTGGCGGCTTTGCTCCCAGCCAGCCAGCCAGCGGGGAGCAGCGCCCCTCGCTCCGCCGCCAGCTCACACGCCCGCTGCTCCGTCGGCGCCGAGGCAGCGCGGCACAGCCTTGGAAGAGCAGGAGCGGGAATTCCCGGAGCGGGCTCTGGGCTCCTTCTGCCCCCAGGGAAATCAGCACAGCAGCCCTGCGCCCTCCACCCGCAAGAAGAGGCTGCAGCAAGCGCTCTGGCAACCTGCCGCTGCCCCTCCGATGGAAACTGCTCTTCTCACCCTGATGTCCAACCTACTTTGCCGTCGCTGGTGATGTAACCTCCTCTCCTTAGTCGCCGGAGGTTGCCTTTGCGGTGGTAGTAGGCTCGCAAATGTGGGTCGTGCAGACTGTTGTACTTGGAGCTCAGGGAGCGGCAGTATGGATCTCCCAGATTGAAATAACCGGATGGCTGGTGAAGCTGCAGAAAGTATCGTCCGCAGCATGAGCAGGGTAGGAGAGATGAGGAAAGAGAGAAAGAGACTTCCGAGCTTTGTCAGCCCATAGGGTAGTGCTTTCAAGCCTCCGAGGTTGAGGGTATTGCCTGCAGAGCCTGGATTCACATCTCGGGCCCTGCCAGAAGGAGCCCTTCCCCCAGCACCTGGACGCCTTGCTGCCTACTGCACGCAGGGCATGAGCGGCACGCTTGCACGGCGCCACAAGGCAGGCTGGCGTTGGCTCTGGCAAGCTCGTGCAGGGGCAGAGAGCAGCGGTGGGAGACGCTCTGCCGACCTGTGGCCGGTATCGGGCCCTGCTCTTTGCAACTCCTGCCTTCTGTCAGCGGCACGGAGCCCGGAGCTTGCTTTGCCCGCTGAGGCCTGCCTCATTTAAGGACTGCAGCTCCCACTCTACAGCACGTCCCCACACCTCCCCCTCCCCGAAGACTCCTCTTCCCGGGGGGTGCCAAACGCACAAGGAAGGGTCCCGAGCTTCCCTGAATAACACCCAAATCTGGAGCGGAGCTCAGCCAAAGCTGCTGGGAACTCTTCCTGCTCAGTTAGGGGAAGGACACCCGCCTTCCTAGAAGAGCAGGCTAAACTAGAGGCCTGTCAGGCGGGGATGGTGCTGGCAACCTTAGGCCTCCAAGCTCATGGCCCGGAGTGTCTCTAGGGACACAAGCTTTCCCTGCTCCAGAGCAGCGGTGCTGCTCTTTAGCTCAGGAAGGTCTCTCTGAGCAGGGCTGCCCTTTCTCCTTTGAGCAGGGAGAGGCCGTGCTGCTGTCTGTCAGCGGTCATCGCCTGCTCCAAGTGTGCCAGGACCCCCAATGAGCAGGGCAGGCTCACAGGTCGCAAAACCTGTGAACGGTGTGAGAAAGACGCTGCCTTTGCTGCAGTGCCCAAAGGGGCGCGAGGTGCTGGTGCAGGGGAAGCTCTGGCAAAGGGGCAGTGTGCGCGTGCCGCTCCCCATGTGGCAGCACCGCTGCCCTGACACCCTCTCTGTGGGGCAACAGCAGCCCACTGCAGCCTGGCACTTCCCAGCCATGGCTGCACCCCCTCTCAAGACTGACTCCTCCAGCTCCAAGCGCATCCCCTGCTGACAGCTGCTGGACGAGTCCCGTTTGCCCAGCAAGCTGCCCCATGTGCCAGGCTGGCTAAAAGGGTCACTTGCTAACGGAGATGAGTTGCCACCCCCTAGGGTAAGGATGGTAAAGCCAAGGAGAGACAGAGCGAGAGATTTCCCGGTGCCGTAGGGCATCTCCCTCCCTCCCTCCGAGGAAAACAAACCCAAACCAAGCAGCGCAATCCCCCTGCCCACCAAACTCCTTGGGGCGAGTAGAGTATTTTCCTCCTCCGAAAACTTGCCAGGTACCTGCCTTGCGTGGAGGACGGCTCCACTGAAACTGAGTGCCAGCAAGCTTTCCGGCTGTGTTTCTGAAGTACAGCTACTTCCTCAGTGTTCAAACGCCCATGTAAAGCTGAGCTTGTCCTTGCTGGGGTGGCCCAGGCCTGTGAAGCTGTTTCCTTGGTGTGACGGGACAGCGGCAGCCGTAGGTAGGCCGTGGGGTTTTGTGGCCGTGCTGCTGTGGCGAAGGAGAAATCTCGTGCTGGCCAGGTGGCAGCGTGGAGAGGAGGTCTCGGGGAGAAGCGAGGAGCCCCCTTTGCACACAAGACGGAGCTTATCCAGTGTTTTCTAAGCTTGCTTTGTACCAAAGACCTGCGTCTGCCTCAGTGGTCCAGGGGGGATTGCTGCCGTTTGTAATTGCTTGGACTGGACAGGCCCGTCCAGACGGGTGCTGTGAACGTGGGTCTTTAGCCCATCCTGCTACCAGATGATATTACCAAAGGGACCGAAGAAAGAGAGGCTGTTGAATTCTCTTCTTGTTTTGCTATGGATGAAATTTTCTTACCCGGAGACTTGACAACTGACTGTGCAGCATCTTATGATCGGTTTCTTTATTTCTCGGCGATGATTAAGAACACGGCTCTTTGCTTCCACCCCACAGCCGAATGCTTGCCTTGCAGTCAGGCAAAGCTATGCAGTCGGCAGTTGCCACTATGCAACAGTTTTACAGGATCCCAGGAACAGGAGTTTTGGTTCGACAGCTATTGAGCAAGATGCAGGTAGGCTCTTTTTGTCTTTTCCTTTCTAAATACCTTCTAGTATTACCTAGGTTTTTATTCCTGGTGGCAGAAATCCTCAGAAGTGCTGAACGTGACTAAATCAGCCAGTCTTAGAAGTCTTGAAGGCTGTGAAAAGGTGTCCCTAACCAAAACACATGGGAAAATACAGCTTCATCTTGTTGCCAAGAGTACTGTTTGCAAGTGTTATGATAAGTTCTTCCCTCCTAGTACACATGAAGCATGAATCAAGGGCTGTGTTGATTCCCATCTCTCTCTGGATTTCGGTGACATTCCCATGGGGGGAAGACTCATGGGTGCCATGCATTTTTTGTGCCCTTATCTGCACAGGGATTCTAACATCAAACACACCTGTGATTTGCCAAGGCTTCGGGGAAGTGCATTAAAACTGGTGCAATTACTCAAATCAGTAGTGCCGTGTCCTGCTGTTCCCTGAACCTGAAAGTGGCTGAGTCTGTATAATCATCACTCTTATATAAAAACAACCAGACTTAAGCACAACACAACCTTGGAACAAGCCAAGGCTTCCAACAAGCAACAGGGATGAATAACCAGTATTTTGCACAGCGGATCCTATGACAGAACTGGTGCACCCTGCTCCCCCAGCTGTACAGCTGTGCCAGCGGGTTCTGCAGGAGCTGTCACATAGGAGAAAAGGCTGGTCAGCTCTGCTGTTCTCTGAGGAAGACTTTTTAAGATGTAAAGCCAGGGCTTTGAATTAAAGGATGAAATTATTACAGACGGTAACTTCTGAAGAGAAGCAGTCCTCACCGGGCAGTTGCAGCTGATTATATACAAATAGTTTTTGTAGATTTTTTCCTTTTTTTTTTATTTTATTTTTTAATGTTCAGGAGCTGGCTACAGAGTGGGCTTTTCCCAGTAGTGATACTTCATGAACAGTCACAAGTCAGTACAATTTTGCAATATAAAAGCCTGTGAAGACACTGGAATACAGCTGAGTACATTTCTTCAGGTTCTGCTTTTTGCTTTCTAGCAAGAAATATTTTGGTATTTATTTAGTAAAGTCATTTCATCTTAAAATTTGCAGAATGAATGCATCTCTCTTGGCCAGTCAGAACAGCTTGTTTCAAAATTCCTTATAACTTTATTTGAACAGGAGAGAGAAGATCATATTCTAAAAGAAGCATTTTTCTCAACTCACACCAAGTTTAAGTTTTTGGTTACTGCATTATTTTCCCCTTGTTTTGGAAACTGCCAGTCCCAAACCACATAATACACATGGCCATAGCAATAGCAAAACACTGCTATTGCATACACCATGCAAACCAGCAGCAACAACTTTCCCTTGGACTTCCATTTTAAAATGGATGCAGCTGACATGAGAAACATGCCCATGAGAACAAAATGTTGGAAATACTTATATTCCAATATGAAAAAGAAAATGACAAAATTCCAACTAAATTTTACTTTTGCCCAGCCACATTTAGTCAGGAAATGAACAAAAAAAAGTCAACATGTGAGTTAATATAAGTTCTGGAATTCTTAGTAACTTGATCTTGTCTCTGCAGACAAGCATGTACACATCTTTCCACTGAGCTGACTCCTTTTGACACAAGAATCCATTCCACATTAAGTCAATCCAAAAAAAAGAAAAGTTTTTTCTTGGAATTTGCTATGTCTGCTCAGATTTTTTTGCATAGATACTTTGGTGAATGAGATTCCTCAGAGAAAATAGGAACAGCTAGCTCAACTGCAGGGGAATGAAACCAAGCTCTTGGGCCCTCTGTCCTTCCTTACGTTGTTTACTCTAGAGTTTGCTGCATTCTCTTTTGAGCCAAGTTCTTTACAGCAGTATTGACAATGGGAAGGTATGAAAACCTGAGCCAAGATCTGCAACCATCAGGTTTTCTGGAAGGAGTTCTCCATTTTATTTCATTCTGCAACTTTTAAACCCGAGATGTGTGCCAAATCTTCTTACACAGTTGAGAATCTCCAGGTGTGACCATAAATCAAAGCCAGAATAAGGAAATCCTGAGACTAATAATATAAAAGCTTGTTTAGCTTCCCACTGGATCTTAAAGAAAGTAAATGAAGAAAAAGGGAAATCTGCGTTGAAACTTTCCTTTAAGGACTGTTACTTAATCTTGTTTCTGAGTTAGAACGCAAATGAAAAGAAATAAGACTTTGGTTCTTCTGCCCAGAGTGGGTAAACCAGCGGACAGAAGAAAAGGGAAACTAATTCAGTGGGAGCAAAATAAGCCTCTAGTCTGCTCCAAAATCACTTTTGTGCTGATATAGTTGTGTAGAGAATTTTTTGTAATTTATCAGCCAGTGCAGCCTTTGGAGGAGGCACAACTCCTCCCCTGTATAGGAACTTATCCCAGTAGGGTACAAGGAATGCACACATGAGGAAGTTAGCACAGGTAACTGATGTGAATTTGAGCATCTCAGCTCCTGGCTGTCTTATTTCCCCACTGTTTCCATAGAGAAGGCAACAGACTCCATGTTCACGCACTGAATACTCCACACAAGCCTGTTTGCCTGCTTATGCTGTTGCTGCATTTTTGTCCAAGAACATCTCCATCTGTAGCTATTGTAGCTGTGTGCATTACCCTGTATGCTTTCTCCTGTGTTCCTCAAGGAAGGTTGTACTGCTTGAATTATTCTACTGTACAAAAAGCCCAAGAGACCCTCAGTTCCTTAATCCAGCATGGTGCTGAGCCATCCCTGGAGGTTGCTAACACCCTGAACTCCTTAGTCTTCAAGGGAGCTCAGAAATACTCAGGACCATCTAGGATGTGATCTTCCCTGCTTTACACCCACTCCTCCAGTGGCTAGACTATTACAAAGCATGAAGTCCCCACGGTTCTGCAGCTGATGCTCATTCACCCTTCTGGGCTCATGGTTCAGCTCCACAATGAGGATG
The DNA here is from genome assembly GCF_036417845.1 of Apteryx mantelli. Classification (NCBI taxonomy): domain Eukaryota; kingdom Metazoa; phylum Chordata; class Aves; order Apterygiformes; family Apterygidae; genus Apteryx; species Apteryx mantelli. The sequence goes on along the minus strand of NW_027118786.1, from coordinate 492,365 downwards.
AGGGGATCCAGACCAGGGCATATCAGCAGGGCATGGACAGACACTGCATCACAGACTGCATCCCCTCATCTGCTGAGGATCAGCAAGAAGGGATAGGAAGTGAGACATATGCAACAGTAGATATTACAGGCAGAACCATTTTGAAGGTTTAAAATTGCTTTTCTCTCTATTAAAAAAAAAAAAAAAAAAAAAAGGCAGTGCTTCCAATCAGTTTCTTGCAGGGTAAACACTGCACTCTAATTTGTTTGGTAAACCTTGTATTTTCAGCCATAATTACCCCATCAAGGCACCTAAATGAAGATGACATTTGAAGTGACCTTCAGCTTACAGCTGCAATAACCATCCCACAGGAGAGGTGGGGAGGGAAGGCAGCACTTGGTTCCCAAGGTGAGAGGTGCCTGTGAACATGCCAGCCAGATATTCCTCCAAAAATCAGCCCAGTTGAGACAGAGAATCATGTTTCAGTGGGGACAGCACACCCAAGACTAAGCTCTTTGATGTCTCTGCTAGAGGAAGGACCACTGTAAGGTAAAGGCAGTTTGTTGTTTCCTCAAAAACAGATAGCTCAGGATATTTTTCCTTCTAGGGAATAACAGCTCCTGCAGAACTGAGGTAGGTGAGGATACTGTTTCTTAGGATGGTCTATGTGAGAGGGGGGTTACACACACTGCACATCTCCTGGAGTCCCTCCTCCAGAGGAGTATATTTTTCTTCAACATTTACTTGGCAATGGGGAGAGATATTCCTTTGCCTTGCACTGAAACACCCAGTGAAACAACTCAATGGGTTACATGCACCCACTACCCTTACACAAGCAAAATCCTCAGTTTACCCTCCTCTCACAGCACTTTACATCTGTCCCCCAGCTCCTGCAGCCTTTGTGGGGGATCCCCAGCTATACTCTAACATTCCCTCTTTCTACCCCAGGTCACCAGAGGCTGTTCCCTGCTCAAGTCCCAGACTTCACAAGTGCATCACAAACCCTGTCTCCCCACTTACTTACCTTTTCCCACACTGGCTTGACTCTTTCCCCAGCACCTGCATCTCTTCCTCCTCCCCTGCACCTCCTATCTCCAACACCCTGCCCTCTGGTTTCTCTCCCCTCTATCCTTCAGCTCCTTCCCTTCTATCCTTCTCCTCCTTGGCCAAATCCCACCCAGACTGAACCCCTCTCTGAACAGTACTCTCCTGCTTTTCTCCCATTTCTCTGCTCTGGTCTCTTCAAACACTCCTCCCTGACACACTAATTCTCTCCATTAATCCCAGTCCCATTTGCAAGCTGCCATAGGGGCCCTTTACAGAGATATCTTGAGCTGAAGATCTGCCAGACCTTAGGAGTGTTTCTGCTGCCTGTCTCAACTCTTGCCCCAGCAGTCCTGGTACACTCAGCTGAGAAGGCAAGCTGCTAATTGATAAGAAACTGATTAGAGCAACAAAGTCCAGAGTTTGCTTCCATCACCCCCAGGTGCTGAACTCAGACCAGTAAGCAGCTGAACTCCCTCACCCACCTCTGAGAGCTGCAGAGTTGAGTAAGGACAAAACTAACATTTGAAGAATTCTGCAATAAAAAGGAGACTGCTGACACTTGCAGAGATGCCCAAGTGGGCAGTGTAGGAGTAGAGATGGGCAGGAATCTGAATTTGCCTACCTGGCCAGCATTCCTGTTCCACTGAGCTCCCAGAGTTTATGAAGGGCTTAACACAAGTGGACGGAAAGACAGTATCAGTACTGAGGATGGCACAAAAAACAGCCACATCAGCATTCAGCTTGTTAATTATCCTCTGGATCACCTCCCCTCCACATTCACTGCAGAAGAATCTCAAGGCATTTCCAAACCTAAACAAATATGAGAATCAAAAGGAGACTGGGAAGTCAATACTGCAAATGGATTTTCCATTACCGCAAGGGCAGGCACCAATGTCCAGAAAGCACCACAACCAGGATAATTATTTGCTGCCTGTACTCTGTATTCACAGAAGGTGCCTTGCCTGGTTTGCAGCAGCAAAGGGCAACTGCGTTATTGATCAGGTCAGATGCCTGTCACCCTCACAGGCATCAGGGGGGTTTTGAACAAGCCACACAAAGGCAGTATTGGAATTGTCACAAGTTCATGCTTGATTTATAAGGCAATCCGAAGCAGATTTATTGACCCCCTTTCCTCCTCTGCAGGGCAGAGGGAAGCAAAACAAAGCTTTGTAGGACCTGTCTGGTCCTACTGCCAGGACCTGACAGAAGAGGCCTCTGGCAGGAACCTCTGGAAGAAGGAAGAGTGAATGCCGAGGCCTGCAGAGGTTTCTAACTGGAAAAGCACCAGTGTGCCCCATTTGGGAGCATGGATCACTGCAAAATGCTGCTATTGAAAGCAGCCCTGCCCTTCTCCAGCAAATAAATGCCTTTTCTCAGCTGCTCCTAAACCCATCCTGATCTCACCTGATCACCTCACCCTGTCCAGGGGCACAGGATCCAACTCAGAGCACATCAGGTGTATCAGAGCACAGGGAATTCCCTCCAGGGTTAGCACTCCAGTGCACTGAAGCATCCAGTCTTTCTCTGATGCAAAGTAGGGACAAGTAATAGGAAAGAGGGGATAGGGCTTTGCAATATAAAAGCACAGGGCCAAATACTAACCCACAAAATAGAATTCCTGCCTGCTCACATCAGACAACAGCTGGAGAAAGATCAAGCAGAGTAGTTCCCACAGCCTGATCCTGCTCCCACACTGACCAGTCACGATAGCATCATTTCCCAGCACTGAGGGTAGAAACATCATCCCTTTTCCTTTGCAAATTAATTCAAGTCAGCTTTGAAAGACTTAAGTTCCCCAACCAAGATGACTTAAGGTCATATAAAAACTAGAACTCACAGGAAGTTTACACCTAATCCAGGCCCCAACTAGCAAAGCAGCCCTTAAGGGAGGTCACAAGCTTATTCTTTAAACAGAGTGTTTTCTTACAGCAGGCAACAGTACAGTTTTTGTAGAAGAGGTGACAGTATGAGTGCATCAAGTAGCATGGAAATAAGAGGGTGAAATTAAGCTCCTTGCAAACAACTAGAGAGCCTTTGCCTTTCAGCACTAGCCAAGAACTTTATAGAGATTAGTCTATTACCTTCATGACAAGGCTGCTAACCAGAGATTTGTGAAAGTGACAGCTTTTTAGAGCATGCCCAAAGTAGTCTTCGCCCAAGACCAGCACACTCCCTGACCTAGAAGTCAAGCATTTGAACAAAGAGCAGGGAACAGAGAGAAAAAGGTAGAAGTGCATGAATACAAGTGGAGAATTAAATAATTAAAATATTAAGCAAACTGGCAGAGGGAAGTGAGGTGGCATCTAGGAAGAGGCAAACAAGGAGCAAGTGGCCCTGTGATTGCATTTAAAACTCAAATCAGCCTGCAACTGAGTTATCACATGTGGCCACAGCATAGCCAGGGAGAAATAGTAGGAGGAAAGGGTAAAATATAATCACTTGGGTTATAACTGTCAGAATCAAGGAACACCACATCATTCCCAAGGGCCACTAAGAGCCAAAAGAGACATCTCAAAGCATTTCTACTGTGCTGGGGTGCTTGGCGAGGATTGTCACATTACTTTGTACAGAAGTCTAAAGAAGTTTGTATAATTCAAAGCATAGCTAGTCAGAAAAACAGGTTTGGATAAGATTGAGAGCAGTCTCGATGCTCCCCACCGAGTTCAGATGAGTTCCACTTTAAACCATCACAGAAAGCCAGTCCATTTCTTCTGCATCCATCTCTTTCCACCTTCATCACTCTGCTGCCTCTGCAGCATGGATGAGACCAAGAGAGGAAGAACTCACAGGAAAGTCACACACCATTCCTAGCCACAACTAGTCTGGTGAGAGTTTTGCCCTCCTTGCTACATCTAACAAGTCTCAACGGTTCCCTAAACCTTCTGAGGTTAAATACAGGAGAAAAGGCACATAGACACTTCCACTCAGCCTACCCTTCCTAAGCAGAGCTTTAGGAGCTGCCGTGAAGAGGATGGTTTAGCCTGTTGCAGGCCATAGAAGCTCTAGCAGTACTACAGAAGAGCCAAAGCCATACAGGTGCTAGGTTGCCCCCCACAAGGGCCAGCACAGGGAATACAAGGAAGATCCCAGCTGTGTGCACAGCTTGAGTTTTCACCTGCTAGCACCTGGAGAGAGGCCCAAGGGTAGGGTGGCTAGGGAGCAGCATAAGACAATGACTCCTTCAGGTTACAAGCTGGATGTACAGCAACCAGGAGAGAAAGGAAAAGACTTTCTGCTCTGTTCTCTTGGGCTTGTCTCAAAAAGATCTCAGGAATGCAAGTACTTTGAAAGTCTTTCCCCTAAAGCACCAGTTTTATTTGGACACAAAACCTGGGCTAGGACTGCACAATGGGGCTTTGACTTCTGCAGTTTCACCTCCCTGTAACATCTGATAGTTGGCAGCTCTCTCTCAGGGTGCCTTGAGTAAATGAGGCAAGGTGGGAGCAGGGACAAACAAAGGTAAAAAGTGCTATCTGGTAGCCCTGAGCCCTCAAAAGGCAGCCACAGAGATTCCCACCATTCAGAGCATCTCTTAGCTGGGAGAAGAGAGAAATGAGAATTATAGATTTTAAAAAGTCAAGGTCTTTAAGGAAAAAAAGTGATTGTTTTTCCCCTGACATTTGGGCAGTTCATTGCTTTAAAGACATCCTTGAGGGGCATTGCTCTGGAACCTTCTAACTGAAGAGAAGGAATTACTCATGCTAGCAATCATCCTGTTTGCTTAGCACAAAGAGGTCATATTCACAGAAACAGTTTACCTCCAGCATGGTTTAGTAGTCCATGTTTTTCCTTTATAAACTCAAACATCCAGAAACATCCTTCAGGGGGGAAAAAAAAAAGAGCCCTTCAGAGTGATTCACCTTCTCCCAGTAGGAAGAGAACTGGGCACCAGGCTCCCAGGGTAAGAGTAGCCATTAGTGTGTATAGGAAATGGAGTTAAGCAGTAAGTTAGAATACGCCCCAGTGATCCATAAGTAGACAAATCATGATTTACTAGGCTAAGCATAATATTAATCTTGTTGCCCGTAAAGAAACACATAACTACAAAAGCAGTTATATGCGGTGCTTTATTCAGGGCCCGGGGTCTCAGGGACTCATGTCCAAAGCTGAGAATCCCACCCCTTTGATTGATTCCATCACATATATAGTATTCGGTTGCATAGCATAATCAACAGAGTTGCTATAGAATTCGGTTACATAACATAATCAACAGAATTGCTAAGTTACATGATTGTTTCCCATTTACGGTTTCTTCAGTTACTGTTGCCAAGATTTGCTTAACATTTACCTAGTTCATCAGACCGTACAGTTACCCAGCACCTGTGATTATACTTTCATACGAGGATCCCAAGTATAGCCTATTCTAATCAATATAATGTAACAATTCCCCCCTTTGAAAATACTTCAAGTCTTCCAGACTGCAAGGATTTTCATCTTCGGTTCCCCACGTTTCTTCATTCCAGGGGTGATTGTCTTGAGCTGGTGATTATAGCTGGTTCAAGATCTTCATATCGCGGTGGCAATTCATGAGTCTTCCTGGTAACGGCTTTTAAAATTTTTCCCAGGTGTTGCCGTTCCTTAGTAACAATATTTTGAATCAAACGCAACACTCCCATAATAGCTAACATGATAATTATAATTATTATACACCATTGAATTAAAGATGCTACCCAACCAGAGATGTTCAATCCAAATGACTTTGCTAAAGCAGCAACCCAATTATGGGTACTTTCTTCTCTTTCTTCCTCAGTTGCATGTTCAATTTGTGTTAGCTGAGACAAATCACGTTCTACTGCGGCTGTAACATTCGGAATATGTACACAACAATGATCAATCTTATCTCGTAAATAACCACATACCCCATGTTCTTTTAGTAACAGCATATCTAATGCCATTCTATTTTGCAGGGTCATTTTTGTGGTTGCCTGTAATTGTAAGTTTATTTCCTTAAATCCTTCTTTAGTCACTCTTGCTAGCCTTTCCGTTTGTCCTAACAACCGGTATAACATTTCTCTATTCCGATGAGTACTAATTGGAGCAAACAATGATTCTAAAGCCCAACCTAACTTTACACCGGATGATGGTTCTTGCCAATCATCATCCTTTATTTCTCTCTTCATTATCCGTAAATTTTCTAATCTACCCTTAAATGGCGCTTTCTTCCAAATTGGGCAGAGAGTTGGTAACCCTAAAGTTATTTCAGTTACCAACCCATCCAAGGGGAGGTGAGTCATCCAGTGTCCATCACTTGTAACCCAAACTAAATTTCCTATGCTCCTGATCGTAGTTCTACAATCTATTCTCACTCCGAATTGTATTACAGGTTCACTCATTGAGTATTTAATTCCTCTGCAGGCACAACCTGTCTTTAATGCAAGGACCACAGGTGGAAAGCTAACTTCACTTTTCGGGGTGTCACAAGTATATACTTTTGTACAATTCCAGGCTGGGTGTTTTTTAGCTAATTTTCTTTTGCTACTATATGTTTTAGTTACAAATGAAGCCGATTTATTACCTTTACCTTCCCACTTAAAACACCACTGTATTGGTCCTATATAAGCATATTTCTGCAGCAAACTCATTCCCCATACACTATCCCAATCATCCCACTGTATTTGTCCACTTTGTTCATTACATTCAACTTCTGTATATGGTACTTTTACTGTAGTAGTGTGAATCTCATCATAACTACACCATCCTACAGTTTTAAACCTCCCTATCGGGGTGAATTGTGCATTTAGAAGTTTCGTACACTCACTCCTTGTTCCTGGAGATTTCCAGCTCTGCCGAATATAATATTCCTTTTTCTGATCCTTTTCTTTCCTGACCGTTGTACATATTATAGTGTTATTCTTTTCCTGTGGAAAACTCTGTACTGGTATAATTCCCCATGCTATTGGGTCCCCTGCAGCTCTTGGAATTGGTAAGCATGCTGTGATGCTAGATATATTCTGCATTTTCCCAAAATCTCGAATCAAACCAATCATTAGATTTTCTTGTGTTTCCTGTTGTGGTGCCTGGATTATTTGCATTGGTTGCATTTCATCTTTTTCAAATCTTTTAATTCTCTCCTGGCTCTGTTTCTTTTCTGCACAGGCTCTGATTTTGCAGTAACCTCTAATGCCCTTTTTTCATAATCAAAACTCTCTTTAATCCAAACAATACAGGTGTAGTTTCCTACATCTGTCTTACTTACATTTCGCAATGATAAAATCATAGTACCCCTTCGTGTATCACTATCCCATCGGATTGTAAACCCAGTTGACAATTTGGACTCATTCTTCTGCCAATAGCAACTAATGTCTTGGATTGAACTTCCCGTATCTCCAATAAAATCACAAGTCAAATTTACATCCATTCGTTCTTCTATATATACAGCAGCATATGTATGTATTATTTGAGCGAAACCATTACTTAATCCTACCCAGCATAGTATTACCAAGATGTAAATCTCAGTTTTGTAGGAGTGATCATTTTTACCCCCCATTGTGATGGTACCTTCTTCACTCTGGTATAATGAATCCAATTATCAATTCCTGCTACCTTTACAGCGGTAAATGTTATCAATAGTACCAAATAAGGTCCATGCCACTGTTCCTTTAAAGGCTCTGTTTGCCAATTTCGAACATACACTTGGTCTCCTGGTTGAATATCATGCACTGGATTCTCCAATGGCAAAGGGTGATTCCAGATGATCGCGGCACGTAAGGCTGTGAGTAATCTGCTTAAAGAAATTATATAACTATAAACATCTTGATCTCCTTGGAGGTGTAAATCTGCGCTTCCCATTCCCTTTGTTGGTGCAGTATGTGGCTTACCATACAGAATTTCATATGGACTTACAGACAACCCTTCTCTAGGTTTTATGCGAATTCTCAATAAAGCAAGGGGCAATGCCTGTGGCCATTGGATTTTAGCTTCCTGGCATATCTTTTTAATTTGCCCTTTTAATGTTTGATTCATCCTTTCTACCTTTCCACTAGACTGTGGCCTCCATGGTGTATGTAAATCCCATCTTATTCCAAGCATTTCACTAACTTCCTGTACTATCTTAGCTATAAAATGTGGGCCTCGATCTGAAGAAATTCCTAAAGGTACCCCAAATCTAGGTATGATCTCTTTTAATAAAGTTTTTACTACTTCTCTAGCTTGATTCGTTCTACAGGGAAATGCCTCTGGCCATCCTGAAAAGGTACATACATATACCAGTAAATACTTAAACCCTTTTGATTTAGGTAACTCTGCAAAATCCACTTGCCAATAGTCACCTGGTTCTATTCCCACTTTCAAAGTTCCCATTTGAATTTGTTTTCGTATTACCGGATTATTCTTTAAACATACTGAACACTTCGCATTAACCCCTTTTGCTATTGTTAACATTTGTGCAGATATAATGCTCTGCTTTAAAAACTGCACCAATGCTTCTGCTCCCCAATGGCATTTATTATGTTCAGTTTGTATTATTCTTTTCATAATTGTAGCAGGCACTACTACTTGTCCATTACCTGTTACATACCATCCATGTGAATTCTTCTGTGCCTTTACCAAATCGGCTAATTTTTCATCTTCTTGGGTATAAAAGGGATTTACAGAGAGATGAGCAGTAATCGGGCTTACCTTAGTAGGTATTAGAGCTAATTCAGTCCATACTTGCCGTGCAGCAATTTTGGCTGCCTGGTCTGCCTTCATGTTTCCTTGTGCCACATCGCTGTCATCCCTCTGATGTCCTCGACAATGCATTACAGCCACTTGCTGAGGTAGTAACACAGCCTCTAATAACTGTAAGATCTCGGTTCGATATTTAATAATACTACCTTGAGCCGTCAACAATCCTCTTTCCTTCCACAAGGCTCCATGTATATGTATTATTCCAAAAGCGTATTTAGAATCTGTCCAAATATTCACTCTCTTATCCGTACTCAGTATTAAAGCCCGAATTAGAGCGATCAGTTCTGCTTTTTGCGCTGACGTTCCTGGCATTAATGCCTTTGCTTCAATTACTTCAAGCTTAGTAACCACAGCATATCCAGAATATCGTGTTCCATTCTCAACAAAGCTGCTACCGTCAGTGAATAATGTCCAATCAGGATTTACAAGAGGAATATCTTTCAGATCTACCCTACTGGCGTAAGTTTGTTCAATCACCTCGATACAATCATGTTCCAGCTCGCCTTCCTCTATTTTGCTACCTAAAAATTCAGCGGGATTCAAACATGTTGTTATCTTTAAAAATATATCATCCTGTTCTCTCAATATTGCTTGATATTTCAACATTCTACTGGATGACAACCAATGACCCCCCTTTTGTTCCAAAACTGCAATCACCATGTGGGGCACAAATACTTCCATTTTTTGTTCCCAATGTCAATTTTAACGCAACTGTAACAGTAATGCAGTTTTCATACCTTTCTGTCGCCACGAAAATGTCATCCACATATTGCAACAATAAGTATGCTTTTGATGGTAATTGAAAATATCCCTGCTCCTTCCAATCCTCCAGTTCTCGTGCCAGTTGATTCCCAAATATCGTAGGACTATTTTTGAAGCCTTGTGGTAACCTGGTCCAGGTCAGCTGTCGTTTTCTTCCTGTATTCGGATTTTCCCATTCAAACGCAAATAATTTCCTACTTTGTAATGCCAATGGGATGCAGAAGAAAGCGTCTTTTAAATCAATTACAGAAAAGTATCTAAATTGTTCTGCCACAGATGTTAACAATGTATAAGGATTTGCATTTACAGCTCTTAAATCTTGAACTAACCTATAATCTCCGTTAGGTTTTCTTATAGGAAATATTGGTGTATTATATTCAGATTCACATTCTTCTAACACATTGTGCATCAAAAATTTTGCAATTAATGGTGCTACCCCTTTCCTAGCTTTTAACTGTATAGGATATTGTCTAACTCTTACCGGTTGGACACCTTCTTTCAATTCTACTATGACAGGTTTTGCTGCTTTTGCTAATCCCGGTATTTGTGTCTCCCATACCCATGGTACTACAGCGTTTTCTACCTCTATTGGTATTGTTGTATTAGCTATTTCTTTTACTATAAATATTCTAGCTATTTCTTCCTCAGGTATCTGCAACTTAGCTTTTCCATTTTCAAATATTATTTTAGCATTAAATCTTGACAATAAGTCTCGTCCTAACAAAGATGTAGAACAATCCGGTACATAGAGAAATTCATGATCTAATTCTTTTCCCCTAAAATTTAGATGCAATGGCCGCAGAAAGGGCCGTTGCTCTGTTTTTCCTGTAGCTCCTACCACAGTTATCATCGTATCTCTTATCTTTCCTAAACAAGTATTTAAAACAGAATAAGTTGCCCCAGTATCTACCAATAATTGTTTCTCTTCCCCATCAATTTCTATTGTCACTTTTAATCCATCACTTAGTCAGCTACTATGTTGCCCCAAATGTCCTAACATCATTGTTTCTGCCATTGGTGTTTCTCCTACTGAAGTCTGCTGGGCCAAATTCATTTTCACTGGGCACTCATTTTTCCAATGTCCCTGTTGTCTGCAAAACGCACACTGATTTATCCCTAGCTGATTTTGAGGTATTCCCCGCATGCCTCCTACCCTGCATCCTCCTCGACCTCGTCCTCTACTTCTGCCTCTTATTCCTTGATTTACTCGTTGTAACATTGCTAATAATCCTGCCTGATTTCTCTTTGTGGTTTCTTTTTCCCTATTATTGTACACTTTCCAGCTGATTGCTTCCAAATTACTAAATCTCCTGGGGAAAAAGGAACTTTCACATATACTTTATCAGTCCCCAAAATTGCCTCTCGTAAAGGGGCTAATAATACTTTACTGTTTTGCTCTTGTTCCTTCCTCCCTTGTCTTGTTCTCTGTGCAATTGGGGTTCGTTGCGCTTGTCTTGGGCATGATGAATGCCCTGGCGAACCCTTCGGTGTTAACTTAATCTGGATCGCTCCAGTATTAATTGATTCTGACGGTTTTACCGCCTTAATACCATCAGTATCACTATCGTCCCCTGCATCTATATCGGACATCGCAGGGGCCGTCGGTGATACTAAAAGTGATACATCCTCTGGCTCTCTTATTGAATTTTGTATTGCCAAACAAGTCATACACTTCTTATTACTTACACATCCTTCACATTTTGTTTTACCTTTTTCAGGATGTACCAACAACATTCCACATTCTCTCTGCATATCTGGATGATTACGTAAATCATAAAATAGATCAACATATGGTACTTCATCCCATTTTTCAAGTTCTTGACAATATCTCATTAATGGACCTATAACACCCGGATCTAAACTTCCGTGTTCAGGCCACCGGGGTCCATCATACTCATATTGTGGCCACCAATTCGCACAATAATCTATAAATCGACTTTTACTCATACTCTGAAAATATCCCGCACTTTTCCAATGCTTTAATAAACATCCTAACGGAGAATTATCCGGTATTACCATGGTCTTACACATTCACTCCACACACACACACTAAATCTACGGGGTAGAAAACGGAAAGATAGCCTCTGATGGGAAACAAAAGACCAAACCAAACTCACGAGACAGCCACGTATGTCCGTGAGTGCTGGACCTGCGGGGCTTTCGCTCCGTCTGACGGCCAGCGCCTAGGCTTCCACAGACCAGACCTCGAGCTCGTTAGCCCAACCTTGCGTGAATCGCCGTCACGTCTTATTAGGCAGGCACCCAACCAAATATTACAATAAAGCACCTTCGGGCTTACCACTTTGGGACGTCAGGAGCAGCACAGAGCGGGCGCAGCCGATGGCTCCCCGAGAATTCCTCGGTGCCGGCACGGAGCAAAATCGGAAAGCGAACCGTCAACACTACTCCCGAAGTCCCACCTGGGTCGCCAGAAAACTGTTGCCCGTAAAGAAACACATAACTACAAAAGCAGTTATATGCGGTGCTTTATTCAGGGCCCGGGGTCTCAGGGACTCATGTCCAAAGCTGAGAATCCCACCCCTTTGATTGATTCCATCACATATATAGTATTCGGTTGCATAGCATAATCAACAGAGTTGCTATAGAATTCGGTTACATAACATAATCAACAGAATTGCTAAGTTACATGATTGTTTCCCATTTACGGTTTCTTCAGTTACTGTTGCCAAGATTTGCTTAACATTTACCTAGTTCATCAGACCGTACAGTTACCCAGCACCTGTGATTATACTTTCATACGAGGATCCCAAGTATAGCCTATTCTAATCAATATAATGTAACAATTCCCCCCTTTGAAAATACTTCAAGTCTTCCAGACTGCAAGGATTTTCATCTTCGGTTCCCCACGTTTCTTCATTCCAGGGGTGATTGTCTTGAGCTGGTGATTATAGCTGGTTCAAGATCTTCATATCGCGGTGGCAATTCATGAGTCTTCCTGGTAACGGCTTTTAAAATTTTTCCCAGGTGTTGCCGTTCCTTAGTAACAATATTTTGAATCAAACGCAACACTCCCATAATAGCTAACATGATAATTATAATTATTATACACCATTGAATTAAAGATGCTACCCAACCAGAGATGTTCAATCCAAATGACTTTGCTAAAGCAGCAACCCAATTATGGGTACTTTCTTCTCTTTCTTCCTCAGTTGCATGTTCAATTTGTGTTAGCTGAGACAAATCACGTTCTACTGCGGCTGTAACATTCGGAATATGTACACAACAATGATCAATCTTATCTCGTAAATAACCACATACCCCATGTTCTTTTAGTAACAGCATATCTAATGCCATTCTATTTTGCAGGGTCATTTTTGTGGTTGCCTGTAATTGTAAGTTTATTTCCTTAAATCCTTCTTTAGTCACTCTTGCTAGCCTTTCCGTTTGTCCTAACAACCGGTATAACATTTCTCTATTCCGATGAGTACTAATTGGAGCAAACAATGATTCTAAAGCCCAACCTAACTTTACACCGGATGATGGTTCTTGCCAATCATCATCCTTTATTTCTCTCTTCATTATCCGTAAATTTTCTAATCTACCCTTAAATGGCGCTTTCTTCCAAATTGGGCAGAGAGTTGGTAACCCTAAAGTTATTTCAGTTACCAACCCATCCAAGGGGAGGTGAGTCATCCAGTGTCCATCACTTGTAACCCAAACTAAATTTCCTATGCTCCTGATCGTAGTTCTACAATCTATTCTCACTCCGAATTGTATTACAGGTTCACTCATTGAGTATTTAATTCCTCTGCAGGCACAACCTGTCTTTAATGCAAGGACCACAGGTGGAAAGCTAACTTCACTTTTCGGGGTGTCACAAGTATATACTTTTGTACAATTCCAGGCTGGGTGTTTTTTAGCTAATTTTCTTTTGCTACTATATGTTTTAGTTACAAATGAAGCCGATTTATTACCTTTACCTTCCCACTTAAAACACCACTGTATTGGTCCTATATAAGCATATTTCTGCAGCAAACTCATTCCCCATACACTATCCCAATCATCCCACTGTATTTGTCCACTTTGTTCATTACATTCAACTTCTGTATATGGTACTTTTACTGTAGTAGTGTGAATCTCATCATAACTACACCATCCTACAGTTTTAAACCTCCCTATCGGGGTGAATTGTGCATTTAGAAGTTTCGTACACTCACTCCTTGTTCCTGGAGATTTCCAGCTCTGCCGAATATAATATTCCTTTTTCTGATCCTTTTCTTTCCTGACCGTTGTACATATTATAGTGTTATTCTTTTCCTGTGGAAAACTCTGTACTGGTATAATTCCCCATGCTATTGGGTCCCCTGCAGCTCTTGGAATTGGTAAGCATGCTGTGATGCTAGATATATTCTGCATTTTCCCAAAATCTCGAATCAAACCAATCATTAGATTTTCTTGTGTTTCCTGTTGTGGTGCCTGGATTATTTGCATTGGTTGCATTTCATCTTTTTCAAATCTTTTAATTCTCTCCTGGCTCTGTTTCTTTTCTGCACAGGCTCTGATTTTGCAGTAACCTCTAATGCCCTTTTTTCATAATCAAAACTCTCTTTAATCCAAACAATACAGGTGTAGTTTCCTACATCTGTCTTACTTACATTTCGCAATGATAAAATCATAGTACCCCTTCGTGTATCACTATCCCATCGGATTGTAAACCCAGTTGACAATTTGGACTCATTCTTCTGCCAATAGCAACTAATGTCTTGGATTGAACTTCCCGTATCTCCAATAAAATCACAAGTCAAATTTACATCCATTCGTTCTTCTATATATACAGCAGCATATGTATGTATTATTTGAGCGAAACCATTACTTAATCCTACCCAGCATAGTATTACCAAGATGTAAATCTCAGTTTTGTAGGAGTGATCATTTTTACCCCCCATTGTGATGGTACCTTCTTCACTCTGGTATAATGAATCCAATTATCAATTCCTGCTACCTTTACAGCGGTAAATGTTATCAATAGTACCAAATAAGGTCCATGCCACTGTTCCTTTAAAGGCTCTGTTTGCCAATTTCGAACATACACTTGGTCTCCTGGTTGAATATCATGCACTGGATTCTCCAATGGCAAAGGGTGATTCCAGATGATCGCGGCACGTAAGGCTGTGAGTAATCTGCTTAAAGAAATTATATAACTATAAACATCTTGATCTCCTTGGAGGTGTAAATCTGCGCTTCCCATTCCCTTTGTTGGTGCAGTATGTGGCTTACCATACAGAATTTCATATGGACTTACAGACAACCCTTCTCTAGGTTTTATGCGAATTCTCAATAAAGCAAGGGGCAATGCCTGTGGCCATTGGATTTTAGCTTCCTGGCATATCTTTTTAATTTGCCCTTTTAATGTTTGATTCATCCTTTCTACCTTTCCACTAGACTGTGGCCTCCATGGTGTATGTAAATCCCATCTTATTCCAAGCATTTCACTAACTTCCTGTACTATCTTAGCTATAAAATGTGGGCCTCGATCTGAAGAAATTCCTAAAGGTACCCCAAATCTAGGTATGATCTCTTTTAATAAAGTTTTTACTACTTCTCTAGCTTGATTCGTTCTACAGGGAAATGCCTCTGGCCATCCTGAAAAGGTACATACATATACCAGTAAATACTTAAACCCTTTTGATTTAGGTAACTCTGCAAAATCCACTTGCCAATAGTCACCTGGTTCTATTCCCACTTTCAAAGTTCCCATTTGAATTTGTTTTCGTATTACCGGATTATTCTTTAAACATACTGAACACTTCGCATTAACCCCTTTTGCTATTGTTAACATTTGTGCAGATATAATGCTCTGCTTTAAAAACTGCACCAATGCTTCTGCTCCCCAATGGCATTTATTATGTTCAGTTTGTATTATTCTTTTCATAATTGTAGCAGGCACTACTACTTGTCCATTACCTGTTACATACCATCCATGTGAATTCTTCTGTGCCTTTACCAAATCGGCTAATTTTTCATCTTCTTGGGTATAAAAGGGATTTACAGAGAGATGAGCAGTAATCGGGCTTACCTTAGTAGGTATTAGAGCTAATTCAGTCCATACTTGCCGTGCAGCAATTTTGGCTGCCTGGTCTGCCTTCATGTTTCCTTGTGCCACATCGCTGTCATCCCTCTGATGTCCTCGACAATGCATTACAGCCACTTGCTGAGGTAGTAACACAGCCTCTAATAACTGTAAGATCTCGGTTCGATATTTAATAATACTACCTTGAGCCGTCAACAATCCTCTTTCCTTCCACAAGGCTCCATGTATATGTATTATTCCAAAAGCGTATTTAGAATCTGTCCAAATATTCACTCTCTTATCCGTACTCAGTATTAAAGCCCGAATTAGAGCGATCAGTTCTGCTTTTTGCGCTGACGTTCCTGGCATTAATGCCTTTGCTTCAATTACTTCAAGCTTAGTAACCACAGCATATCCAGAATATCGTGTTCCATTCTCAACAAAGCTGCTACCGTCAGTGAATAATGTCCAATCAGGATTTACAAGAGGAATATCTTTCAGATCTACCCTACTGGCGTAAGTTTGTTCAATCACCTCGATACAATCATGTTCCAGCTCGCCTTCCTCTATTTTGCTACCTAAAAATTCAGCGGGATTCAAACATGTTGTTATCTTTAAAAATATATCATCCTGTTCTCTCAATATTGCTTGATATTTCAACATTCTACTGGATGACAACCAATGACCCCCCTTTTGTTCCAAAACTGCAATCACCATGTGGGGCACAAATACTTCCATTTTTTGTTCCCAATGTCAATTTTAACGCAACTGTAACAGTAATGCAGTTTTCATACCTTTCTGTCGCCACGAAAATGTCATCCACATATTGCAACAATAAGTATGCTTTTGATGGTAATTGAAAATATCCCTGCTCCTTCCAATCCTCCAGTTCTCGTGCCAGTTGATTCCCAAATATCGTAGGACTATTTTTGAAGCCTTGTGGTAACCTGGTCCAGGTCAGCTGTCGTTTTCTTCCTGTATTCGGATTTTCCCATTCAAACGCAAATAATTTCCTACTTTGTAATGCCAATGGGATGCAGAAGAAAGCGTCTTTTAAATCAATTACAGAAAAGTATCTAAATTGTTCTGCCACAGATGTTAACAATGTATAAGGATTTGCATTTACAGCTCTTAAATCTTGAACTAACCTATAATCTCCGTTAGGTTTTCTTATAGGAAATATTGGTGTAT
Organism: Apteryx mantelli; assembly: GCF_036417845.1. Taxonomy (NCBI): domain Eukaryota; kingdom Metazoa; phylum Chordata; class Aves; order Apterygiformes; family Apterygidae; genus Apteryx; species Apteryx mantelli. The sequence goes on along the minus strand of NW_027118786.1, from coordinate 475,687 downwards.
TATATTCAGATTCACATTCTTCTAACACATTGTGCATCAAAAATTTTGCAATTAATGGTGCTACCCCTTTCCTAGCTTTTAACTGTATAGGATATTGTCTAACTCTTACCGGTTGGACACCTTCTTTCAATTCTACTATGACAGGTTTTGCTGCTTTTGCTAATCCCGGTATTTGTGTCTCCCATACCCATGGTACTACAGCGTTTTCTACCTCTATTGGTATTGTTGTATTAGCTATTTCTTTTACTATAAATATTCTAGCTATTTCTTCCTCAGGTATCTGCAACTTAGCTTTTCCATTTTCAAATATTATTTTAGCATTAAATCTTGACAATAAGTCTCGTCCTAACAAAGATGTAGAACAATCCGGTACATAGAGAAATTCATGATCTAATTCTTTTCCCCTAAAATTTAGATGCAATGGCCGCAGAAAGGGCCGTTGCTCTGTTTTTCCTGTAGCTCCTACCACAGTTATCATCGTATCTCTTATCTTTCCTAAACAAGTATTTAAAACAGAATAAGTTGCCCCAGTATCTACCAATAATTGTTTCTCTTCCCCATCAATTTCTATTGTCACTTTTAATCCATCACTTAGTCAGCTACTATGTTGCCCCAAATGTCCTAACATCATTGTTTCTGCCATTGGTGTTTCTCCTACTGAAGTCTGCTGGGCCAAATTCATTTTCACTGGGCACTCATTTTTCCAATGTCCCTGTTGTCTGCAAAACGCACACTGATTTATCCCTAGCTGATTTTGAGGTATTCCCCGCATGCCTCCTACCCTGCATCCTCCTCGACCTCGTCCTCTACTTCTGCCTCTTATTCCTTGATTTACTCGTTGTAACATTGCTAATAATCCTGCCTGATTTCTCTTTGTGGTTTCTTTTTCCCTATTATTGTACACTTTCCAGCTGATTGCTTCCAAATTACTAAATCTCCTGGGGAAAAAGGAACTTTCACATATACTTTATCAGTCCCCAAAATTGCCTCTCGTAAAGGGGCTAATAATACTTTACTGTTTTGCTCTTGTTCCTTCCTCCCTTGTCTTGTTCTCTGTGCAATTGGGGTTCGTTGCGCTTGTCTTGGGCATGATGAATGCCCTGGCGAACCCTTCGGTGTTAACTTAATCTGGATCGCTCCAGTATTAATTGATTCTGACGGTTTTACCGCCTTAATACCATCAGTATCACTATCGTCCCCTGCATCTATATCGGACATCGCAGGGGCCGTCGGTGATACTAAAAGTGATACATCCTCTGGCTCTCTTATTGAATTTTGTATTGCCAAACAAGTCATACACTTCTTATTACTTACACATCCTTCACATTTTGTTTTACCTTTTTCAGGATGTACCAACAACATTCCACATTCTCTCTGCATATCTGGATGATTACGTAAATCATAAAATAGATCAACATATGGTACTTCATCCCATTTTTCAAGTTCTTGACAATATCTCATTAATGGACCTATAACACCCGGATCTAAACTTCCGTGTTCAGGCCACCGGGGTCCATCATACTCATATTGTGGCCACCAATTCGCACAATAATCTATAAATCGACTTTTACTCATACTCTGAAAATATCCCGCACTTTTCCAATGCTTTAATAAACATCCTAACGGAGAATTATCCGGTATTACCATGGTCTTACACATTCACTCCACACACACACACTAAATCTACGGGGTAGAAAACGGAAAGATAGCCTCTGATGGGAAACAAAAGACCAAACCAAACTCACGAGACAGCCACGTATGTCCGTGAGTGCTGGACCTGCGGGGCTTTCGCTCCGTCTGACGGCCAGCGCCTAGGCTTCCACAGACCAGACCTCGAGCTCGTTAGCCCAACCTTGCGTGAATCGCCGTCACGTCTTATTAGGCAGGCACCCAACCAAATATTACAATAAAGCACCTTCGGGCTTACCACTTTGGGATGTCAGGAGCAGCACAGAGCGGGCGCAGCCGATGGCTCCCCGAGAATTCCTCGGTGCCGGCACGGAGCAAAATCGGAAAGCGAACCGTCAACACTACTCCCGAAGTCCCACCTGGGTCGCCAGAAAACTGTTGCCCGTAAAGAAACACATAACTACAAAAGCAGTTATATGCGGTGCTTTATTCAGGGCCCGGGGTCTCAGGGACTCATGTCCAAAGCTGAGAATCCCACCCCTTTGATTGATTCCATCACATATATAGTATTCGGTTGCATAGCATAATCAACAGAGTTGCTATAGAATTCGGTTACATAACATAATCAACAGAATTGCTAAGTTACATGATTGTTTCCCATTTACGGTTTCTTCAGTTACTGTTGCCAAGATTTGCTTAACATTTACCTAGTTCATCAGACCGTACAGTTACCCAGCACCTGTGATTATACTTTCATACGAGGATCCCAAGTATAGCCTATTCTAATCAATATAATGTAACAATCTGACATTCTGCAATATTAAAATCAATATAGCGTATGGGAATATGTAATTATTTCCTAAGAAGCACTTTTGTCCAAGGAAGTTTAAATAACAAGGTTCAGACACTAAGGTAGCGAGGTGCAGCTTTGCTGTTGAAGAAGAGAAATTGCAGCAGATTTCCTACTGAATAGCAGGACTACTTCTGCTACTGCTTACAATTAGTGCCTCACTTCCCTCCCTACAAGCTCAGCTATGATGATCTCAGGCAGACTGAAGCTGCCTCTCCTTGAGCTCTTTGCCAGGGAGGAATTGCTTGGCAGTAATCAAAGCATCCAGAGGAGAGATGACCCCTGCAATTTATCTCACATCAGATCTCGACAATAGCTTGGCCTGGCAATTGTCATTGGCTTATTATTTTGTCTTCAATGAGACCTAGTGGCTACACATGAGAAGCAGAGTTTGGGCTGTTATCTGATAGTCTCTGAAGTGCTCTGCTCAGTGAAGCTGGACCTGGAGCTTTACCACATCAGGGGATCACATTGTATCAGTGGAATGACTGAACCCAAGACTAAAGGGCCACATGAACCTGCCATGGTACAGTGCTAAGCCATTACACACAGTAATGTGGGGATAGAAGTGTAGCTGGAGCAGTAGCCATTTCTGCTTAAGAGAAGAAAAATAGAGGAAGAGTTCTTCCTCTAAACCCATACTTACTTCCCACAAGGGGGCCTCCTCCCCCGTCCCCATTTCTAACATCTAAGAAAAGGGAAGCTAATATTGGTGTCTCTGGCATTAAGTCTGGAGGAAGCAGCACTCACATTGGTAACAGATTCCACTTCTTTCCTTGAGAGGAAGGCAAGCCATACAGAAGAGAAACAAGTATGACTCTTATTATGTCAGTCCCTCACTCCCAATGGCAAGCAAGGCATTTGCTCTATCCTCCTCAGCTACTCCATAGTCTGGTAAGTCTGGGGTGGGGGGAAGGGGAAGCTGTTTGGAAGATGGCTAAGCTTGGTAGCTGAAGAGCTTTTGGCTCAACTGGAGCACCTCCTGGCTAGGAGATGGTGGTGCCAACAGGACCAGCACCAGCAAGTATCTGTCACCTATGCTTTAGTGATTTCCCATCCCAATGGGTCCGCATCTTTCCCAGGCAGCCACTCCAGCAGTCCACTCTCCCACCACAGACCTTGAAGTCTTCACCAGACAGAAGACAACTATAACTCTAAGAGGGGAATTAGGCATAAGAGGTGTGGCAGAACACACCTACCCCCCCACATGCACACACACACACACATCTCAGGCCCAAAGTGTGGCAGAGCGCAACTACCCCCCCCCCATATCAGGCCCAAAGTGTGGTGAAGCACAACTATCCCCCCCATGCACAAACACCTTATCTCAGGCCCCAGCTGACCTCAAATAACTGACTGCGCCCAGAGCTGACCAGGAGGAACTAGGTGATACTGGTTGCAACTGGTGAGGCCAGAAATGGGCATGAGAAAAAAAGGTACAACTCCACACCAAATATTGTATGACCATGAGTCAAACTCCATGCCCATAAATAGCGCTGCAGCCTAGAGCCCCTTGAGCTCTCCTGCACAGCAGCAGGCTGCACAGCAGTGAATGTCCCCTTGAGTTGGGAGGACATATCATGAACTCCTTGCTAGAGAGGAGGAAGCATTGGATGCTTCAGCTGTTTTACTTCTGGCCCAAGTATCAGCCCCTACTCCTGAATGGATCTACAGCCATTTAGGAAGTGTGGCCCTGCTACCTCACCTCCCTCAAGAGTTCTTAAGACTTCTTACTTAATTCATCAATACCCAATAGTCACCACAGATGTGACATCTCACCCTCAGCTGGAATGGTGTGTGTGTAAAGTTATCCCAGAAAAGACTCCCCCCAGAGCTGAGCCAGGCAGACTGTGTTCAGAGCCTTACTCCCTTTACATGAGGGTGGCAGAGGTTTCATGGGTCCCTGCTCCTACTGCCTGTGCTTCCTTCTCCTCCCTTGGAGAGAAGGGTCCCACCAGCCAAGAGAGAGGCATGTTGTTCTTCAGGTAGTCCAGCAGCTCCTCCATGTACTCCTGGATCACAGCCAGCTTCCCCTGGCTCTGGGTCAAGATGCTGCTGGACAAGTCCTGGAAGGAGCTTGCTGCTGAGAAAGCAGCATGAAACTCCTCTAGGTTACCAAGAGATTGTTTCACCTTATTCTGAAGGCTTGAAGGCAGGCCTTGGATTGCAGATACTATTTTACAGCAGGTGATCTGCAGCTGATGTGTGATACTGCGTGCCATGAGCAGGGCCAGAGACTCCATCTCCTAGAAGGAGGCAGAAAGGAGAAGGTCAGAGGAGCAAGTTACTTTAAGAAATCAAGCAGGGAAAGGGTGAATCAGATCCCTCTGCTTCCCTCCCCATGGGCATACCTCTGGCTTTGCAGAGTTTGCATCTCCACTCTCCCTAGGACACTTCTTACTCCAGTCCAGCCACATCTGGCATAGTTTCTCTTGACCTTCCTGAAGCTTTTGGTTAAATCCTTGCTTAAACACTTCAATCTGGGGGGGGAGGGGGGGGAATCAGAGTGTCTCAAGACAGAAACCTGCTGGTCATCAACACAGCTGTCACTGTCATAGTGAGGTTGAGACCAAGTCGTACATTTGGCCCTGTCTTGCTCTCCAACAGGGAGGCAGAGCTCTACCTACCAGTTCAATGATGCAGTGAAGCTGTGCAAGGGCCTCCTGCATGCCCTGCCAGGCCCGCTTCATTTTATCAGTTGAGCGCAGGTAGGCAAACTGGCGGAGTTCATCAGAGAGAGACCCCAACCGCACAAAGTACCTCTGCTTCTCCTGCTGCTGCTCCACAGATATTATGTCTGTGCCCTCCCCAGATGCTGCCAGTTTGGCTGAGGAGAAAGACAATGCCTGTAAGTGTCTGACCAGAGATGCTTAATAAGAAAACTAAACAAGCATCAGGAGAGCTTGGACTATGAGCCAGGTAGCCTCCAACATGGCACTTCCTATTAGTTCTTAAACCCATTTCAAAGATGAGAAAACAAGGTTGGTATCCCCATTTTGATGATCCTCATTAAATATGCAGGCACATATGCCACTTCCTGACCTAGTTCCTCATTTCCAATAGGCAGACTGAGGTCATCTCCTGTTTCCTCCAGCACAGCTCCTGCTCTGCTCACAGCCATCTGGCACACTCTGGAATCTGTAACCATTGCCACACTGCTGGTCACTGCAGATCTGGCAGCCTCCATGCCACTCTGAAGAGCCTCCTTGGTTGCATCTATCACCTCTGTCACTTTGCTGCTCACAGCATCCTCGGCATCAGCCACTCTGGATGACATTAGCTCTTTTGTGTCAGAGAGAACCTACGGAAATAGGTTAGTGTCAGATAAGAACTGCAGTGCTCTGTGACCCAGTCCCTGCTGCACCCAGAGGAGTCTTCAGACAGTATCTCCTGTTTGCTTTCTTACTCCTAAGAGAGCTCACTCTATGCACTCAGAGATTTGTTTCCTCAAGAGAACTTGAAGTATTTCTATCCTTGTAAAGGCCAGCTCTGCCCTCCTCTTCCAGCCAAGGAGGGCATAGCCTTTGGTTCTTACCTGGTCCATTGACTTTTGAAGGAGAGGGAGCTTCTCCCCTACTTTATCCAAGCCCTTGGAGGCATATTTGTTTGCCACAGCAACTGCAGAAAAGAGGAGGTGTCAAGACTTGGGTTTTCTACTATTTCATCTTGCAAGTCCTGCCTTCCCGATTATGCTGCCTTGCAGGGACTGTGGGTAAAGACTCCCACTCAGGCAGATGTGTTTTGATATAAACTGGATTTGCTGAGCAGCTTGTCTTGGTTTCCACTGCTGCTTGGTCTTGAGCTAAGTCTGTTCACTTTGAGAATAACCAGTCCCGACTTGCACTAGCAAGAACATAGCCACATACTTTGGAGTCCCACCTGCAGCTTGTTTAGTTCTTGACCAGACAGTTGCTTAGCTCTCACTTCTGCCCTAGCCTCCATGTCCCAGGGATCTAGAATCACACAGTAAACAGGAGGGGGCCCACTCTGGTCTTAGAGTTAAACCAGGCCTGTCACATCAGCTGTTTTGTCAGACCCTTGCCATCAGGATCAGCCCCCCTCCCTCCATGAGGTTTAAAAACTTCTCACATGCTGAGGGTCTAGTTCTGGTTCTTGGGTTTTTTTTGTTTGTTTGTTTGCTTCCCCCCCCCTCCCATTTGTGGGAGTCGGGGGGGGGGGGAAGGCAGCTCCACAGGAAACAGGACCATTAGTAATGATAGCCCTCCAAGTGGGGCTTTTCTTCCAGCCCCCATGGGCTTCTAAGAATCAAACTACAAGCAGCTGTCACCTAATACTTTGGGCCTGGCAAGATCAGTTTTAGGGTAGTCAACACCTGAGTCAAATCCAGTCCTTCAGGAAGAGACACTTCTTCACACTACTCTGATTAGGACTCAGCCTTTTTTGCTTTACTTGTAAGTCTGGAGCTATCCCTTTAGTAAGTCAATGAGAGAGGTGCCTTTCCACACCCAAGGGCTCCTTTCAGGGTTGGAAGGAACCAAAGAGTTAGGAGTCCCTCTGGGAAGGGGATTTGGCCCTCACAAGCAGGTGTAAGCCTCCCCACCACATTACCTTGAGGCTCTAGTGTAGTCAGAACCGTTTGCACACAGGTAGCTGTGGCTTCAGTCACACTCTTCACTCCTTGCTCTGCTGCCTCACCCACAGATCTGATGTAGGGGTGGCTCTCCTTGGTGGAGACATAAGCTGTAGAAACCACATCACAGGCAGAGCTGACCAAGGTCAGGTTAGCCACCAGATTTATTGCAGCCTACGAGGGCAAAAAAAATAAAACAAGCCATGAGGCTTCCAAGCCTGACAGAGCTTTCTATGCAGCCCTGCACCAAAGCTTCACCTTTCTGCCTGTTCAAGTAACCTGGTCTGGTTGAAGGAGAGCAAACCACAGCTCATATTCACTTCAAAACCTGCAACTCACTAAAGAAACAAGCTGTGGAACGCTATTGATATTTATGGTTGGTCCATAACAGAAAGGTTTTCTTCCAATACAGAGTCATCCAAGGGACAGAGGAGAGTGTAGACAGTCTCAGTACTGCTAGAACCTTGCCCAGCTCCAGTTCATTTGACGTAGTTATTAAACAATTCCAGGAAAAGCTTTATCAGAACAGGATTGCATTGATGTTAAGCTGGAAGACTCCACACTAGTCAGCAAGACACACGCTGCAGTCCACAGAGGCAAGTGCATCAGGTTTTGGGGCCCCCAAGACATGGGAGCCATTCCACGAAAGCATTGCCCAGGCTCTCGACTAGAGGTGTAGAGAAGCATCACTCCTAGGCAAGAGCCAGGCTATTTTGCTTAATCTAGCAGGTTACTTACAGGGTCTTCAGGCCTGCTCTTTTGGCTGTGCCACCACTCATTCCCAGAGAAGCTGCAGGGCACAGGCTGAGCAGAAGAGACTCCTCCCTTTGGGCAGGCTTAGTTTCCCCCTAGCCACAGTAGCAGCCGCTTCCTCACACCTGCACCCAGAAGCTGCTGCTCCAGTTACAGCTCACACAGAGTACCTACCTGCTGTTCCAAGTGTCTCCCCCCCGCTGATGTGGGGGACATGCTGGCAGGATGTAGAAAGTCTAAGATCTATTTACACGTTCACTTTCAAATGCATTTGATTTCTGATTTGCCTTTAGTTGCAACAATGAAGGAATGTATTTACCTGGGACAGGACAAATTGGAAGACAAGTTGCCAAACCTGCAAGAACCAGATGACAAGGTAACAGTTTCTGGTGGATGGGAGGCCAGGCGAACTTGCTTGTCTAGCTGGACCTGGCCAGTCTCCTTGTTCTGGGCTGAGAGAAGAGCAAGGCTCTCTTCTCTTCTCCCACCAGGTATCTTGTGAGTCACTCATAACTGACTTCAGTATTGAATCTCTTTGAACCCTTACCCAGCAAATGGTGTGCCTTGGTCCTGAACTTCTATGCAATAAAATTTAGACTTAAATCTGGTCTGTAGAAACAAACAAAACAAAACAAAAGAAGGGTGGTGGGTGGCTATGACCTCCAGAGAAAAGCCTTGTTACAGACCAGTTGAATCTACATACATGCAACTTCTACTGGAGAGGAAAGAACCAATATTGACTGAAGGAGTACCTTGACTAAAAATGCTAATCCTTCAGTCTAACACAGAACTAGAAATTCTCGCCAACTAGGAACATCCCCCCCCCCTTCTTGGTGTCCATGACATGTTCTTCTGGAATGCTCTCCCTCACAGAGGAGATGAGACCCGGGTACCTGCCAGTTCCCTTGGGCTGGCTCAGATGTCCGTTCCCCCTGCTTCCTACCCCAAGGCTCTTCTAACAGCCTAAACCAGCTCCTCCTTTCACTCCCAACATCCTTTGGTTATTTTTGCCTGAATGGCTCTTTTGACTGTCTGATCAAGCCTGGTGCATTTAGTCAATAGACTTAAATGCAAATTCTGAAGTTAGATGGCAAACATACTGTAATCTGTACTCAGTAGCTGCAGTGCAGACACTCCTGGCGCTGGACTTTCCTGCTGAAATGATTAAAAGACAAAGGAAACAAACAAATAGTTACTCTCCAAAAACAAATGAGTGTTACTTGAGCACTCTGTATTGAGAGTTTCAATCCTGCAGCTCTGTCCCAACTGGGAAAAGTTTGAAGCTGCAAAGCCAGAACCCTCTGGAGCTGTCACAGCTGTTCTGACTTGCCCTTCTGTCCCCTTCTCTCCTAGCTGGTGGGTTGGTACTCTGCTACATGCATGTTCTAGAGTCCATCTTCTGGGAAGATGTTAGAGCACAGCTGGAAACTCTTTGTATCCTTGCTGCTGGACTACTGTCCCTTGACAAATTTGAATACTCTAACCTGAGGTGAAGTTTCTTAACATTTGTTGTCCCACGTTCTTCTCACTGAAGCTCTCAATGACAATTTTAACAAACTGTCAGATTATTTTTGTGGAAGGTCCCATGCAAGTCTCATTACAGTTTCCACATCCCACAAACTGGGTGAACTGCACCCCAAGCAGAGCTTACTCACACTTGTAGTCTGACTTATTCCCCACCTGGGCTGGTCAAATAGCTCTGATGTTGAAATAGTCTCATCAACCTCACGGTTGTACCAAATGCTGTTCTACAGAAGTGGGTACATTCAGTCTTCTGATCTCTCTCTAGGTTCTCTCTGGCATCAAAGAGCTGGTGTCACCCAGCATCACTGGTGCCGAAGATGCTGCGATCAGAGTGGCGGTGTTGGAGGCAGCCAGGGAAGTTGTTCAGAGAGTCCTGGAGTCTGCTAGGTCCGTGGTGACCAGCCAGGGCATGGCAGTGGATTGCGAAGCAGGCAAGATCACTGACAGAAGTGTGGAAGCTGTGCCAGGAAAATCGGATCACCATTTCCCCATCACAGATGAGGAACTAGGTCAGAAAACACTTGCGTGAGGCAGATCTGCAAAGAAGATCTTTCTAGGCTTCTCTGCAATGTAGAGAGGTAGCGCGAGTGTGTGTGGTTGGGGTACTCGGCCTCCCAGTTCCTGCTATATTTGGGGGATACAGACACTTTTAAAAGCCATGGTCACTCTGACTCTAACCTGCAAGGCTTCATGACTGCTGACCATCTGTCGTATGCAGTCTAGGACAATTAACAATTAACTTCTCATCGCTGTTTTTTCCAGCTGACCTTGTGGTCTCTGTGGAGGGGACTGAAGGGGCAGCTGTCCAGCAGCAGTCAGACCATCAGGGTTATTTCACACATCTGAGTTCCTTGCCCACTCATCTGCATCAAAAAGCCTACCAGTGCTTCTTAGCCAAAGTGAGGAAGATCAAGATGGTCACACAGGAGACTTTCTCAAAGTTGCAGGAGGTCATTGAGCTGGTAGGAACACTGTTCTGTCTCCAAGCGTCCTGTCTTGAAGCTGCTTGCTGTACAGCAGTCTTCCCCTTTACTCCCTGTGAAGACCAGGAGGATCTCTGTGCCAGCTCACAAGCTGGCTGGGGTAGTCACAAGGCAAGTCTTGCTGCTATAGTAATTCACCCTTGTCTTCGCTTTCCTGTCCTACTCCAGATTGATTGTGTCAAGCAGGGTATTGATCAGAAGCTTCAAAATGGGCAGGAGAAGCTGCACCAGATGTGGCTGACCTGGAACAAGAAGCAGCCGAAAGAGAGTGAGGACGCAACTTCCTTGGAGCTGAAGGTAGTGGTCTGCTGGAGATGCTGGCTCACTGAAGCTGTTTTGGGGTGGGAGTGGGTGCACTGGGAGCTGCTTCTAAAGCTTCCTTTCCTCCCCTGTAGTGGCTGGAGGTCCAGATTCTGGCCATGTCTCATGGCATCACCCAGCAACTGCAGCACACTCTGCAGACTCTACTGGCCAACAGCCAAGGCTTCCCATCCAGCATCCAGGACAAGATGCAGCAGGTACAGCAGGAATTATAGGAGACCCACAACTCCTTGCAGGCTGCTGCTTCTTTCCAAGACCTGTCCAGGAACATCCTGACCCAGAAACACCATTTAATGAACACAGGCCAGGAGTGCATGAATGAACTGCTGGAGTATGTGGAACATAATAGACCTCTTGCCTGGCTGGTGGGACCTTTCACACCATCTTCTAGAGCCTCTGTAGGATCACAAAAAGGGACAAAAGAGAAGGAAGGTGAGGGGAATAAGTCCTCTAATACCTACTCTTGTGGGAACCAACTTCTCTAGCTAGTACTGATATAAAAGTTTCCCCTGAACTGTGACTCCTGCTGTTGATAGTAAATCATCCCTCCCCTGCAGTGCTTAAAACTGATCAATGACTTCTAATCCAGGAGTACTCAGGATTCAAGAACAGTTTTGTAACAACAGGCATTCTTGCATGTAAAAAATAAGCAAGCCTGGTGATCCCAAGCCACCTCTAAATAAATTAAGATCAAGCGTGTATGATGCAGAAAGCTTTCTGAAATAAAGTCATGTGTCATCACTTGAGGCACTCCTCTGCTTGGCTACCCACCACAGCTTTGCTCACCCACGTGTTGGGACATAACCTTCATTTCTCACTGTGTCCCGCAGGAACATGCAGTGCATGGTGAGGAGCAGTAATCACTAGGTGCTGCAACTTGTGTTCCACGAGAGCCCCTGGTCCAGTCATGGTCTGTCTATCTACATTGCAATATTGCAGTCTATCTTCCCTGCCCAACAAGGTTAGCCTAGTTCAAAAGGTCTTTCCAGATGAATCCCAATGCTGCTTTTTCCTTATAGTGTCAGCGTTTCATTCCTAGGAACATTCTGTAAGACCTATCTGCAGTCTACCTAAAATGGTTCGCCTAGATCTAGACGCCTGACTGTGCGTGGGTAGTGTGTATGTAAAACCCTGTGGGTTTCCCAGATGAAAAAACATTAATGTTTTTGCTTCTACTGCCTATGGTGAGTGTGAGCTGTCACACAGTAAAAAGCAAACAGCTAGATTTCTTCTTAAATTCCTTTAGTTGCCATCAGAGAAAAGCAGAACTGTTTACAAAGAGGTGAGTGTATCATCCTGGCTCAGCACCTGTACTCCTGCAGAAAACCTTTCAAAACCATACTGATTTCCAAGAAACTGCTACTATTCCCTCTTGCACCCACTCTTTATCGCTTGTTTTTCATGGCTCTTTTTGAAAGTAAAATGTTTTGCTAAGTCCCCTTAGCAGAAAAAAACTCATACAGAGGTAGAAAACAGCAAGCAATTTTGTGTTGTGGGTATGCTGCTGTTAGTACCAAAGAGCATGTCCCAGTGGTTTGTATCACAGAGGAACAGAAACTCTCCAGATGGAAATTGCTGTTCAGATCCTTTGTAGTATTGGCTTAGCCTTGCTTAGCCTTTCTGTCTTAGAAAGATGTATTGAGTGTGATAGCTGTCAGCCTGCTGCGGAGTTTAGCATACTGCTGGACAGTCAGGTTTCAACAACTGTGTAGTTATGGTGACAATTACCACTGTTGCCTTGGCTGAAGCTGCCGAGCACCTGTATTTATAAGGAAAATAAAGATGAACGGTCAAAAATAAAGGGAGACTCTTGAAAAAAGAAACAGGAGAGTTTCCTTTGTCTGGGTTTTTCTCCTCCAATAAAGATCAGCATACCCCTTCCCCTGGAATCTGTTAAATCAAATTATTTTGGTTTAATGGGTAACCTTTTTCCCCATCTCTTTTAGCAGCAGAGGAGGAGAGGGAAAGTAAAGCAGGACAGGAAGAGGTAGCCAGAATTGGTATTGGCTATACCTTGTGCTTGTAGGCTGATCACCTAATATAAGGTGATGCAGAGAGATTAGGGAAGCTGAGAGTGGTGAACTGAAGTGGAGAATCCATTGCTGCTAGACCACTGACAGTCAATGAGAAAACCTGTGCCAGCATCTCAGGGCTGGAGTCGCTGCTATAGAGACTGTATCCAACTCAGTGGCAGGTTGCTAAAACAGCCAAAGGACCCAAGAAGTAGACTGACTCTGAAGGACCAGACAACATCAAGCTGACTGCTCTGAAAAGGAGTTTGGCTTTTTTTTTTTTTTTTTTTTTTTGGACAGCATGGGTGGTATTGACTGAACACAGTAATTGGCTGAGCAAAGTTTGGTCTTCAGAACTGAACCTAACCCATCAGTATGTACTAGGAACTGTTCCAGTCTGGGGTGGGGGAGGACAGAGATCCAGAAGCAGAGATTTGCTTCTTATCTCCTTTATCTCAGATGTGCTGAGCGTGTTGCAAGTGCTCGTAAATCCCTATAACAACAATCTGGAAGAGACTAGTGGAAGGACAGAGAGCTGAGCCTTGCTTGGGCAAGCTGCCTGGCCACAAGCTTTGACTGTGCTGCTACCATTTCAATTTATTTAACATAGGAAGGATGATTTAACCCACCTCATCCACACTAGACAAGGAAGAAAAATACACTTCTTTAAAACAGCTAAGTTAGAAATCAGCATTTCTGCAATACAGCTGGATCAGTCTACCCCTATTTTTAACAGCTGGCCAAACTCTCTGCACCAGCTGGGCTCATTCCTGTAAATGGTTCTGCTCCCCAAACTGAAGGCTGTTGTGGATAAGGAGGTCTCTGTGAGGCACTGCAAAAATGCCCCTTTCCCCAGGGCTGTTCTTGCACAAGGTGAGCCTAACGTGCCACCCCTCAGGTGTGCTGCCAGAGGTAATCTGAATATTGGCTCTGAAAGTGTGGCAAAACCTCTTATTGGAAGGAAGATGTGTAAGAAGCCACCTGAGGGCTGGGCCGAGCTCAGATGGGAAAGCTGGCACCTCTGAGAAGGAGATGGTGTGATGCTCTGATGAGCTGAGTGTCCCCGCATGGGGAGGGAGAAGGCAGGGAATGGCAGGGAGGTTGTTTGTAGGATGTCAGCAACACCACAGGTGAGTTCTCAGCCATGTCTGTCACCAGCTGAAATATTCTTGCTAGGGGGTGTGTGTGTGAAGGAATGGGGGGGGGGGTTCTCCCTGTTCAGTGCTGAGACCACATGTTGTTGAGGAGAGCTAGTGTCCAAGGCGGGGGATGGAGATAATACTGATGCTCTGTTGTTAAGGACACAAACTGAGTGAAAGTTTCATGTCACAAGTCATGGAAGGTAACTGATTCAACAGGGCCTGACAGTCTGCTCCTGAGCAGTTGGTGCTGGAGAAATCAGTGAATCAGCTAGCTCAGTTAATCTAAGAGGGTTACAGTCAACGATTTATTTTGTCTTCTTATTGCATAGTAAGCATCTGCACCAGTTGCAAATGAATCCCTGTTTCTGTGCTCATTGTTGCATTGACATCTGAAGACCACAGAGCTATTGTGAAAGAGAACTGCTCCAACCAAGTCAAAGGAGAGCCTGTGGATGCTGTATCCATGACGACAGCTCCTTCCACTTTCAAACATTCGACACCAATTAAAGGGAGTCTTCCCAGTGTTAATAATGGGACTAGAGATGCCAGATCATTGAGCTGGATGTGGGAACTGTGGGATACTGTCCTTAGTTCTGTCAGCTGCCTGTGGGGAGACTTTTTCTGCGGCCCTTCAGCTCCTTGTCCCCATCTTTAAAATGGAGATCATGATTTTGACCTTCTTCTGCAAAATGCTTTGTGATCTGCTAATGAAAAGTGCCATATAAAATATAGGGATTAGTGATTATAAACTCCACACTTACCATTCAAAAGGCAGCTCATGCTCAAGACAAGCCACAGTCCCTGTAACTAGAGAAATACAGTTCCTCTGTGTAGATCTGGTGAGCACCAGTTTTCAAGTCCTTGACTTCACTTCACCAGGAGTAAGAGGCACATTCAGCCTCCGATGCAGTGATGTGCATATGCAGACGTTTGACTCTGAGCATGTAAGCAGAGCCACCAGGAGGACAGGCTGGGCTCTGCTGCTCATCAAAGTTTGCTCCTTCTGCTGGACCTGGGTGATTTGACACAGCGACTGCACAAAATAGATTTCTCCCCCCCCCGAGAAAGTACCAGCAGCTGGCCTCCACTGGCATCCCCTTTAGCAGGACCAGGACTTCTAGGCAGGCTGGATTACAGTGCAATTTTTGGCTGAAGCAGAGCTCATGTTGGATTACCCATACAAGACCATGCAAAACGCTCCAACAGCGTTCTTCACTCAGCAGTTGACATCTGGCTAACTGCACTTGGTTTCAATTCAGAAGACATCTGGGGGGCTTGCAATATGCATGTGAGCAGAGGGGGTTGTTGCTCTTCAGCAGCGCAAAGTAGGAGCTCTGAATGCCCTTCTGCTCTACAACACGCTTGCTCAGACTGCACCAGCCTTTTCCAGGCACCTCTGATTCATGTCATCAGCAGGTAACTTAGGCCCAATAGTTGAAGAGAGCACCCACTAAACTGTCAGAAAGACCCTGTAAACTATTCAGAAATTTCATCTGAATTCCCTTCCGTACAAAGATACTGGAGCTTGAAATATGTACAGAGCACCAAGGAATAGGCTCTAGCAGCAGATTTTTAAATCAGTGCTTTAGGCAGTCTCCTTAGCAGCTTGTTAGATGTTTTATAAGTGTCCTTCCCAGCTACAGAAGAAATAATAATACTAACGATTGTGTCAGATACAAAATAATTTTGCAGCCTTTTTCTCTGCAAGCTCTCCAGTTTCGATAAATCATACACCCTTCCATGCAAGGAAAGGTATCTAAAACCATAGTAGAGACAGCGTGGCAGGAAGACCAAAAAAAAAGCCAGGGCCATCTTTTTCTGAGTTAGTTCCAGCCAATAATTTGTTTGCCTTAGCAAGTCATGCATTTGCTGAGCTGTGATACCTTCCCATTAGCATAGCTGAGTGCTCTCTGGGCTCACAGGAGGAGGTGTTAGAATTAAGCATGGAGAAGCATAATAAAGGAATCAGAGATGGGTTTTTTTTCTTCTTCTTCTCTCTCCTGGTTTTGTTTTTCTGTAGC
Organism: Apteryx mantelli; assembly: GCF_036417845.1. Taxonomy (NCBI): domain Eukaryota; kingdom Metazoa; phylum Chordata; class Aves; order Apterygiformes; family Apterygidae; genus Apteryx; species Apteryx mantelli. Next base: position 459,861 of record NW_027118786.1, on the reverse strand, counting down.
AGCAAGACTGAAAGATGTGCGAATGGTTTGGAATCACTTCCCTTACCAAAAATAAAAGTTCTGATTTAAGTAGGGCTGGGAGACTCTGAGAAAGGAAAGAAACTTATCTCTCTTGCTGAGAGGAGACAGACCCACCTATCTGGAGCCAGACAAAAACTCGAAGAGCTGCCATGCTGCATTTAAGGTGGCCCATCTGGTGCTGGCACTGGTCTCTTGCAAGCACATGGACTGCATTAATTTCTCTCTTCCAAGAGAAGTGGGACCCATGCATTGGCATGGCGCTCCCGGGTCCTGGTTCTCATGTACCTGTATGTTTCACTGGTCTGCAAAGTGGACCAGCATGACCAAGAGAGGTGGTGGACATCCAAAGTAACCCAGAGCTGGGGTGGAAAGATAGTCACCCTGGCAGTGGCTGCTGTGGCAGAATATCCCTTCAAGCAGGGAAGTGATTTGAAGCTGAATGTCCAAGGCACTGGGTGAGTGTTTTAACCAGTGAACTGTGAGAACTAATAAGCTCCCTGCCCAGGATGATTGTCCATGTGGATATGACCACACCTGAGTGATTGCATCAATCAGACAGGAGAAGCTTTCCTAGGTAGAAATATCCCTGCGGATGGCAGAGATGAAGCAGGGCAGAAAGGACACAGATGCCTTTGCCTTCTACCCAGCAATAAAGCAGTCAGCAGTGAGGGGTTTATTTCTTTGATTTTAAAGATGGAATATCATATAGGGGAAGTGGCAAACATATTTTACACTTCTCCTTTGAAATTGGTAGTTTATTTCTAACAAAATCATTGCAACCCAGGCTAGCATTTTTTGAAGTACCCAGAAGTAGCCAGTAAAAATCTACATTTCCAGGTATTCTCTGAAACTCTATGTTTAATTTTCATTATGGATGATGGAAAAAGGTCCCAGGAATGACTGTAAGAAAAGAAAGAAAAGAAAAAAGATGCCCTGAAATGAGCAGAGGAGAATGAATCTTCAGTGTCCAATGCAGTTACAGACCAAGAATAAATAACTTACACTGCTAGATCAATCTTCCTATGCTGATTGTATTCATCTACTCTTTTTGTTCTGAATAATAGAAAACATCACTCCAGACTCTGCAGAAAGTAGACTGAGACCAACAGCTCCAGTATCAGGGTCTGGGCTCCGATGGTCTGTATAGCATTTGAGAGGGGGGTGATGGCCTCCTGTTCTGGCCCTCCTCACTTACAGTTGCTACCTCCTGTTAAATGCAGCTTATTGCGTATGTTACTTTGGGCCAGGACGGCTAGCAGAGCTGCTCCATCTTTGTTGGTGGGTGAGAGAGAACTCACCCTACCCTGTGCAAAGAGAAAGACAAGAGCTCATTGCTCTGAGCCGCCCATCACCACACACAGTCCCTGAGCAGTAGAGCAGATGAAGGAGGCTTATGTCTCATGACTGACAGAAAATCCCGACTGAGGCTTTATCTGGAATTTGTACATCTGCAAAGGCCTTCCCTCTGCAGCTCAGTCTCTGGTGCCTGGCATACTTTGAGCTCACACGACGATCTTTCTCTCAGTTGGGATACTTACACTACTTCTTATTCAGTTGCCTATTTTTTCACATTTCGTAAGAAATTAATTACCTTTGAAACCCCTTCCCTGCTTTGTAAGATCTGGTTGAAATTTAGCCAATGGATTCAGAAACTACTATGTAGGGACAATTTAAAAACCCAAGGAGATACTTACGCTTCAATGTGAAATAACATATGATCCATTTGAGTTTAATTTATCCACAGCACTTAGAACTTTTTCCTGTATGTTACCTGATACAATTCTGAGAAAATTATTCCAGTCCTGTATGTCAACCCCTTTTTTTTTTTTGAAGTGCCTGAAGTACACAGCATCACAGTAGCTATTCCCTCCCAAGACCTGCCAGGAACTCCTCAACAGGCAGAAGGGCAGCCTCTGCTCACAACCTCTTCAGTGTGACTGTGGAAGTGGAAAATGTGATTCAAATGAGAAACAAAAGGTCAGAAATCAGCAAATATGTGATTCTGATTGAATTTAAATATATGTGTGTGGATATTTAATCACTTAATTGTTACAGCTGTCTCTGAACTCCTGGGCATGGCCGTATAGGTAATGAGCAACTCAAGTGCAGTGATCTGCTTCAGGGACATCTTTGTCTTCTTTGTTTCCTCTCCATTGCTCTGTGTCTAAAACTTGGGCCTTATCTTGCTTATTCCACTGGCACGAGCAGTGATAAACATTGCACATATAGAAATACAGGCCTTGCTCTCCTGGATTCCTGTCGGTAGTGCCGACTTTGGTTTCCAGAATGCTGCTCCTTCCAGACTGGCATTTCACGCTGTTATGGACAGGCACTTTCTATCACAAGGTGGCCTGCAATCCTTTTTAATCTCCCTTCAGTGCATCCTTTTAGGTAGCAGGCCTAGGGGTACAGCTCAAATCAGCTTAGAGAGGCTTTTTATCCAGATTACACTCCCTCAGTTCCAAATCCCCGTGCCTGGGGAAATGAGAGCCATTGCGCTGGGACCCAATGAGCTCTTGGCACAGTGCTTGCTGTGCAGCTGCAGCCTCGCGCCAGCAAGCAGGGAGGACACTGCAGACCCACCGCTCAGCATTAGCCCCATAAGAGATCCCTGCTCCCTTTTCTATACCTCTGATAGAAAAGTCTCCCAGTAACTGCAGTCTGAGATTAGTAAGAATGACTAACTGGGGCAATATGGTGTTGTCAGCCCTCCTGTGTATTGCCCTTTTTGGAAAGCACCTGACCTTTAATATCTTTCTTCAAATTGTCTTTCACTGTACCATTGATTAATCCTAAGTAGATGTCCTTTTTCCACAAAGCGTGGCTTAGGACTTTCATGGGAGAATGAGGACATACTATCTGGTCCTAGAAGTCTAGAAACTTAGTTTTAGAGAGGAGATTCTACGTCATACTTCTTGGCAGGGAGACTGCAGGGCAGGTGTTATTAAGTATACAGATGACTTCTGAAGGAAGGTTGTCTACAGTCAGTTGAATTCTAGTCACTAAATACGGATGTTGAGGCTTTAGGCTTTCACAGAGCATTTGCAAAATGTTCCAACATTTAAGTGCAGTTAGTAGATTAATTTCACTATGGTTCAATTTGCAGTTTAATGGAGTCAAGGTTAGAATGGATTATAGCCATTTAGTCTGGCCTCCAGCTTTAACCACAGTGCAGAATGTTATTCACGGAATTTCACAAACATTTTAGGAATATCACTAGTATGCAAACAGCAGCCTATGGACTATCTCAACTCTTTTGCATTTGAATTTCAGAACTGGTGGCCTGAGGGACAGATAGCTTAAATACTTGTTTTCACAATTTAACTTCCAGTCTTATTTGGTTTTACGATGTCTGGCAATCAAGATCTTTCATGAATGTGCAGTTATGGAAAAACTCTGATGCAGTCAAAGGAAGAGCCTGTAACATACACACATTGTTTCCCTCACCTGCAAAAAGCTCTGTCATGCTGTCATGCTATGAAGGTTTGTTACATTATATTGATTAGAATAGGTTATACTTGGTAGACTAGATGAAGGTATAATTGCAGGTGTTAGGTACAGTACAATCTGATGAACTAGGTACAGTACGGTCTGATGAAATAGGTAAATGATAAGCAAATCTTGGCAACAGTAACTGAAGAAATATAAATGGGAAACAATCACGTAGCCTAGCAATTCTGTTGATTATGTTACGTAACCGAACACTATAAATATTAACCAAGTTAAACGGGGATTTGGGATTCTCAGCTTTGGACATGAGTCCCTGAGACCCCGGGCCCTGAATAAAGCACCGCATATAACTGCTTTCGTAGTTATGTGTTTCTTTACGGGCAACAGGTTCGATAGCAACGACTGAGATAGTAATATAATAATAATAAAAAAGATGTTTATTTCCTCACACAAGTTCTTGGATTAGTAACATCCATTAAAATAATGCAATTACTAATTTAGGAAGGATAACACAAAACCATCAGTTACTAATTTAGAAAGGATAACCTGAAACCGTCGATTACTGCGTTATTAATTGGAAGGACTGCTTATCCCTACTTGAAAGCTAGCTTGTTCACTCTCCTAGTGAGAGGGCTCTCAACCTCGAGGAGTTACCTTAACCCAGCGTCCCAGGAAAAGGGGAGGGGGGGGGGGATACTCACGGTCCAGCCAGAGAGGATGGTCAGGTAATGTTCCCGTCCCTGCTCAAACTCTCCTAGCTCCCAAGTCTCTTTTTATACGGCTGGGGCTCTGGGCAAACACTGCTTTTGCTGACTTTTTGCGAGTTTCACAATCACAGGACTGTCTGTTTGTCTGCTTGGGGGGACCCTGCTAGCGAGGCAAGACCACAACACCTCCGTATTGTTTCTTCCCTCCCCGGGGGTCCGTACAGATTCCAGGTGGCAGACTTCTTCAGTCTTGTTAATGCTGCCATTCCGCAGCCTTGCGCATATCATTCCTTGCGCATATCAGTTGGTAGACGACTTTAGTCCTGTTAAGTCCTCTGTTCAACAGCTTTGTGCACATCAGCTCTTGTGCTCTCAGTTCTTCTGCATATCAATTGACAAACTTCAGTCCTGTTAACTCTTCACTCGCCCGTCAAGCTCCATTTTTTTGGACTGAGAAAGTTAATTCATTTTAAAGAAGATGTTACAGGAGAAACGTGTGTGTCTACACTCCAGAGCCTGCCTACCTTTAAAATAATGCCCTCCATGACTAATAACAGTGGAGTTTCCAGCAGCCCCATTTTAGAGCAGGCAGGGAACAAGCCCAGGCAGCCCTCAGCCAGCTGTCCTGAGCCAACATCCGTGCCGCCACAGCTATGGGATCATCCATGCACGAGGGACGTCTGGTTCAGCTCCACCTGTGGCAGAAGGCACTTCTCCTCCTCCTGCTGGAAATCTCCCTTGCAAACCATCTGTATGATGAGAGGCACAATCCTGTGTAATCCTTGCCGCTCAGAGCTCTAATGATGGTCGTGGTGGGCTGTGGCCAGGAGCTCATGTCCCTGCTTCCAAGGGATTGCTGTTGCTTGTGGCAGACTTTTCCAGAAATCTCTAAATATCGGAGAGAGATGCTGCAGCTCAGTTCACAGCTCATGACTTGCCCCTGTTTATTTGGTTGCATGTTCTCAAGTAGCCTTTGTTTGCATTATTATCTGGAGCAGTGTGATATGACTGTCCTACTTTGCCTCCTGTAAAAATAACGCAGAAATAAGGTTTGATCTCTTTCCAGCCACAGAGATAATTGTGAGCTGTTTGCATCCAAGATCTGCCTGGTAGGTCGTTGCAGCTATTTTAAAATAATTCCTTTAAAGTTCTTTTTTTTTTCTTTTTTGATGGGGTCACTGAGATTGGTGGTAAATCTTGATACACCTGTCAAAATACTTTTTTTCACTGAGAGAACATCTTGTATTACATGTCTCAGCGTTAGCATATTTTAATACATATCCCTTTCTTTTTCTAGTCCTTAAAATAGTTTTGAAGATACAGGTTTCAAATCTTTTATTGTACATCTTTTCATAGAAATGTCTTCATAACTGCTTCTTTCTTTCTTTTGAAATCAGATTTCCTTCTGATAGGATCAGATCTGAAATCATTTGTTATGTTCTTTGTATTTTTCATTTCTGAAGTCAGTCATTGCTTTTCATACTGTTTCTGGGGGATTTTTTGAGGCTTTTGTACTTTTTTCTGTTCTTTTAACACTGATTCTCATGTTTGTCATACAATTTTATTTCTGGTGTCTTTATTCTCTGCTTTATGTGATCTTTTCTGTTGGTTCTTTCCTGCAAGTTTTCTGACTAAATTTCTTTAATTTCCAGTTGATGTACTTCACCTAAGTATTGCTGTCATGAAAGAAAACTGGAAGAAATATTATAGACTTTATGCTAGTTTAACTGTCTAATAAAGAGATAGAAGGAATGGGAAAAACAAGCTTCCTATAAATCTAATTAATAGATTTCTGAGTTGGCTGTTAGGAAGCCATGGAAGGGGAGCTAAATGCCAGAGCATGCAGCTCTGTTCAGTGTGCATCACAGTAAGCGAACAAGGATGTTATTAGCGCTGCAAGGAGGAGTTTCTGAGCAGCGCAGAGATGACCACTGCATCTCCCTGCCATCAGAGAACTCTGGGAGCACCATGTGCACAACCAGCCAGGTCATCTGGGGTTTGGATTGACAGCATCAAGGGCCAGGTTCAAATTTAAAGGAGCCTCTAAGAAAACGCTGGCTGATATTCCCATGCAGAAACCTCAGCAAATTCAGCGACATTTTGGATGCCTCAATTTTCTCTCAAAGAGGTTGTTGCTTAACAAGGCACTTCATGATATGCTTCACTTTTTTTAACAGGAACACCTCTGAAACCTACCAAAACATGGTGTGTAAAATCTACCTGTTCCCATCTGGCCCACAGGGCCCTCTTTCCACCTGACATCACCCAAAAATGCCTCCTTTCAGGGTTGCTTCTCCCTGGGATCTTCTTGGAGAGGGTGGTCTCAGCCCCCAGGACAAGAGTACAAATAGGAAGACAAGAACAGGAAGAATCCTCTGAAAATTTTAAAGCAAAGACACTGAAATGACCACAGTTTGTTTACAGCAGCAAAACCAGGTAGGGGAATGAGGTTTGTAAAAACCTCAGCAGTGATCACGATGACGGGATCTTATGAACTTCTCTCCTCCATTCCTCAGAGCAAGAGTGTGGGGGCTTTCAGTGCTGCCAAAGAGCAACAGACTCCAAAACAGCAAAAAAATCCTGTTTTTCTTCTCGGCAATCAAATGTGGAACTCAGTGTCATGGGGAGGCCTTTAGCCCAGGAGTGTAATATTGAAAAATGGGATAGGTCTGTTATATGAGTATAGGTGATAATTGGTGTAACTAACAAAATGAAATCTGTGAAGGCAGCTTAAAACCATAAGGTTAGTGCTGAGAGCGGAAAGGATCACTTTAAAGACCTATATCCCTGGGGGGGGGGGGGGGGGAGTTGTACCATCTTCTGTAACAGCTGATGCTGGACTCCGTCTGGTAGAAGATTTTAGACCTAGAGGGTCCTGGTGCTCTGAAGTAGTGCAGTAATCCTTGTTTTTCTTCAGTGACACTTCCTCTTACTGTGGACCTAAACTCTGGGCTGTGCATAGCTGGTGGAGGACCAATGACATGTTCTTAACCATTCCCAAGAGATGAACCCCTAGGAAACAGCAGCCACGATGTGAGTGATGCCTCCGGAGAGCTGATGGTCACCCACTGCGCTGCCCATGGAGCAGACTTGGGGCTTACTTTTAATGGAAAAGTAATGTATTTCACAAACATAAGTGACTTCCAAAGAAGAACAGCATCTAGCTGTGGATCCAGCCAAGCCTTGTTGGGGACATAAATTAGCAGTTGCTCTCGAAGGTGGATCTCCTTAAGGAGAAGAAATGAAGTTATTTCTATCAGATTCTGGCTGTCAATGGAAGGTGATGTATGGCATATTCTGAAGTCTGGATAGAGGTGCATCTTTTCACTGTCTTTCCACAAGAATTCAAAAAGGTGTTGTTATATAGCAGGGTGAAAATTCAGGGACAGTAATATAGCAGCTGAGCACTGATGTAAAAAATTAACTAGCAATTTAGAAAAACATATCCAGATACCGAAAAAGGCTGGAATGAATTGTATTCAGCTGCTGTTTTTTACATTTCTCACGCTCTTCTTGTTTCTTCAATTTCTTATGTCCCACGCTGTTCTCACTGTATCTGTTCTTGATGCTACTGCACTGCCACGGCAAGTTTCCCACTCTGCTGGGGGTGGAGAGCAGCAGCCAAGGATTCAAGGAGGGACTCTCTCAAGGCATTTCTGCTGCTTCTATTTAACTAATAGAATCGGTTTTTAACATTGCTGTTGAGGTCTAACTGAGGGCTCTGGCAATGGTGTGCGGTGCATATACCCATGATCCCAAATGAGAAGTGAGACTCTGCTGCAACGATCTTCCAGCCAGAGTAGGGCAGGTAGCAAGCAGGAGAGATGTCAGAAAACCATGAGACATCGCTAATAAAATTAGCAACGGTCCAAGCTGCCAGCGTGAGGCAGAGGGCTTTGCAACATCACGGCCAAACTGAGGGCTAAGGCAAGAGGAGACGGTCTTTGCAGGTCTGCTTCTTCCTTGGAAGCAGTGGAGGAAGCATCTGGCTGCTCCCACCGGGTTTGGGGCGAGCCATACATGCGAGGCAGGCTGGGGACAGCACCACCGCCTGCCAGTGGCCTGAGAGATGCAAAGGCGAGCTCACAGTGAGGCTACAGCCTAGGGGATTCCCAGGAAGGACATGAATCCAGGACTGCCTTGTCTGCATGCCACCTCCGGAGCAGCAAGGAAAAAGAGCAATTTCCTGGGCCCTCCTGTGGTGTCACTGCCCTCCTTACTCTAAAGACAGCCAAGAAAGATGTGCAACTTTTTTCCTTTTTTCCACAGTATTCAGCTTTCCCTTGGAAGGGGTTAGCAAAGCCAGGCCTCACCACAGCCTCCCCAGAGCCTCCCTAGCTCAAAGGTTGCTAATTTTGAATGATTTACCCCCCTCCATCTGTAGGAAGGGGGAAATCCCCATGTGCCCAACAGTAAAATGGAGTAGTTATCTGACCTTTTAAAAGGAATGTTTTCTGTGTAAGGAAACAGAGCTAGCCAGAGAGAAATTGTTCCGTGAAGAGCAGGAATATCATGAGGCCTTTTCTCCATTTCTAAGAATCACTGTTACAGAATCACAGAATCACTGAGGTTGGAAGGGACCTCTGGAGATCACCTAGTCCAACCCCCCCTGCTCAAGCAGGGTCACCTAGAGCACATTGCACAGGATCTCATCCAGGCGCTTTTTGAATATCTCCAGAGAAGGAGACTCCACCACCTCTCTGGGCAACCTGTTCCAGTGCGCTGTTACCCTCACAGTGAAAAAGTATTTCCTCATGTTCAAGTATTACCAAGTAATACTTGCTATTGATCAGGCACAGCCTAGATCCATTTCTTACTTTTTCATTTATGAGCCTGTTTTAAGAGCCATATAACTCAGCTGTTCAGGGCAGAATAAAGGAGAAAATCACAGGAACGTGTAACATTCAGGGAGTTCTGCTGAAAGACACCACTTGCAAGAGGTCTCACTCACTCTCTCAGCTCCAGGTACCTTGGGGAGTCCAGCCTAGCCCTAACTATGGTCATATCAAAAAAGCAAGAATAAATGTTGCATTTGACAAGTTCAAGAGAGTAGATGTTCTTCTTCTGCGACCTTTCCATTTGCTCTATATGTGCTGGGGATACAAGTGAGATGTCAGGGAGAGGGATGTCGGCAGCAGCAGCGAGCGTGAGAACGAGCACAGGGCTGCACGTGCTGGGCAGTGTCTCTGCATTCACGTCCAGCCACTGGGATGGGCTACACCCACAGCATTTACGTCAATTCAGCTGTATGCATTGAAACAATCACTAGCACAGCACAACTCTTAATATGCATGAAGACGCATGGAATTTATTCTCTCTCCTGTACAGAGTTAAACTAGCGTAAAAATGATTATATTGGCACAAGTGTATCCACCAGCACGCTCCCAAGCTAATCATGTTTAAACTTCACGTGCATCATTCAGGCAATACAGCCTTGCAGCTCAGCAGCCCAATCTGTCCAAACTTCTTGGAAACAAATCCCTGCTGCCACCACCTGGCTCCTGGCTCTCCGGTTCAGCCATGGCCATCACACGTGCAGGCTCCAGCTCCCCATTGCTCCCCAGACTGTTGGACGTGTCCAGGTGCAAACATCTGTCTGCCCCTGCCTAACATGCCAGCATGGTGCCTGCATGCCGGAGGGCTGCTCCCGGTTACGTGCGGTCGCTGCAGGAATGACTGGGAGCATCCCTCCTCCTCGGCTCACCTACGAACACCCCAGAGGACCGGTGGGCTCCAGCTCTTCTGGGGCTAAAGATACAGGGCAAAGTGGAGCATCCCTGGGCACGCACACACACAGGCTCACCATCAGGAGTGACAAACTGCTTGTAGGGTCACAGAGACGCCACTTCTGAAAACAAACCCTGAAATATCAGCACAAGAAAGCTACAAGGTGTCTAGAAATCCAGCACGCTGCAGTAAGAGTCAAAAGCATGACCTAGCAGGAGAGATTTGAAGGCTGCTTACTTTCGAGGAGAGAAGATCAACAGCGGACGTGGCTGCAGCTTTCAAATGAGTAACAAATTCCTGCACAAGGGCTAGAGCAAAAAGCAGTGGGTTTAGCTTGAGGCAAGCGAGCAACAAAGTTATATGGTAGAACAAATCTCTGACAGTAGGAGACTGAAGCCCAGGGAAAGGTGCAGTTTCTACCACTGAAGGTCTTTAAGAACAGGGTAGAGATATGTCAGGTATAACACAGTACAGCTCCTCGTGCCCTGGGGCTGGAGGGGTTGGACTGCTTCCAGCCTCCTTCTCAGTGATGCCTTGAAACAAAGAGATTTTGCCATCTGCTCCAGTGAGAGAAAAAAAAAAATCAGCATGACTTCACAGAAAAGACAATGAAAAAGCAAACTTGCTATAGGCTCATTCTGAAAATTGGAGTCCCAGATCTCAAAAGAAAAGTGGTTCCTGAAATGCGCGCCCTGCTCAAGCACATTATAGGATCAGACTGTTCCCTGACATACAGATCTCATTTTAACATTAAGGAAGCAGGAAAGGCAGTGTCTTGCTTTTTCAGAAGGTCAGGTTTGGGCTCAGGCTGGGCTGTGAATAGCCAGGATGGGACAGAGAGGGATGGAAGGAGAGAAAAGTATGTAACTAGTCAGAGTGGACTCCAGTGAGACCAAAAAAAAAAAAAAAAGATTCTGTAAAATCATAAGATGTAACTTATTTCTTCAGGAGACAATTTAATGTTTGTTTTCTTCCTTTGCACATCTGCTGCCTCATTGCATTGATTGTACGTAACAGCAAAAAGTAAAAAGAAAAAAGTAACAAAACAAAGTACAAAAGCTTTGTAAAGCCTGAAGGGGTGGCACAGGCCCCAGCCATGCCCAACGTCTCTACGATTTATTCCTTCAGGTGTTCCAGTGCCCAAACTAACAGGCAGAGAAACACACGCTAAGTCCTGCCAATTGCTCACTGCAGGGTTGCCTCTTCACTTTCAAGAGTCCAAGATTTCAACCAAAATTTAATTTTAACACTGTGGTTTCAGCTGAGAGGCTTCTGAAGCTAGCAGCCTAAAGCCAAAATTGTCCATGGTCTCTCTGTCCTAACTTTTTGCTGCATCCTGCTTAGCATAATGATTTACTGAACTGCAGCTGGCATGAGGCCCTAACCATGCTCTCAGCTACATCAGTGCCCAGAAAAACAAACACTGGCAGAAAACAGATTTGCTGGAGGAGAAGGAAGCTGGGCCATAAGTTAGAAAGGCAGGGGCCACTCCCCAGGCTGGAGCCCTGGAGGTATTCAACTTGTAAGGTTGCTACAGGGCTGAAATGCCAGCCAGAGAAGACCGTGAAGACTTGCAGGTCCTCTGCACTTGCCTTGCTTCCAGGATTCACTGCAGGAGGGGACATTCACTAATCTTTCTGTCTATATTGTACCTGAAAGCCTTTCATATAAAACGTCAAAAGCCTTCACCTTCCCCTCACAAAGATTTTGGCTTTTCTGCTTTCACAGAGTTCAGAGACTCTCTTTTAAGGAAGGATTTTCTCTTGGGGAAAATATTGCGGGAAGGAATGCAGGGAACGCAGTCGTGCAGTTTTTTGTTTGCTTGTTTGTTTGTTTTAAACAAATCTTCCCATGCTTGGAGTACGCTTGCAAAGCCCCTGTGTTGGGAGAGCAGTTTGTGGCTTGGTTCAAGCACCCGTAGCCACTTGCAGAGAACTGCACTGTTCTGCTATGCAACCACTCTCCACCTCCCAGGGGAGGGAGCCCAGGGTGTCCCTTTGGCAAACCCTGGCATTTCCTGCACAGCAAATGATTTGCCTGGGCTGTATTATTAAAATAATAGTAGTAACAGTGCCATGTGTTGGCTGTGAGCTAGCACAGCTACTCGTTAGGTCACCTGTGAACATGCTTCACTTCATTTGTAAGAGTGCTGGTGAGGAGCAGCTTGAAAATAGGGGGAAAGCAGTATAAATTTCACAGAAAAAAAACTTCATTAGTCTAAAACTCCTTTGCAGGCATGAAAGCAAACCAATTAGCCATAAATCCAGCCAAGCACTGTGGCTGACAATTGCTCCCCTCTCTGCATTTCAGGTGAGCTAACACAGACTATGAGAAGCTCAGTGACCTTCACTGCATTCTGCAGACAGCCTGCAGGACCTCCTTGGCTTTCTGACACTCGCCTGTCTGCCCCCAGCCCTCTCTGCATGGGGAAATTCAGATCCCTGAGGCCTCTCTTCCTCCTCAGCCCCATCCTAGCTGCAGCGCATCCAGATGCTGCCGGACAGCTGAGTAGGGCTAGCTGCAGCCCTCAGCTGATTCCCCAATTTCTTCACCCCCCCAAGGTCCCTCTCCCCCACGTGTCTCAGCAGCCTGCAGTGCTGGTAGCACCCCTTTGCTCTGCCAGGGAGCTGTGAGCTCTCAAGGTCAGGAACAGGCTTTTTCTCATGTTCTGAAAAGACCCTCATCTTCCCCTCAGTCCCTGAGGACTGTTGTCAAAGTGTGACAATCATTACAGGTGGGGACGTGGGGTCCACAGGCCTCGGACAAGAGTTCTTCGACCTGCTACAGACCAGCTTCTCAAAGACCCCCAGACTGGGCCTCTTGCCTCTAAGCAAGGGGCCAAGGCAAATTCCAGCACTTTGTAGAGAACTTCTAGACCTTCTGAATGCAGAGAGAAGTTGAAAACATTACGGAGTCCCCTACAAACTGAATCTCTGAATTTTTGAGCCCAGTTCCCTGATGCAAAGCCGATCCCATGGGAATGCTCCTAACACACCTCCAGCAGAGAGCAAGGGCACACCTCCCACCCAAGGAAGACCTACAAAGCCTTCAGCAGCCCCCCCAAGTATGTAGCTACAGCATACTCCAGTATTGACCATATAATACAAAAAAACACCAAGTTACGTTTCAGGCCGTATCTCATTGCAGAGTGCAGCAGAGTGTGTTGAGCTATTGGGAAATGCATGTCAGCAAGCCTGCTCCATCACCACCAAATGGAAGACTTAGACCTCCACGGCCAACACAGTTCTTGGCTCCCAGCCATAAGCTGGTAATTGCTACTCGGTTTGTTAGATTCTTTGTAAATAAACAGGAAGCCCAAATACATGGCACTATACTCTCAAATTATGGCAGCAATGAACTGAGAGTGCTGTGCTTTATCGTTAGCTTTGTCTTCATTGGCAAAAGGAAGAAAATCCCAGGCCCTTTTGTACAAAGCTGTGCAAGCATCAGTGTTGCACAGCACATCCCTGGGGTAGGAGAATCTGCAGATGGTATAAATCAGGCACGGCAGGACGTCAGGCAGGCAGGAGCAGGATGGAGCCAAGCGCTCCCTACTTCTGCAGGACTAGGATTTCTGCTCAGCTGCATAACACAAATTCCCCAAAACCTTGGCTGGCTCACACAGATTGGGAAACTGGTGTGGACTCCACAAACCGGATCAACAGTGACTCTAGCACCTCCAGCCCTGTGCTCACGGACTCCTTCAGGCACCTGCAGCATTTGATCCCCCAATGCAGCAGCTGCCTTTGTTTTGCTTATTGGTTGAAGTAAAAAATTCTATTCCACATATTAAGCTTCAACAACAAAAAAAATATATAGCTCCTGCCTTGCCCAAAAGCATTCCCAGAAATTCCCCTTGAAAAAAAGACAATAACAGTAATATTTCCATGTAGATGGACATAGATGGTCTTTCTGCCTTCTACCTTTCTCCCTCCTTTCTACCTGTCAGGCTGGACTCACCTGTATCACTCCCAGGGGCCAAAAGCCCCCCTAGGGGCCCTGCTGAGCACATAGTTGGTTACTGTTCTACGCTGCCACCAAAAAGGCTACTGTCAGGTGAAATGGGTGCTAAATCAACAATAACCAGTATCCTTTGTAAAATCAGATTGGAAGGGATCTCAGGGGGTCATTTGGTTCAACTTTCTGCATAACTTCTGCCCTCTTTCACATGCTCCTGTGGTCAGCGAAGACTTTCATTCACAGCCGTGTATCTCATACGCTGATGATTTGCCTTTTGCTGCAGAAGAGACCTCCTTCTCCTCATTATTCAGACTAAAAGTATGTGCATGGACTGTGACGGAGGCTCCCTCCCTGATTGGTTTAAAGTCTGCCTGTGTGTTAGAAATTCTGACAATTTTGAGCCTTCTCCTGCCTCCTCTTATTGAAGACAACGTCCCATTTCTCTGCAAATGCCACCTTTGTACTGTTAGCACATGACTCCAGCCTTCTGCAGATGTCTTCTTTGCCAGGCTCAAGGCTGTGAGGGTTCAGCGTTACCTTCTCTTCCCAGACATTGGCATTTGTCTTGTCCCTCCTCACTATCAGCTCCCACAGGTAAGCCCCCAGCACCTCTGTCCATTGCTCCTGTAGCCAGAGCCCGGTTATACCAGGAAGGCAGCTTATGCTGTTGTAGGTTGTAGCTTAATTTTAAGAAATTTATGCTTTTGGCCTCTGCACTGCCACGTGGCTATGAAGTGAAAATGACCTTTGCAGGGCTGTAAACTTAACTAACTTATCGCTTCATGGGGAAAGTGCCCCTGGCAGGGGGGCTGGCTGGTTCTTGGATGGAGCGTCAGCCCACCATGTCAACATATAGGCTGAAGTTCAGCAGCTACCGAGTCCTTCCTCTCTTCCTGCAGCACAAGAATCTGCTTGCCTCACATTCATCGGTTGTTTTCCTGGTCTCAGCATAGAGATGGGAGCAGCTGTATCTTTCCTACCTTTAGCAGGACTGATTTTTCCAGCAAGGACTCCAGTCAGCTCAGACATGCTCTACTCACAGTAACGCTCCTTCCCTTCCAAGGCCTCAGTATTCACTCCCTTGCCTCCCCAACCTCCTTTCTCAGAGATTCCTCAGGTCTCAACTCTTTGGGGGTCCCTAACCTAAAGTCTATATAGGATTGACTCCATGAGTATGGCCTTGGGTCTCCACTGTGATTGAAGCTGGCTCACTCCTCCAGACACTCCCCTGCCCCATGGTGCAGCACACCCAAACAGCAATCCCACTCCCACAGCCCTGACAGGAGCTTTAGCAGGAGGACAACCAAGCCCCAGAATGAGGGGAGAGATCCCATGCTACCAAAAGCACCGTGCTCACAGCAAGGAACCGCACAGGCAACACAACTGCACTGGGATGGACAAGCAGGAGGGGTTCAGATACCAGGTCCCACTTGTCCTTGCTGGGCTTCCCCACCTGCCTGCAGCCACCCCTCTACAGAGCAGGGAACCACTCCAGCAACCTGCAAACCCTCAGGAGCACTCACCCAAAGCCCCGCCAGCTGCTCCTCCACTCTGCTAAGCTAGGCATCAGATGAGGCATTACATGGGCCTCCATCCTCACTGCTCTCCTTCTCTGGCTGCTCACCTGCTTCCACTCACCCAGCACCAGTGCCAGCTCAGCACCAGGCTCCATCTTATTAGGACTCACTTGGCTTAGTCTCCCTATCACTGCCTTCCTTCAGCTGTCTCCTCAAAGCTTAACATCCACTCAGCTATTATCAACATTTAACAGCACACAGCTGCTTGCACACCCATGGGATGCTATTATATGGCAGGCTGCTGCATCCTCCCTGAGTGAGATAAGCTTGTCAACCTTTTCAGGTTTAACATCCCTCAGATCAGTCTCCAGATCTGGTGAGTTGTTCAGGAGCATCTATGCTGCCTGGAAAGTCACCATATTAAGCAGCATACTGGGAGCAGTTATCACTATACTTGGCTTTTTGTTTGACAGTGATGAGTAAATGAGATGTTTAGTGATTTCTCCATGTTTTAGTTTACAGTTGAGAGAAATGGCTCTGTTGAAAGCTATCTCAGCTCCTGCACTTCACTATTTGTTTAGATAATGGGAGAGGAAAAGAGAAAATTGCTTTGAGGTTGGGAATTAAATTCTCTTTTCTGTTTATTCCCCCTTGAAAAAAAGAGCAGCAGCATTTTGGCTTTTGGCAGATCCCTGTATCTTTTAGCTAAGGGTGAAATGTGGGACACTCATAGCTGGTCATCAGAGGGGCTACTTGGAAATACCCTGAATGATTCCAGCTAAGTCTACCAGAGTCCCTGTCAGAACTGTTGAGTGATAGGCCCTCTAGCATGGATAACTTTTTTTTTTTTTTTTTTTTTAATAGCAAGGAAAGGGAGAGTAAGGAAACCTGACTGTGGTGCTGCACATGGGGCCTGATGAACCCTGCAAAGCCCCTGTTCACTGGAGTACAAATCTCGACTTGTCCTCCATAGCTGGACCTCACCAAGGCATCACAGCACAAACTGCTCTGCAAAAGGTGTCCTAGTTCACACTAGAATTCATTAAAAATAAGTATAAAAAGTTTCTAGTCCTCAGAAGTGTGGAAAAATGTCTCCATCTGAGGTCATTTGACATTTTTAGTCCCTAGTCAACCCTTTTCTATTTTTCATTTTCCTTTCACTTATTTCTCTTTTGAGTTCGGCCAGATATTAAAGTCAAAAATGTCTTTGAAAGAGCAAGACAGAAAAGCTGCCTTTGAAAACCTCAAAGGGGAAAAACTTAAAAATGCTCAAAGTATTTTATGGGGAGTGGGAGTTAAACTCTCTTTTCTCATTTGAAAGCTATTCACTGAACCCCACTTTGAGTTTCCAAGTCAATTTACTCCCCCAGAAACAGTGTTTGGGGGCAAATACCCTGTTTACTGGGACACTTCACCAGCCCTTGTTTTACAGTCAACCAAGGATCAGACTTTGCCAATGTAGGAGGCACGTGTGTGCCTCAACCAGAGACCAGGAGCTCTGTGGTGGCTGAGGGCAAGGACCCAGTACACTGAACTTGCTGCATGCTGTGAGCGCTCCTGGGATTAGTGCAATTAGTCCTTCTTTTCCAGAAGAGTTTGGCAGGCAGTGTTCTCACAGACAGGAGCAGACCTATTCTGAGAGTTTGTCCCTGACTGTGAATGATGCAGCTTCTTAAACTCCAGCCCTCATCCATGCAGCCCCCTAGAGGGTTTATTGTCCTCATCTTTGGCTTTTTGACATGGAAGAAGATCTCAAGGAAAGAAGGACTCAGATGCTTCTGTTATTGGACACCAGCACCATCTGGCCCCCGTCCTTACTTGGTTTACATTAAAGACTAGAAAGCTTTTATTAAGTGGAAAGAAAGAAAAAAGTGACATGTCTTTCCTACTGTTTGCTGGTAATTAAGTTTGCCACAATCTCGACAGAGCTGGAAACAATGGAGGGAATCAGAAAAAAAAGACAGAGGGAGGGAAAATATAATAAGAGTCTCTCCAGAGCTGTTTCCTTCTGATTCCATTACCAAAGAAAATGAATAAAAGAAATAATTATATCTCCATGGTGTTTGCTTCCCCAGTTCCACTACAGATGTAAATTAAGCCTAAAAATTTATCTTTTTTTTTTTTAAGCTCAGGTAATGTCATTCCAATAATTACTGGGCTGCATGCCAGCTCCTGGGTTTTATATCAGTTCAAATCTAGTCTCTCACTTTATCATTCTCTCTCTGTTCTTTTGTCTTAGTTTATTTCATTTCTTTAACCTGGAGAGGGAAAAATCATTCTAGCTCAGCAGTACAATGTCTCGGGTGCCAAGCTGAAGGGCATCTCAGCAGAAGAACCTGCCCATCTGTATTCTCCTGCAGCTAAAAGCGATTCTTAGAGTTCATTTTCATTTTTTAGTGACTGTTCACCGCAGACCAGACTGCACGGTAAAGCCAAAACCACTTAAGGCTGATTGCTGCTACATGAGCTAACCTTGCTGCTTATCCTCCTGGATCCCCTCTGGCCACCTATGTCTCAAAACACATATCACAGAATCACAGAGGTTGGAAGGGACCTTTAGCGATCATCTAGTCCAACCCTGCTGCTCAAGCAGGGTCACCTACAGCACGTTGCCCAGGACCCTGTACAGACAGCTGTTGAATATCTCCAAGGAGGGAGACTCCACAGCTTCTCTTGGCAACCTATTCCAGCGCTCAGCCACCCTCACAGCAAAGAAGTTTTTCCTCATGTTCAGACAGAACTTCCTGTGTTTCAGTTCGTGCCCATTGCCTCTTGTCCTGTCACTGGGCACCACTGAAAAGAGTCTGGCCCCATCTTCTTGACACCCTCCCTGCAGATAGTTAAACACATTGAAAAGATTGCTCCTCAGTCTTGTCTTCATTCCAGGCTGAAGAGTTCCAGCACTCTCAGCCTTTCCTCATATGAGAGATGCTCCAGTCCCCTAATCATCTTTGTAGCCCTTCACTGGACTTGTTCTAGTAGCTCCATGTCTCTCTTCTATTGGGGAGCCCAGAACTGGACACAGCACGCCAGATGTGGCCTAACCAGGGCTGAGCAGAGGGGAGGGATCACTTCCCTTGACCTGCTGGCAACACTGTTCCTAATGCACCCCAGGATACCATTGGCCTTCTTGGCCACAAGGGCTCATTGCTGCCTCATGGTCAACTTGGTGTCCACCAGCACTCCCAGGTCCTTCTCTGCAGATCTGCTTTCCAGCAGGTCAGCCCACAACCTGGACTGGTGCATGGGGTTAATCCTGCCTAGGTGCAGAACCCTGCACTTGCCTTTGTTGAACTTCATGCGGTCCCCTCTGCCCATCTCTCCAGGCTGTCAAGGTCCCTCCGAATGGCAGCACAGCCCTCTGGTGTATCGGCCACTCCTCCCAGTTTTGTATCATCAGCAAACTTGCTGAGGGTGCACTCTGTCCCTTCATCCAGGTCACTGATGAAGAAGTTGAACAAGACTGGACCCAGTACTGACCCCTGGGGGACACCGCTAGCTACAGGCCTCCAACTAGTCTTTGCACCACTGATCACAACCCTCTGAGCTCTGCCATTCAGCCAGTCCTTAATCCACCTCGCTGTCTGTTCATCTAGCCAGTACTTCATCAGCTTGCCTATGAGGATGTCATGGGAGACAGTGCTGAAAGCAAATAATATGGTCAGACAGTCCTTTAAGCTCACGTGTGACCTAGCAAAGAAAATCTTAGCACAGTGCTGACGAAGCAGCTGCAAGGCCCACAGATGTACTGCCCCATACTGCAGATTGCTCTGCATCCCTGCCTTCACTCTCTAAGACCCAGGAACAGTGATCCTCCGTGTCTGAGCCCAGCCGCCGACGTCCTGAAAGCCCCAGCATGCTGCCAGGGAGTTATTTGCACTTCACTACTGCCAAGGACCCCCTCCTTGCCAAATATCCCACCTACACCAAGCTGATGGAGACCAAGATGTCTGCAGATCTTCCTTGTCAGGAACAGGGTTTCCTCTGGGATCAGACATAGCATGCAAGGACACAGGCAAAGCTGGGGGTGCAGATGGCACTGCTTTGGAGGATGGTGGCAGAGCCACACAAAGCTAAAACGAGGGGTGGAGGGCTCCATCTGTGCAGCGTCCAGGATGCGTGAAAAGGGCACTCTTGATGGCAAAAGGATGTACTGCACAATGGGACTTCCTCCAGTGGAGAGGCAGTTTCAAAACTGGAAAGGCACTTTCCCAGAGAGAAGAACAATCTTCTTAATGGAAATATTTTTAAAATAAAAATATGATCATGGGAAAGTCATTGCAAGAAATCACCCTGAGTAATTCTGTCTTTGACCCCAACTCTGCTCTGTCAGTGACCAGCTTTGGAGCTGTTGCTGGCCTCTGCATGTCCATGGAGTTTGTGACAAGCAGTTTTGTTCATTTTTTTTATAGTTTCCTGGGTTGAATGATAATTATTTGCCCCTTCAGGGAAAATACTGTCCCTACCTAAATGTCCCCAGAGTTCAGGGGCAGCACAGGACAACTGCTGTGACATAAATCTTGTGCTTTCTCACCTCTCTCTGAACTGGTAAATCTATGAAGAATTCTAAAAGTGGAGTTTGCAGAGGGTCATGAGAATAGATTTATTTTGGAATATTTCCACTTATCATTACAATTGATCACCAGAACCCAAGGAAAAGGAACGCAGTTTATGAAAACATCAAGCAGGGAGTGTGACTGCAGGAACCTGACAAATGGGATGGCAAGATAGGGCGATGGTTTAGAATAATTCATTTTCATGCCAGCTCTGGTTTAAAAAAAAAAAAAAAAAAAAAAAAAGAAAAAAGGAAGAGTGAGCATTATCCTTCCGAATGACAACCTCCAGAGCATAATCATGGCCCTCATCTGAAACCACACACTAGCTCCTCAGAACACTTTCAAAAGACAAGGCACCATATTTTTCAAACTCTGTCTCAGCATGATACTCAGATGAGTCTTTTTGCTGTGAAAAATAAGTGTGACTCTTTAAAGAGCTAAACTGCCATTTTTCAAGACCAGCCTCAACTCTGGACATGCACTTTTGAATGCACAGAATAATCCCACCTAGAGTTTTGCGCTGAGGTCGATGGTAATGTGGGCTCAAACCTCTCCCTCTTTCCTTAAGGGGACTTCTGTCCCTCTCTACCATCTGCCATGAGAAGCAACAGGCTCATCTGGGCTGCATCTCTCTCTGCAATGTTAGCATCATTAATTTATAAGAGAAGCGGGGAGTGGTCTGCTTTCTAACTTGGTAGTTGAGACACAGACCTCAAAACAAGACACACTGAGATTGTAGTAGCTGCACCCATGAAGTATTTATAAATGACAGCCTGCTACAGGAGCATAACACTCTGCACCTGCCTTCAGCACCTGGACTAGGAAAGCAGGCAGAACAGAGCCTGGGTTTCCCCTCGCTTAGTGAAGTGCCCTAACCTCTGAGTTACCTAGGAGGAAGAGGAGGACAGCTCCTCCCCTGACAGCCTGGTGATCCTGTCCTTTGTCTCCATTCATTATGAGACACTTGCAGGAAGAGCAGACTATTGAGTCAAATGGGACATTGTTCAAATGTTTGCTGAGGCAGTGAGAAAATACCTATTTTTTGGCAGTTTAGCAACTGAACCGTAAAGACAAACAAAATCCCTAATTTCAGTCCTGCCTCAGCCTTTGCTGGAAGATCCTGAGACCCCTGAATACAGGCATTCAGGGAATGCTACGAGGTTTCTGGTTTTTGCCTGTCTGTAGGAAGGAGCTCAGTAGACATGGAGTTCCTAACCCCCAGCAATCTGGGGAAGGATGCCCCAGAGCCCTGGGACTCTTTATCAGTTTGCCATGAGAGACAGAAGGAAGCAGGAAGGTTTCTACTGAAGGCCTTCACACTGCAGACCTGCAAGGAATCAGATGGTTGGTTTCTCCTATTCCGCTTCCCAAAACCTTTGGTATCCCTCTATTTTCTCCACCCATTGACTGCATGTATGGCCAAACCTAAAATGCCTTGAAGCATTTGTGTCTGATTCAAGAACTACAGAAGCACACAAGCATACTTCTCTGGGATCAGGTTTAGTTGGAAAGAGAGTGAGTTTCTGAAGTATCATTGTTCTCATGAGTCTCCTCATCTACCTGCCAGTGCCCAAACTGGTTGGAGTCTTCTCCATGCACAGCAAGAACACCATTTCCACACATTTCAAGGACAACCAAAGCTCCCCAAGAGGGAAGAAGAATCAACACAACCATGTTTGAAACAGAACATCTATTTACTTCCAGCCACACCTGGATACTCAAAGTTCACTAGCCAGAATAGAAAAAAAGTGTGTCTGTTCAAAGACAATTAAAGTAAATTAGAGACAGGACATTCAGTGTTAGTGTTTCCACAAGCAGGGTGTTTTGGTGGGCGAGTAACAGGAGGCACACAATGGGAATGTAGAGCAGGAACGACCGTGTGAAACAAGCCAGCAGCACAAAGCAGACTGACCAGGAATTTCACAGGCTTCTTGACCACCGCTATCTATGAGTAAGATCATAGCCAGTTTTGATCATGAGCTTTGTTAGTAATTCATAAGCAGAAAACACATTTGGGATTCTTCAGATAAATTACTCCTCATGAATAGTTCACTATCTCTGTCCAAAGCTGAGTGCTTTCTGAATATGCTCCTGTCTGTGAAGCTCCCGTTAGGCACACGTCCCTCTGTGTGTGCTGTTATTTTAAGTGGACCTACCAAAATCCTCTTCAATATTCCCTAGTGAGAAAGCCCTCGGCTGGAATCTGCAGAGGGAGGGAGCTGCCTGCTCCAAAAGGTAAAATTGAATTTGTGCTTAATAATTAAAACTTAAAATAACAGCTTGCCTGTGTGATCTGAACCATTAAATTATAGGGGTGAATCTAAACCTTTTTACATTGGGTTGAGTTTGCTTATGTGGAAATTTCCTGATGCATTCTCCCCTGGACTCATTTATGATGTAAAAAAGGTGAGTGGGCATCAGTTTTATGGCACTGATTAAAAATGTTTCTCTTCCCTGCCAGACTGCTAAAGAATTTATGATTATTTTTTTACTCCACTTGGCATAAACAACTTCCTCATCATTTGAGCTGTAACTCAGTTCTGAGACTCTTTTCAGAAAGACACTGTTGAAACTGCAGTGACTGTACAGCAACCAGCTCAAGCAAGGTCTTCAGAGCTGGGAGAAGGGGTCAGTGATACCCCCAGCATCTCTCTGGCAATCTTCTCAGGGGTCTATTCTTGGGCCCCAGCCATCAGACATGTAGTAGCCAAGCGAGTGCAATGGAATCACCGTGCCAATTGCACCCACACTACCATAAGACTCCTCCATGATAGGGAATTAAAGCAGAGGGTCTGAAATGTTGGACTTTATTGTTCAACACTCCAGCTCAAGCAGTAGCGATTGTACAACACAGGCAAACACCCACCTCTTAGACTGGCCCAGGAATCTCAGCACAAAGGGATGCTTTTGATAAAACAACTTTCTCATTGCTCATGTAGGCCAGCAGAAACACTGACCATGAGCTGTTCTTCCCAGATCCCAATCAAAGAGCTCTTTGTTAAATGTAAATAATTTAAAAGACATGAGCAAAACCTTTCTAGCTATTCGCACACCCAAATCTTGCTGAAAAAATGCAGTAGGACTAATGAAATTGTAATGTACATAATTTCTCAGTAAATTTTGCACGGCTATAAATGGCCAAATAAATAATGAATGCCATGGAATAATTTATGTGAGCTCTGTTTCTTACTTTACATGTTCTAATTACCAGTATGAACATATCCCAATGAATTATTGAAAACCACAGAATAAATAATATTAAAATTAATTTGTCACCCATAAGTACATGAGAAGCCAAGTCCAAATAAATATTTAATTCTACTAACATGTTGCATTCTAGTAATACTTGCCCAATAAATGAAAGCAGGAGAGGAAATGTTCCTTCTGGCCAACTTGATTAGGAGCCCCATTTCCATTAGGCTTTGTTTGTGGCTTCCAGTGTTGAAATTTGGCAAATAGAGCTATAAAGATGCTTTTCATTCACTGGACCTTCTTGGCATTAGAGGGAACTACAGGAAATTAGATTCCTTTATGAAGCACAGCATATAAAACCAACATAAGTCTTAAAACATCATAAGCAATACTTCACACTCTCACAGCATCTTGCAGCTGACAATTTCACAGTCACCTGTAGATTAATTAGTTAAACTTTACTATTTCCCTGTGGGGCTACATGTTATCATCCCACTTTTATACAGTGCGTGAAAGGTCGGGGATGTTCTGGGGCCTCTCAACACAATTGTCACACAATATGAACTGTTTTTGCAGCTGTGACCAGAGATTAGAAACAACTGAAACAAACGGCTAGTTATTAATGTAACTGGTTGTTAGCATGCTTGATTGCTTGTTTCTCATATGAATGCAGAGCAATTGTGTGCATCTTATTAAAAAAAAAAACCAACCTCATACTCTACAGCTTTCTGAAAAGTGCTGCTGTGGTCTTTTGAAAAACTGCCATGGAAAAACTTGCCCAAGAAGAAACACTTGCAAACATTTAGTAGAAGCAGGAACTGAACACCTCCATCATGAGACACCAAGTGTATTTCCTGAATGGATGGATGCAACCACTCCCCTCCATCCCAGTGGGCACACTCCAGCAAAAGTGTACAGCTTACCTATTCGTTATCCACTTACTCTGCGTACCCTTATGTGCATTTCGTCATTCAAATCCACGCCCTTTCCCTCTTTTAGCACACCCATGGTTAACATGATTGATGAACTGTGGTTCCACAAATGCTGGATTAATCAGGAAGAAGATTCATTCTACATCATGATGTTCATTTTGACATTGCCTTCAGCACAGTTCAGCTGGGAGACATCTCAGAGAGCGCTGCAAAGGTCATTTCACCACGGGCAACACCAGTGCAACATGCTACAACCCTCCCTGCTCCAAGCAGATCATCTAGGCTGGACCTGGAGGGCTACCAGGTGGCCACTGGCAAGGAGACAGCTCTCAAGAGCACTTTTTTTTCCTATCAGGCACTCATTAGTGACTAAATCATTTATTAAATTAATAGCACGTGCGCAGAATGGAAGAATGGTTCTGTGCTATGCTTGGAAAGCCTGAGTTCAAGTCCTTGCTCTGCTGTAAGTGCTTCTGTGCATGTGACCTTGGGGGTTTAGGAACTTAACTCCCAGGGAAAGCCACAGGAGTTAGGTGCCTTAATACCTTTAAGGATCTAGCATTTAGGCTTAGGGAGGGGTTCCTCTGCTTTTTGCACACACAAATCCAGATTAAAGATAGTGGAAGAGCTCCGCTCCACCCCATCAACATGAGAAACAAACAAAATCCATAACAACCCCTGGTGTGTGGGAAGAGGATAGGTAATATACACCTGAGCATGGCCCTGAACCCAGACAATGGAGGGGCATCCATGCGACTGCCCATGCAAAGACCTGCTGGTGGCCCAAAAGCTAACAGTGATTCTGTCACAGGTGAGAGGGTGTGAACAAAGCTGAGACATGCCATAAAGGTCTGTCTTTTCATGTCCTCCCAACGTGGGTTTGCAGGTCCCAGCCTGGACTACCAGAGCCCATGGGGAGGATGGCAGGGCAAGAGGCAGACACCCCATTCATGCCTGGAGGCTGGACATCCCTCAGGGTACCTGTTGCGTGAAGATCATGTGCTGGGAGCCCCGGGAGTCTCCTCCAGATCTCCGCTGGCATCTTCAGCCAGAAAAGGAGTCTCTTCCTTTGAGCATTTGATCCAGTCTCAGGCAAGGAAGCTAAATAAAGTCTTCCTCCTCCCTGTTCACAGAACAATCCCATCCCTGAGGAGAAGCAACGCCACACAATGGAGGACCAGGAAGGCAAGTACTAAGTGAATAAGACAGACTGCAAAAACATTCTCAAATTATGTTTCTTCAAAATTATTTTCTGTGGCTGCAAAATGAGAATAACTATTTTTTCCTATTTTTGAGTTTTGGTTGGGATTCATTTTCAAGTTTGCTTGAACTGTATCAAGCATTTTCATAGAGCATGCTTTTCATCCTTTTTAGAAAAACAAAGAAAGATTAATATTTGTCTTTTTCCTGTCATATCCCAAACATTGATCAATTTTCCCACAGAAGGAGCATTCACTTTTGATTTTTTTTTTAAAAAGGCATTTCTACGGACATTCTCAATGAGCAGTTTTGACCAACTGTACAAATGAAAAATACCATATACTTGATGAAAGAATAGCAAACACAGAGTGGGCAACTCCATCCTGCATAGACAGACAAAATATCCTTCAGACCATTCAGTTCACAGACAGAGCTGTGAAAATTAGTTGCAGACTCTGCAGTTATTTGCAATTTGCAAATACACCGAAGGCAAAACTCATGAAAAAAGTTAGGAACAAATGCAAGAATTACTACAGTGGGAAAAAATCTCTCCTGTATCCAGCTGTGCCAAAACACAAAGTTATTGAACCCAGCCCATGCCCAGCATGGTCTAGTGTAACAGGAAGCTTTTGCTAGCCCATCTCATTGGGGCTGGACCAGCACTTCCCTGACGCACCGGTGGAAGCAGTAATTCCCAACAGACAGCAGCAGAGGCTGGGTCCCAGGGTAATAAGCACCCTCAAGTTGTCTGTGTAGTACGCAGTTTTCAACATGAGCTATGTGCAATTCCACCCAAACGTCATTTTTCTTGTCTCCACCTTTGGCACAGTGAGAAAAGCTGCTCACTGCTATTTAATGAACAGCCAAGCACGTGTTGGTCAGGCAGAGGTGTAGGACAGAGACCAGTATTAGCCAGGCTGAAATATAGTTAGAGCCAGAGCTGGGCTGGGTTGCTGGCCCAGGATGTCACATGGCCAGACATAACCATCTTCACCTGGCTCCACACAGAGCACAGCACGAGTCACTCCAGCCCGGCTAGCAGGCAAGATCCGAGTTTAACACCCTCCTAGCAATCTCAGCCAGAACAATCCCAAATGTTTAAATTTAAATACAAAATGCTCAGAATGGTAAGGTCAGTTGTTTCTTGCCACCTCTTATCCTGGTCACCCATAGAGGTTAAAGATAATGCAAAGATCATTAGCAGCAAACAAGGAAAGCAACACTACAGGTACCGCCTGAAACAGAGCAGCTGTTAGCTGAGACAGCAAGGCCATTTCAGTTTTTCAGAGACATACCATAGTCGCTAACATTCGTCTTTTTATGATAGTACAGGTGGTTGGTTCAGAAAGAAAGGACCATTGCTTGCCTCCCTTTTTCCAGGTGTCCACGTGCAGAGCTGGGCAAAACGCTCCCCTCCTAGTTGAGGATTGAGATTTGCTCTTGCTTTGTCCAGGTGCAAACAAGAGCAGAGAGGAAGAGGGACGGAGACCTGAGTCCTGGAGCACGGCAAAGCAGGAGAGCATCACCCTTGGCCACCATGTGCGTGGCCCAAGATTGTGCCATTTCCAGCAAGCTCAAGGGCTGTCTTTGCTAGCAGAAGAGAAGCGAACCCAGAAGGAGGCTCCATGTCTCTCCTTTGTTCAGTTTCAGACAAAAAATAAAGTCAAATAAGAAAAGTCATCATTCTTGCCAAGCTTTCCTCCTGCACCCTGGCTAATCAAGTGACTATTTGCTGAATATTTAGCTAGCACATCTAATATGAACTTTGCTTTATAAATGATAAATCAAACAGCTTTTTTAAAGCTATACCTTGTCATAGTCTCCTCCAGTGCTTTCATGGGCAAGAATAATTATTTAGTGCACACTGCATGTATAATGAATTTTCAGGCATACTTGTTTGATCTATAGCCTTGGAAATAAAAATCCCATTAGTCTAACAAGCTCACCAATTATTTCCTGAGATCACTGAGCCCATTTCAGTGAAGAAAGTTACATAAAATTGAAAGTGAATAGAGAACAGTGCAATATGTTGTTTTACAGAGTAAAACATTTTAAAATAGCATTTCATACCATGTTTGGGGAGTAGAAAGAGCAGAGAACTTAAGCCTGCTTTAGCTAGGTGGATTTAAATAACTTACTGCTGGAAGGTGAGGGTGAAGAAAACAAAAATAAGGGAGAAGCTCATTTGTCCAAATTTAGGTATAAACAGCTCAGGTGTCTCTGTCCAAGCTAGTCACTCAGATTCCTTTTAAAATCCTCTGTGGTGAAAAATATACTCTTCAGGGACAGGTATTCTCACCTAATTCAGACAGCTAAATCTGGTGAGGTGAATCACACTCTAGAAGAACTTCTTTCTCTCTTGGCTCCAAGGGAAGCCTGTAAAACATGCACAGATGTAGCTGTCTGTACTGGAGAAGTGTGAAGCTGGATAACATGAATCTCCCCTCAGTGTCCAATCTAACCTAGTCACCCTGGGCTTGTAGAGGCAGCGAAGACAACGCCTCCCGAGAGCCTGCCAGCCTTTGTCTTCAGGTACCAACCTCCAAATTAGATGGACTGCCCTCCAGGGCAACCACCTTTCTCCACTGCCTCTGCAAAAAGCCTAAAATATTAGCTACAATGAGATGCTTAAACTTCAGATGGTCGATGCTGGTGAGCTCAGTCCACCAAGCATCAGAGGGATTAGTTAGCTTAGGGCAATGAAAGGGCCCCGTCTGAGGGAAAGAGTCCCATTGAATCCAGTTAGTTTGAAGTTTGGAATGAGCTATTACCAGGCATAGGCACAATACAAGATTGGTTTGATGGCCTATGTCAAACACAGTGGCATCATTAAAAATGCTCAACAGAAAGTCATTTGCTTATATTACTGTTGGGAGGTTAACAAGGATTAAATCCAAATATTGTTCCTACATACACTTCCATAGCTCATAGATTAATACACTGAGGAAGGCAGTAGAAAAGAGGCCTGAACTCTGCTGCTTCTCTGAGGGGAGAGATGGCTCCAGGGCTTTTGTCAGGCCTTTCTCTGCCACTCAAAATACTCAAAAGAAGGGAGCCACCAAACTGTCTCTAAATAAAGGAAGTCAGAGCACAACTTGACTAATTCTTGTCTGCTCTTCAAGGCTGTTAGGAGCTGCTTTTTATGTGATTTTGAGGGCCAGAGGTGTCTGCAGCAGCAGCAAAAGGTAGTGGTCAGAGAAAAATGCCGTTAACATGAATACACACAATATTGGCACTTGACTCTGCAACAAAAAGGTGGACTTTTACTACTGAAACATCCAGGAAAAACAAATACGAAAGAATTAAAGCCATACCCTGAAAACAAAAAGATTCTGCCCTACTGGACTGAGTCAGCAGCAAAACGGAAACCTTCTTACACAGATGAGCTGATATCCCTGGAGCTAATGGGGTAACTGTAGCAGTGATAGGTTTGGTCTGCTGCATGCTCTGAGAAGAGAGATGTGTTTTGACAGGGACTTTCACAGCTCTTGCTGACACCAAAGTAATCCTGGAACTCACCTCCCAGATGCTGGTCTAAGGTCCAGAGAGGAGCATGGCTAGAGGGTGCAGGACCCCTGCTTCATCTCTCCCAGCGTGCTTCTGCTTTGGCACCTTGACATGTCCCCTTAGCCCTGTCCTTTGCTGCCAACCTGTATGATTCCTTGTTCTCGCCTCTCACCCTGTGCCTCTGAGCAGGTCATGGCTGTTTTTCCCTTCTTCTTCGCAGCCCTGCCTTCTTTGTGAGCCTGAAAGAGACCATCTGCCTTCTTGCAGTCCTGACATGTGGCACCCAGCAGGAGCAGGTGTGATTGAAGGTTAGGTGTCCTCCAAGACCTGGGACAGAACATGCTGAATTGCACTGCCTGAATGAATCATACTCAAGTTCAGCCTGTGCATGGCAGATGTGTGGGTACAAAGTATAATCAGCCCAAATGAGCTCCTTGGAGGCTGACACTGTGCACCTCCATCAGGCCACAATGCCACAGTTTTTCCGTCTGGCCACATTGTCAGCATAAGCAGCTCCTGACCTCGTTTTCTCATTTTACCTGTTGTTAAATGACTCTTCTACTGTATGATACAGCTGACCATGGCGCCATGTGCTGAATCAGAACAGGTTATTTCAGTTAAGCCTCCAAAAAAAGAGCATTTTTGTCCTTTATCTCCGGAACAAGATGCACAATTGAAGGTGGAACTTTAGGGGGTGAAAAAGCAGCTTTGAATGGGGAGAGAAAGAGCATAAATGCAATAACAAGCCAGGAAAACCAAGTCTTAGCTTGTCACGTTTAGTGCTGCCTAGAGGACTCTGGAAATACTTTGCTTAGTGAATCCCTTAACACATCTAACAGTGCCTAAACTTTAGATACCCAAATAGGACCATGAGCCACTTCTGCTCAACTTCTAAGGTCTGTCAAGAACTTAGAAGACACACAGCAGGATATTAATTAAGGATTTGAACAGATGGGCATCTATGGATCACATCTCAGCAGGTTCAGAAGTTAGTATCCCCCCCACTCTTTCTGGCAGCTGTTAATTACCACCCATCAACAAGATATCACAGCTGCAGCAGCTGAAACACGCTACCTGACAATGCACAGGGAACCATGTTCGCTTCCTGGCTGTAAGGAGGTACATGCCTGTCTGCTCACCCTCAGCTCCGGGGATGCAGTCCCCAGCTGCAGGCAGGATCTAGCATCAAGAGGCACCAACTTCTCAGCCTGCTCCAAATCCACCTACAGCAGCATATCTGTCCTTCCTCTAAGATGAAGGAGTCATGTGTGAAATGCAAGGTCTTGGGTAGCAGTGAAGTTTGCTTTTCCACCCAGGCTCCTGAGCTGTCTCTTACTGATCCCCCTTAGCTGAAAGGCTTTCTGGAGTACATCCTATCCAGTAACATTACGTTTCCTCACATCTCAAACACCCTGGGGATGGCCAGATGTGATGTGACAAGGCACAGAGCGAAACGTCCCCCTGCATCAGCTTGAGAAGTTTCAAGGGAATTCAGGTTTTTAAGTTGCCCCACCTTTCCCAAGTCACACATACTCACATCATGCACTTTCCCTTTTGCTTTTCTCCAGAGTAGCTCCAAGGTTTCCACAGCACGAGAGATCCCACAGCAAAGCCAAAGTCTCACTGTCCCTGCTCCCAGGAGGGAAGTCTCAGCCCCAGTGCAAGT
The DNA here is from genome assembly GCF_036417845.1 of Apteryx mantelli. Lineage (NCBI taxonomy): Eukaryota > Metazoa > Chordata > Aves > Apterygiformes > Apterygidae > Apteryx > Apteryx mantelli. The sequence goes on along the minus strand of NW_027118786.1, from coordinate 429,426 downwards.
GGGTCCTGAGGCCTTCCCCTGCCCACCCTGCCTAGCTGCCTGGCTCGACACATCCACAGAGCAACAGGCTCACGCGTGTTTGGAAACACCAACCTCATCACTATGGCTTGAGGACTTGCCATCTGACAGCTCTCCCTGTCCTGTGGGAGATGAGCTCACAGAAGACTTTCCTCATTACCGGAATTCGTGGCAGCTGTAGTGCGGCAGAGCAGAGCTACCCCCATCCCACCCCCCAACAGATCTCAGGCCCAGCTGACCACAGATAACTGACAGCACCCAGTGATGAGCAGGAGGAACTTGGCGATACTGGTTGCAACTGGCGAGACCAGAAACGGGCATGAGATCAGCAAAAAGGGTACATTTTCTCCAACACAGCATGAGATCAGCAAAAAAGGTATGTCTCCACACCAAATGTGGTATGACCATGAGTAAAACTCTGTGCCCGTAAATAGCATTGCAGCCTAGAGCCCCTTGAGCTCTCCTGCACAGCAGTGGGCTGCACAGCAGTGAATCTCCCCTTGAGCTGGGACGCCTCTCAAGGTTACTCTCCAGGAGTTAAGAGAACCTCTGACAAGAAACTGTTGGAGAGGTAAGAAACTGAAACTCGGACAATAACAAGTGTGCAGTAAGATTCGCTTGCTATGACCACACCGTATAGCCATCTTCAATAAACTTGTTTGCAATAAACCCAGAGTTAATACCCGCCCCGCAACACATAGGCAGGACCTTTGCCTGGTCACATGGGACAGCCCAAATGTTATCTGTTCTGCACCAAAATCAACCCATGTCTTTGCCCATGTGGAAGTCACAACTGTCTCCTTACTGTCCAAAATAGAGGTACTCTTTAACATTGCAGAAAAACAGCTGAAAGCTGGCCCCATTTTCATTGGAAATTCCCTCTGGAAAGCCTCATCTGTGGGTACGGAGACCTCACTGCATGCAAGGTCTTTAGATCAAGGCTGGCCAGAGAGTCTAGAGTCTTCGCAAAGACAAAATGCTGGACTTGAGGCAGAAGTCACTGGGAGGATTTCCTGGCTATGTGAGAAATCAGTTCAGGTCATGGTAACAGCCCTTCCTGGCTTTGAGGTCAGTGTTCCTGATCAGTTAGCCTAGAGTCCTTGAGAGGAAAACAATTTTGAAAAAAATCTGCAATTTCCCCCCTGTACCTGGGGCAATTGGCAGGGCCAGGAGGAATGGAGTCACCCCAGAGAGGAGAACCAGGAAACAGCAGGCAGGAGACCTGGCAGTGCATGGAGAGGCCCAGACTGAGAGGAGCTGGAGAGAACGAGTCAGCGCTGCTCCAGGACAAGCTGGCCTCAGCTTTTCAACACCATCCATGCCATTAAGCTGAGCAAAGGAGTGCATTGCCCAGCTCACAAGAAAAGGTCTTCCCATCAGCAATGCACTAAACCAGTGAGGCAGTGCCAAGGGCTGAGATTCATCTTGTGCCCCCTGGAGCCAAGGGAGATGTTATCCCTGCCCAGAAGCTGCAGATGGCCCCTAGTTCCAAGGCACCACTTCTCAGGGACACCGTGTTATCAGGCAGAAAGGGAGAGAGCCTGGGAAATCTGTCCACTTGGTCTTCATTTAAAAAGTGATGCTGAAAACAGCTGAAAGATGATGCTAGGAAAAGGAAAGATGAACTGCTTGACTAACAATTTCACCTGCCTGCAGAAACTGCAGTTTATGCTTGGTTTCCAAGAAACATGGCTTACCACCTTTCTTGTTTAAAAGACTGCTTATGATCTGGTCCCTATCAAGTTATCTTCCATCAACCAATTTTATACCTACATAACTTTGACTCCAGGTGGACATTCTCCTTACCTACTGTTGTCCATCTGGAGTCAGAATTGGCCCCACCAAGTATACTTGCAGCACAGCCAAGGCCCTCTCTGCACTGCAGAGAGCCTGGCCTAAAAGCTGAGACAAGTCTACTAAATTCTGTGCCATTTCAGTGCTACTAGAAAGAAGTTCTGCCACAGTTTCAGATAAACTATCATGAACAGAGGGGTTTACTGAATAAAATATGAAAATTCAGAATACCATCAGTGCAGAATCCATTGGACTATTTAATTTGATATTAAATACAATTTATTTTGCCCAACTCTTACATTTTTAATTTCAAGCAAGCTGCAGAATATTCTGTGTAAAATGTGAATGTTAGAAAAAACTTACTGGTGAACTGAAAGCTCCAGCAGCTGAGCTAAAGACACCTGTGCTTTACCATGAGAGAGACATTTCAGTGGAAACCTCCTGGAGCTCCTGCTAAACTGCCCCCACCCCCAAACAGGCCCCACTTGGAAAACTTTCTTTGAAGCCAAAAGGAAATGAAGTTTTTAAATGAGCAGGCCTGAAGTCTGCCTACAGGAAAACTGCCTCTCATCATCCTCAGGTGCAATAGCACATCTAGCCTGTACCATTCAGCAGCAAAAAATCTAAAAATCTTCTTGTCTGATCCAAAGACAGAGCAAGCAGCCTTGAGCAGTCTCTGGGGCAGGTTAGCTCTAGTAGCAGCCCCTGCACAGCAGCTTTTGCCCTGTGCTTTGGAAAGATCAGCAAGGAGCACTTCCATGGCCAGTCCCCATGGCCCTCAACAGCTGAAGGGTGCTGATCTCATGACCCATGACATTGCTCCACCCAGGCATCCAGAACTACCCTGATCAGGGAGGAGCTCTTCCCTGGGGAGCACGGGAGAACAAGCAGGAGGCGATGAAACAAGGGAGACAAGACTGGTGGAGCGATCTGGTTTTCTAACCTGTACCCAGCCACGCTCAGGTGAAGCTTTGGGTCTGCATCACCAGCAAGGTGATAACCAGGCTGCCCTTAACAGCTGTCTTCAGAGGATGGAGTCTGACAGCCAAGCGCAGAGCTTCGTGCATACCTACTGGAAATCGGACCATGAAAAATTGTTGAATCAAGGACCTACACACACAAAGTCATGCAAAGGGAATTCAGAAAGTTTGGCCTATCAGTTACAGCTGAGGGTCAGGCCCCTGGGTTCCCTTCAGCAGCTTTCCAGGTGACCTTTAGAGAGGCACAAAGCCTGTCCAGACACCAATTGCCCTCTCAGCTCTGGAGGACGGATTAATAATCAACTTTCTCTTGGTGGTAGGGAGGTGACACTTTTACAAAGCACTCACAGATAAGAGACTCTGGAAGCAGCAAGCATCATTACTTCTAGCCATTATTGCTTTTCCACAGGCACTGTCTTGTTGAACATCATGAGACCAGGCATGTTTCTTAGGCACTTTTCTGGGCCTCTCTGCCAGAGATGCTGAAAGACAGAGGTCTGCAAATCTTTGTCAGGAGGAACACACACAGCAGTTGACCCACTAGTCTTCATCTTCCTGAGCCATCCACCTGCCAACCTGCATTTGTGGTGCCTGTTTCCAACATTTGCAGGAGACACAGCAGCTAATAATAGAGCAATGCAACTGTCTCCTGGTTAATTTGAGGTGATCAGAAAATATCCCAGCAAATTGCAGTAACAAACTGAGACTGCAGGGAACCATAAATAGGATGAGCAGACAGTAAAGTTTCTAGCCCAAAACTTTTCAGTGTCACCTCTATATCTTGAGAGGCCAAGTAACCCAAGGGAACACCTTAGCAATGTGGTTCCCAATGCTGGCCAGAGAGACAACCTCAGGCTGAAGTTCAAGATAGCTCTGAACCTTATCATGCAAGTCAAATGAGCGAATGCAACTCCTAACTTCCTGTGAGATTGTTTGCCATAACCATGAATGACTATTTTTCCACATTTTTTGATAGACTGACAGCTGTTAGCAAGGACTGCAACCACGAGAACTCAGTACCCCCAAAAAACAGCTCTGCAGAGCAACTTTGATCTGTTGCATGGATGGCAGCTATTTGCACGCTTGAACCAAAGTTCCCACACAGAGCCAGGTCTCACCCACCATCATAAGCCTGGTTTCTCTGAGATGCTGTTAGTCTGGCCTGTAGGATAAGACTCCTTAGTTGCACAGGTCTAGGAGACATGTCATTGCCTTTTCTTTGTCTAGAGACCTTTTGAAATGAGGGAATAACGGCTGAAACATTCATACATGTTTTAAGCACCACTGCAAGCTCACAGAAGTCCAAACAAGCTTACGACAGGACTGAGGCAGCCAGGAGTGCCTGATGCTATTGCTCAAACAGCGGCCAAGAGCTGGCAGATGTCTCCAGAGCACAGGTATAAGAGGTTTCACCTTTCACAACCTGAGTCAAGGGAGCTGAAGCAAGCATATCAATGCACCCACTGCATTTATCTGCTGAAAGAACAACAAGCACAACAAAAGGCAGACGTGTCTGCACTTGTCCTACCTGGAATAATTTCCCCCTGGTTCCAGGTCAGCCACCACATTGAAAAGTTTGCCCATCTAAAGCCAGAGCAGCCTTGCCTGAATACAGGTGGCATGTGGTCCTCCATCCTGCTGACTTGTCCCTGGAGCTCTACTATTGATATATGCCAAGATCACTGCGAAGCAGAGCTGCAGAACCACACACATATCTAATTCCCATTGATTTGATAGGATTCAGGCTCACAGCTGCCTTTGCAGCTCCTGGTCTGTGTGTTGAGCTCATTGCACCCCAGCTCAACAGCTACATCTCAGAAGAGCAAGATGACCCATCCTGAAATCCAGGGCTCAGGGAGCATAAAGCCATGAGGCAACACAACCTTTGCAGCTCATCAGATACCGGCAGCTCTGCTCTCCTATGCACATTCAAATCCTTTGCACAGTACATATGCTTGAGGGGAACCAATCAGTGCAGATCAAGCCAGCGTACCTACTTGTTTATGTCTGTCTGCCTGAATTTCAGGGCACTCATCAGTAACAGTTTACAACGGGAACAGCAGCTCCCCTTACAGAGATGCTCCCAAACAGGTTGAAGCCCTTTGCCAGACTGTGGAGTCAGCCTCCTTTTGGGTTGGATGCCTCAGGCCTGATGCAGGGTTGGTTTCACCTCCTCTTTCCCTCATCCAGAACCTTGGTGAAGTGCTTCTGCTTGCTTTCCTCTGATGACATTCATGGGAGAGTATCAGTGAATCAGAATTGCCTGTTAGGGAGATCAAGGATAAAGAGAGCCAGCTGTGTAGGCCACAGAGCCAAGCTGCACATATTTTAGACACACACACACAGCTTTCAGCTGCCAGAAGAGGTCAGTGCCCTAAAGCAAGCGCTGCTCTATCCATCCCTCCCTCCCTCTGCTCTCTGTGGGACCCAGGGAAGATTAGGAATGTTTCTAACCTTCAGCAAAAATACAGGTGCTAAATTGATCTTGGGTGCCAGGGAGGGCAGCCTGAGCAGACCCCAAAATCCAGCCACTCACCCCCAGGCCTCCTTTGGCTTCAATCAGTGGGATGGTACCTCCTTGGCATAGGACAGCCTGATACCCCCTCACCCATCAGTCCCACGCAGAGCTGCAGGTGGGAAAGTTGGTGGCAAAGGCCATTCCCTGCCCTTGATGGAAGGAAGGGAAGAAGGAAAGAAGCAGTTTCTCTGATCACATTGGCAGTGCCAACCTGGAGGAGGCCCAAGCAAGAGGTGTGCTCCCTGGTTGAGCCTTGAGAGCAAGACTGCTTGTCCCCCATGAATGCTCCTGCGACCCTCTGGGCTTTGAAAAATGAGACTCAAATAGGTCTTAATTTTGTGCAAAAGACTCTTGCAGCCTCTACAGCACCAGCTCTCAATGGATCAGCTCTTGGGTGAGGGTCCTACACACCCCAGGAAAGCAGCAGGTGCTTTGGGTGCCAGGCAAAAGGCAAGCAGAAAACAAGGGAGAATATCATCCTTCAGCACTCCTTTCTAGAGCAGACCCCATGCTCCTTTTTCTTCCAGCCTCCACCCCATTCCAAACAGGAGCACAAGACAAATGATTCCTGCTGAAATACATTTCGGAGCTTGAAAAGACTCAAAGGTTGATATGTCCCCTGGATTAGACAGTTGACAGGAAGAAGAAAATCACTCCAGAAATCATATTCCAAGACGTCCTTTAGGCATGAAGGTTTCCTGCTCACTGCTATATTAACTTTCTCTAGCAGATATACAGATTACAGCAGCTGAGCAAGCATTTTGAAGCACTCTTCCCATGACAGCCTCCAAAGCCAGTGCACTGGGGTACTGCTGCAGGGTACCCCAGCAGGGAGGGGAGCTGCAGGCTCAAGCACCCAGTGTCACAGAGCAGGCCTGTGCCACCCCTCTGACCAGGCTCTAGCTGAGCAGGACTGCCCAGGAGCAAAGCCAGCGCCAGACTGATGTGGACTAGCAGTCTTTCCATCGTTACCTCCTCTGGGGGAGTGTAATACCAGGCTCCCTCTCGCAGCCTGGCTTCTTCCATAGGGCAAAGCCTGGACCACATCTCCTCTCTGCTTCCCTGAGAGAATTTGGCACCAGAATTGCCAAGGATGGTCTTTTAGCCCAGAGTCTGCATCTTTTGCTTGGCTGCTTTTGCAGGACAGGGGACCAGATTATGACTCAGCTTTATGAAGCGCCAGTCGCAAACCAGAACCCAGTGGGCTATATGCTGCAAATACAGGATAAAACACCAAGTATTCAGGGCCAGTGTATTCAAAATACTCTTGAAGAGAGAACCAAAGGATGGAAATGCATAGTAGTGGGATAGCCTGCATAGAGTCTTTATCATGAAAGCTGGCACAAGACCTGCCTGTACGTGTTCACTGGAGCCAGTCAGAGGAGAGTCCCAAGTGGAGCCTGGAGAGAAAGAAAAAGAGAAACAGTCCAAGGTTTTGAAGAGAAAAACTTTTGAATGAGCCTTCCCGAGCTCTTTATGTGGGAAGAAGCCCTCATTAGCCATGGCAACAGACGTCTCTGAGGGATGCAGCGCCAGCGTGCAGGCAGCAGAGCTGTGCCGGTTCACAGTGGGTAGCGAAGGCTCGGAGCAAGGGCTGTGTCTGTGCTACACCCTCAGCATGACATTGGGCAAACAGGAACATGGAGAGACAGGGGCTTCTGTCTCCCCGAGGTTACTAGCACCAGCTAGCACGCAAACAGAAGGATCAAGTCTTCCACAGAGCCCTACCTGCAAGCATAAGCCTCCTGAAAAGTCAGGTACTGTTACATGAGGTACCTACGTCACTTTGATCAAACCAGGCTGCAAAGCAAGCTCCATCACAGAACTCAGGGACTGCAGGCTTGTGAGGCTCCCACCCCACACACCACATGAGAAAGCCTTTGCTGCAATATGGCACTCTGACTTCTCTCGGAGACGGGTGGCCTGTGAGCTGGAGTCCAGCCTTTGCCTGAATGCATTGTGTGTTCAGGCCAGGAAACGCTAAACGAAGAATAACCAGCACTCTCTGCCTCCTCTCTGTCTGTGGAGGATGGATTTCCTTTCACCTGCCTCAGTTACATTTTTTTTCTTCAGTTGTCATTTCTTCTTTCCAGCTGAATCTTGATGCTTATGTCTGTATTTGATCATTCAGCTGAGATTGTCGTGTTAGATGTCGTGAATGGGGAAAAAAAATAAAATAAATAAAAATCAAAGCTTTTCTAGTCTTCTAAGGCTCTCTGCAAACATGTTGTGTAGATCACCCTGTTACTACAAGCAGGTGTTTGGCAAAGCGCACTAGCCCTAAGGTTACAAAACAAGCTCTGTTATTGCCTCTGCCGTTCACATGCAGGTAACTTTCCAAGCTATTCACTTTTTAAAAGGTGAAACTTTGTTTTCTGCCTGAAGTTTTTTGGGGAGGAAGGGGAGTTTGAAGAACATTTTCACTTGCCATTGAGCTATGGAAGAGTGATTGAAAGATGCTTTTCCCATTATTAAGAAAATAATTGCAGACACTTTTCTGAATTGGAATAAAGCAAGAAAGCAAAAGTTTGAAACTGTTGCAATGGCAGGACTGGGGAATAACATAATGCTTGTAAACCAGATGGACAAACTAAAGGTCACTTCTGAGCAAGAGCAAGAGACATCTCCCATGTTTCTATTCCTTTGGTCAGCTTCTGTATGAAAGTTTTCTTTGCTTCTTTTTGTAGTGGAGCCAAATGCAGTCCTGTCCTCCTGCCTCCTCTAGCATCACTGGAAAGTTACAGAATCACAGAATGGTTGAGGTTGGAAGGGACCTCTGGAGATCATCTAGTCCAACCCCCCTGCTCAAGCAGGGTCACCTAGAGCACATTGCACAGGATCACGTCCAGGCAGGTTTTGAATATCTCCAGAGAAGGAGACTCCACCACCTCTCTGGGCAACCTGTTCCAGTGCTCTGTCACCCTCACAGTGAAAAAGTTTTTCCTCATATTCAGATGGAACTGTCTGTGTTTCAGTTTGTGCCCGTTGCCTCGCGTCCTGTCACTGGGCACCACTGAAAAGAGTCTGGTCCCATCCTCTTGACACCCTCCCTTCAGATACTTGTACACATTGATAAGATCTCCTCTCAGCCTTCTCTTCTCTAGGCTAAACAGGCCCAGCTCTCACAGCCTTTCCTCATAAGAGAGATGCTCCAGTCCCCTAATCATCTTTGTAGCCCTACGCTGGACTTGCTCCAGTAGTGCCACATCCCTCTTGTACTGGGGAGCCCAGAACTGGACGCAGTACTCCAGATGTGGCCTCAGCAGGGCTGAGTAGAGGGGGAGAATCACCTCCCTCGACCTGCTGGCAACACTCTTCCTGATGCAGCCCAGGATACCACTGGCCTTCTTGGCCACAAGGGCACATTGCTGCCTCATGCTTAACTTGGTGTCCACCAGCACTCCCAGGTCCTTCTCCACAGAGCTGCTTTCCAGCAGGTCAGCCCCCAACCTGTACTGGTGCATGGCCTGCATTCTTGTTGCTGGAATATTTTAAACAAGAGACTGCTAGGAAGCAGCAAAGTCCCAAGCACATCAAGTACCAGCCCTTTGATCAGAAGGGAAAAAAACAGATACCTTTCTGCCTCCCCTCTGCTCACTCACCTGTTTTAAAAGATGATGGAGCTAGAAGAGAAGATACTGGAAAAATCTACCCCTGCAGGGGTTGCCCCAAGTGAACCCCTGCAGGCCTGGTGCCCTGATCTCAGTGGCAGTCACCCAGAGAGTCCCATCAGCACCAGGAGCCAAGGAGGTGAACTGGGCTCATTTCTCATCACCCTCATCGAAGTGCCCACCTGAGTCCAGCAGCACCCTGATTCTGGAGGGTGCGACACCATGTGCAGACCTCCCTGGCCTTTGGCACATGGCTGTTGCCTCCATCTCATTGCATTCTAGACCAGGCTGCTGGTACAGCTTTGTCAGGGAACAAAAAGCAGCCTGAGGAGGCTGGAGAGTGGGAGCCCAGGGAAGGGGGGGATTATGGTTTCAGGCTCCCCATGTTATGAGAAATACTGCAAAAGCTGCTACAAGGACTGATAATCTCCCTCCAGAGTTTAGGTGATGCAGTCTCTGCTATCCCTGGACTCCAATACACCAGGCGCCTTAGGGGGATTACACCCTCCAAGAGGGCATGTGGCCATTTGCTGCAACCACAACCTGGCCAATGGAGACATTTTATCAGCCATCCAGAGGGGCACCCCTAACCCATGGCCCCTGGTTTCTGGGGAGAAGTAGCCCACGGGCCCCTCTGACATTTCAGGAGAAATCAAAAAGTCGGGGCTCAGGTATCAGAGCAGGAGAGCGTGGCTTTGCCCTCAGCATGGGCTCCAGGGCTGTTGCTGCTTATGTAGCAGCTCTAAGCACCACTGCTCTGAGGACACTCAGACTACACGGGATGAGATCTTTGTTGCTACAGCCTCCAGTTTCAATAACTTTGCCATTGGTTTCAATAAAGCAGATCTAGCCCTTAAACCATCTCCAATGTCTGGTTCTTGTAGCTAGATGAATAATGAACAAATATAAATCACAAGGAATTTATCTGATGATGGCAAGGAGAAAAAGAGATGAATAATTTATTTGATAGATATTATTCATCCATCCACAGAGCCAGCCAAGTAATGAAAACATTTATTCACAAATCACTTTGTTGACAGTCAAAAAAGTTTGTAGAATAAATTATTCATAAATATGATTTGACTCCCTAAAAACCAAAAATAGATAGCTGACCTTGGGAGGGAGTGGGGGAAGAAGCATTATTACTGCACCTCCCTTGAGCTTACCATCACTGTGATAAGTTTGGACTATGGAGGATCAGACCTTTGCTTACCCGACAACGGTTGCATGGTATATGGCCATACTTGGAGGCCCAGTCTGAGCCTAGACTCCCAAAATACACCTATTGAGACTGTGCGTGAGGCACTTTGTTGCTTGGCACCATAACTGAGACTCTCCAGCTCTGCACTCCAGGATAAAAGCCTCCCGAGTGTCCCAGTGTTACTCTCCTGTCTGTGGACACCATCACTTCCTGCTGCTCCAGTGGGGTTCCCAGCTCATCCCAAATAAAAGGGTCAGCAAAACATGGCACGTCATTTTCTAATGAATGCAAAAAGACGTCTCTTCCCGCCAGCTCTGCTCTTTTCCAAAGAGTATGGGAGCATCCATTCCTCATAAATAACCTGCTAGAAAGACCTGAAAATAACATTTTTGGTGTCTGATGACATCCAGCTGCCTTTTCAAGTCTTTTGCACAGTTTATTTCATGATCAGAACTACTCCCTCAGTCCTGTCTTTGCAACTTTTAGATTGATGGAACAAGCCAAATGAGTCTCTATTCCTTCTAAATAGCATGAACAATTTTCAAGCAAGGTTATAGCTGCCACAGATGAAAATATGATATTTGTGTCTCTCGATTCCAGTCACTACTTTACGGAGCCCAGCTCCTCCAAGGGGACTTCATGTAGATTTGTAAGCCTCTAAGTGTGGGGTTTTGCATTTGGATCCTCTATTTAGCTGGAAGATATTTAAAATTACATGAAGATGGACTGTTCCCTATTGACCATCCATCTACTGAGACACAGAAATACACGTTATTTCAACATGACTACAGAATAAATTGCCATCTGCTTTCAAGTAGTAGAACAGGAACAATTTCTGTGGCCAGACCTGTGGAGCTAGTGAACCAGAAAAGTTGTCATGGTCAATTCATCGCAAAGAAGAATCAAAATCATGATCGCTTCTCTGAAACAGATGCAAAATATCCATTCCCCTTTGGTGAATAAAACTGGGCTAATACTCAGGCTAAGCCAGGCTACTTATGAGATTTTCAGTGCTTCTGGGGAACTACAGTGAGAACAGCTATGAGCATACACCATTTGCAAGGCAGTCTCTCTTCCCAGTTGATACAGTTAGTGCAGAGGACACAGAAATGAGAATTAAAGTAGAAGTCCACACAGGCTGAACAGATGGGTACCATTTCTTTGCAGCAAAGAACCCAAAGTAGATCTACATTTTGGGGCAAAAAAGGGCAGAGGGAAGCAGAGCAGTCAGGGATAACTTGTGACACAGGGCTGAAATCAGCCTCACAGACCTCTCTCCCAGCAAAGATTTCACCAGCTGACATGTTCCCATGAAAGCTTTCAGCAGCTCACATCAGCAGCCACAAGTTCAGCAAGGTTTTCATGCAAAAAGTAACAAACAGTTGGAAATTCCTAACAGCAGAGCCTTACCTGGAAGTAGAGCCCAGGCTGAGACTCCACAGTGAGGGCCACAAGCACAGCAGAGCAGCTAAGCTTAGAGTATCAGCACAAGGGCCCTTCCCCACAAGCAATAACAACCAGATGGAACTTGCTAGTAGCCCCATCTTCATCATCTTCCCAGTTCAAGAGAAAGCAGTCTGGTTTTTTTGGAGTCACATTTAGGGCTCTAGTCCCATTTATAAATAGGCTTTTAAATAAAATCTTTCTTTTCTTAAATAAACTCAAAAATCACTGAAAACAGGGATCTTGCTGAAGAGCTAAAACCTTCAGAGATAGCAAAAAGCTCCACCAGAACCACTCCTCTAGCATGCTTTCTTTCCCTCCCTCTTAATAACTGGACCCAGTGCTTCCTATTGGTTTCCATTTAACCTTCACAGGTGTCTACCAGAAGAATTAAGAATTTAGGCCACCTGAACCTGGGAGCAAGTTTCATTTAAAGAAATGGTGAAATCTCCACCCTCATACAAATTCCTCCAGATTCATTTTTTTACTTTTTTTTTTCCCCACTTCTGATAGGTATTTCTACCTTTCTGACAATTGAAATGAGTTCCCCTCCATTCTCCTTTTCATCTGCAAGCTGCAACCCTCTCCAGCAACTGTGATTCCCACTATTCCTGATTGCTGGGGCAGGACAGCTGTACCCTTCACACAGCCTCAGTGCTAGTGCAGCCAGGGCAGCAGACCAAGACACCACCAAGAGTGCATCTGCCTGCAGAGCCCAGGCTGACCTCCCAGCTGGAGCAACATGGGAGCCATGTGTCAGCTGGAGCAAGGGACCCAGCCTCTCTCCCAACCCTGCGGCTGCCCAGGAAGGGCTGGGTACCCCTAGTGAGTCTAGGAAAGGGTACCTGCTACAGTGTAAAATCATTAGGTCCTTTGATGACTTTCTTGCTAAAATTGGAGGCTGCTGCTGCTACCTGGACATACAGAGCTGGAGCCAGCATTTCCGACACCACATCTGGGGGACTGTCATCCTTGAGGCCAGCTGCAAGGAATATCTACCACCACCTTGCTGTCCAGAGACTGAAGAGAAGGGTACATGCCTGCTTCTCACATGGGGCTGTTGGAAGAGACAGGCAGATTGGTTGCTGGTAGAGGAAAGAAGGGGAAGTGGCATTTTAGATAGCATATCTGACCCAGAAAATGGTCCTTGACTCATCCAGCAATTTTTCATTGAGGCAGTGAGATAAGAGCATTTAATTGAGTAGGCGGACAGCAGGTGCTCCTGGCCTGGCCTGGCCTCACCTGCTAAGTGCAAAGAGTTAACATTGACCTTGTTTGAGCCCCAGCTGGCAAAGTGAGAATGGTGGTACTTTCCCAGTAAAAAAGGCTGAGAGGCCAGATAAATCTGGGCAAGACAAATGCCTTCACATCCTCAAGCAACTCTTGCTGAAGTGAAAAAAATTGGTGCCTCACAGCACCCACAAACTGATTTTTCTCAACTCAGACATTTTGGAGGTCTTTCTTTAAGGTTATCCTGTTCCACTCTGGGGAAAAAAAGGAGGTCTCCAGAGATACACAGCCCAAGTAGCTGGGATTTCTGAGCACCCTCTTAGGACCCAAATTCATGGCCTTGTGAGTGTAGAAGTTCAGCCTGGAGTCCTTGTACTCTAGCACCCTGGTGGCAGTGACTCTGGAGGGTAACGGTTCTCTTCTTAGATCAGAAGCCCCATCCCAAGCCCAAGAAACCTTCCTGACAACATTTTTTGGTCGAAAATCAACAATATTCATACAAACAAAAAGGCAGGTTTCAATAAATCAGTGTTGGATATAAGCTAAACCTCTCCTGACCATCACCGCCAGTAGTGTCACTGTCCCCCACATGCTCAGGAGCAGCCCCAGGCACCTGAACTCCCAGTGTGTCTTTAGGATAATATTGGGATCACAAGGAGAGCAGAGCTCCCACCCTTCCCTCTGCTACAAGATGCGATGGCCTTCAGCACTTGCTCCCAGCCTGAAGTACTTCCTCAAAGCAGGAGTTATTAGTGAGCAGTTACCCTACAGTGTCTGAAATAGGGCTTCTAAGAGGGTTCCTGGTGCTGCCCATCCTAGTGAGGGAGACTGAGGAAAGGATCAAGTAGACAGATAAACCGATTTGCATTACAGCCTGTGGGTGAGCACCAACACCCCCCCACAAACCGTGCGCTGGGCAGTTTGGGAGAACGCTCTTGGCATGTGGGCGTTTCTGGATTGTGCACCGAGAACTGTTCACGCGTGCAAGGAGCAAAACCGGAGAGCAGGCATCAGATGTGGTCAGCCTAACGCATCCTGGGGGCTTTGCTGGGATGAGTGAGGTGCCCACAGATGTCTTCAGTTCGGGTCACCCTAATCAGCTCCCTGTGTCCAGCCATCCTCCTCTGATGGGTTATGGATCCAGAGCAGCTGGGCCGCCACTGGGCAGCTGGCTATCCTGTAGCTCCATCTAGTGCACTGTGGCTGCGGACAGACAGCACAGGGATTTTATCCCCCTCTCCATGTTTCTGAAAGCCCTGGCTCCTGGAATCCCGGGATTATCAGAGACTCTTGCACTCCTGTTTTTAAAATTGGTACATTTTCAGCCATTGTTACTGCAGAGAACACCTAAAAATTGCAATTCAGGTGCACCTGGAACCAGCAAGAAAGTAAAAGGACAATGAGTCTCTGTTTATTTTTTTAATCCTGTCCCAAATAAAAGAAACCTGATGATTCTTTGGGAATTGGGCTCCCATTTGCAAATACTTGGGTTTGGCAGCCCTGTGAAAGCCTGCACTGCTCACCAGCGCTCTAGCCTCTGCCCTCACCCCGAGGGCACCCAGCACAACGGGCCATCACAAAGTCCAGAGCGGCATCAGACATCAGGGTACGACTGCCTGAAACACAGGCCTGATTTTTCAGAAGGACCCAGGTTTTGGGGTCTCAGCACCTGCCTGCTTGTCACATCTTCAAAAGCATCCAGCAGGCTTGAGGTGCAAAGGACGCTAGGAAGCCTGGCCCCCCTTAACCAACCTCTTGCTGTGAGCTTCAGTAAACAGGGAGCCTGCAACAGGGGTACGACAGAGCTGTGAGCCCCTGCTTCTGTTTTATCCATAAATACCCACCCAAAAACCTCAAACATTTTGGTAAAAGATCAGCATTTGTTTCAGAAGCAACGAGGGAATGAAGGAAAAAGCAGGATGAGATCCCTCTCACTGCTTTTCACCAAAATGCACTCTTTACTTTGCACAGAGACCATGTATTTCTCTCCTCAGTTCTACATGCCAACCCATTTTCAAAAGACCCTCTCCTTTCCTTGCTAATCCCACTGCAGCTAGCTAAGGATACCATCCGCTCTTCCTCCTCGTGCACTGCCGCTCCTCAGGGAAGCTAAATAGAAAAATAAGACTTCTTCCCACTTTGTGCATGATACTAAATTTTTAGCCATGCCCAATAATCAAAGCATTTCAAAAGCAAATACATCTGTGTCTGTTCAGCCATTTCCTCCAGCCAAAAAAGCAAGAATCTAATTGTCTAGCTGTGCTGGGGAATGACTTGTTTATTTGTCACCTGCTTTAATGTCAGTTCACAGGAAGGTTACAGAGCTCTGCAGTTCATTGGCACAGATGGGTTTGGGCGCTCCCCTGTGCTGAAAGTGAAGGGAACTTTAAATGAAGGGAACACGTATAAATACTTAAAGAAAGACATGAATGATTAACAGAAATAATTGTTTTTATTTTTTCATGAAAATTTCCAAGATGCATTATAGAAGGCTACAAATGACTTCCAGCTATTAGCAGATGAGGCCTCGGCGTTAAGTGAAGGTCACAAAATGATTTATACAGCATGCCACAGCTCATTTGATCAATCTTTTATTAAATACCTCTGCAGTGCTTTGGACTGCTAACTCCTCATCGAACACTTGTGCTTCACGCAGCTTACAACTGTTCAGCTTTTTCAAGCTGTCTGCTTCAGTCTTACAGCCCGAACCACCGCATGGAGGATACAGAGAGGGAAACGGCTATAAAGAAAAAACTCGCAAAGTCCCAAACCCAAGGCCAATGCCTCGGAGCTGGCCTTTAGAGCAGCCCCAAGGCTGCTCTAGCTGGATGCCACCCAGGGGCTCCACGGCGCCAGTGCGGAGGGATCAGCGTCCCCCACGGGCGGCTTCTCCCACCCCGCGGGAGCCGAGCCGTCCCCCCAGCCCGCTCCCTGCGTCGCCCCTCGGAGCCGACCTGGGGGGTGCAGCGACGAGCCAGCCTGCTCCCGCGCCTCGCCTGCAGCAGGGCAGCTTACTTGCGCAGGAGCAGGAACGACGCTGCAGAGCTACACCGAGCTCCGGGGCGGCTCCCTCGGCCGGCATTGCCGCCGGTGTGCTGCCCTGCCGGGAGCCGGGAGCCGTGTGCCCGAGACGCTGCGGGGTCGATCTGCAGCGTAACTGGGGGAGACACAACGTGCGGCCGACGTGCGCTTCGCCGCAGTGCCGAAACACCGGCAGAGTGGCAGCGGGCAGCAGTTACGCCGCTGCTGCGCACAGCTCCTCCGCGCCGAGTCCAAATTCCCACCGCAGCCACTGGACCAAAACTGGGGAAGGCCCCGTGAAATGCCCTCACCGAGGAGGAAGGGATTTTTCCTCGGATGGATGCGAGCGGCACAGACGAGGCTGGCTCCCGTCCACAGTCTGTGCTGAGCCATTTGGAAATACGAACCGGCTTTTGCTAAGGAGGGACAGCTTTAGGGGCAAGGGGGTCGAAACAGGGTTTTTACAGGGATATTTCCCTATTATTACCAGGGAAATTCAGTGCTGCTGGGCCAGAGAGTTCAACCCCCCCCTTCAAAAATATATCAAAGAGCAAATGCATTTTTTCCTTGGAAGAACGCAATCCCTCGGCACCCTCTAGCTCAGCCCACGTGCTGTCCCACAGCCGCTGCCCGCCGCGGTGCCCTGCTCCTGCCACCCGCTCGCAGGCCTCCGCCAGCATTGCCATGCCGCCTTCGCCCGGCTCCTGCCCGGGGCCGGCTCCTCTTCGGGCCCAGCAAGCAGATCCTGGGAGCTCGAGAGGGGAAGCCAGTGCCTGTCGTCTTCCAGGAGACCCAGCAGGACCTCGAGCTGCTGTTTTAATTTGGCCCTGAGTTTTTCATGACTTAAAACAGCTCTTAAAACAACTCCTATAAACGCTTTTATTCTGAATATGTTCCGACTTAAACGCGTCTGATTCATCTCCCTGCTGTAAATGACACTTTTACAACACAGTGTGAGCGGTCTAAGTAAAGTGGAATTGTTTTCTCCTTGCTATCACAATCAAGTTGTTTGGTATAAAATGTGGCTTAAAAGTGAATCCATAATGTCCCCAGCAATGCAAAGAAACTGCTATTACCAGTAGTAAAATGTAGGTAGTAACTCTGTGGGTTTTTCTGCACTGAAACTGTAATTAATGTGGATCCTGCCTACTAAGTGTAGGGGAAAATACAGTCTTCACAGCAGTTAAAATGCATCTCATTAGCACTGAAGCTACTGTATCGCCAAAATGCGTTATGTTCAGCGAGAAAGAGCTGTGCAATTGAATTCCCACCAAAGCCCAGTTCATCTGCGCCGGATGCCACTGCGCTCGTAGCGGAGCTCCTTTCGGCGGCGGGTGGCAACGGGGATTAATGAGACGACCACCTTGGTGTGCGAGCGAGCGAGCGAGCGCGCAGGCAGGCGCCGGAGCCGTAGGGCCGAGGGGCTGCGGCGAGCGTCAGCGTGCCCGGACCTCTGGCGGGGCCGGGAGCCACGGGCAGCGGTGCCGGAAACGGGCCGACGGGTCGAGCGAGCAGAGCCGAGCCGAGCTGAGCCCTGCCGGGCGCCTTCGCGCCCCAAGTGCTGCCGGTGCCGCGAGCTGAGACGTCCCAGGCCGCGCCGACGCGTCCCCCTGCCGCCCCCCGTCCCGCGGACGGCTCCTCTTCGGGGGTGCGCAGAGGGCCCTGGGGACGCACCCAAAGCTGTTGCGCAGCCTCCGACCTGTCAGCAGGATGCGTTGGGCACTTCTGGGTTTCGTTGACACAGCAAAGCCTGGTAAAAAATTGACAACAATTGAAATGAAGGCACCATTTAACCGCATAAATACTTCAGTAATAATTAATAAATGATTAACGCAATTGCTTTTTAATGATTCCGGGCTGGATTGCTGCAAGTGGCAGGGATCTATATAAATCATTTTGTGTACAGCATCTAACAAGTGCTCTGCAAGCAATGCAAATACACACGCTAATAAATTCTACCAAGCCGTACACGCAGGGCTCTTCACCTCATTCAAGAATAACTCATTGATCCTGCAGTCTTTTAATGGGTATATTATTATTAATTTTAAAAGATGCATTAAAAGCTTCCAAAGACACTAAAACGTGAGGCAGAGGCTGAGAGCAGACGGGAGCATCACAGACGGCACAGGTGCAAGAGGGGACGTTTCAGAAACCCTGAGTGCAACCATCTCTGCTTCCACGCATCAGTCCTTCAGCTGAACCAGGCGAGATCAGAGCCAATCTGATCTCTTTGCTATTGCATCTCCCGTCCAAGAGTCCAGGCGCTGGGGTGGTGTATGGGCAGCAAGAGCTGATTAAAGTATCACTGTTTATAGCGCTGCCATCTATTTTCCCTTTTTTTGCATTCATATGAATACCAAGGACACCGTACATGGATCTCGTGGATCTCGCGCATCTCACCAGCGCCACAGCCGAAGCGGGTGACAACCTGCCAGCGAGAGCAGCCCGGCAGGGCCGGGGCAGAGGCGTTTCGGGGCCGGGGGCACCAAGGGAGCCTCCGCCGCTGCTCACCCGCCTGTCGTGGGGCTGCAGCGGTTTGGTGCAGGGACGCTCTCGCTCCACGCTTGCCCAAGACCCTGCACGGCAGCCCCGGCCCGAAGCTCGCACGGTCCCTGCAGCACGAACGAGAGCCAGGATCCGTCCCTCGGGCCAGGGAGTAGCGCGGGGGCGGCGGGTCCCTCCCGGCACATCTCATGCCCTGCAAGAGGGAAGCACCGTGCCGATGTCCCTGGAGCTGCCCCACACCCCGGGAGGGATTTGCCACCTCTGCCGGGAGGCACAAGGAGCGGCTGAGCGCCGGCGCGCTCAGGCTCCCCGGACAAGGGCAGCGCCGCCCCGGCCGTCCCAGGCTCTCACTCCGCTGGCCGCTGCCTCACCCCGCTCCAACACGGGGTCGATGCGTGTCCCAGGAAGCCAGGCACATCCCATTATTTCTAATATTCAAATCCCATTATTCAGCTCTAACGAGAAAATAATTTTAATTAAGGGAATTAAAAATTTATTTGCATTTGAATTTTAAGTATGTGTTAATTTGAAGGCACTGAAAGGAGCCCTCTGGCAGTGTCAGGATTCATTTGTCTCAGCGCGGAGCAGTGGACGGGATCAGGAAAGGTGGAGGATGGGAAGAGACAGTGCCACGGCCTCGGTGCAGGCAATGCCATGCTAAGTCCGTGCTGGTAGATACTCACCCATTAAACCCACCTTGCTAACTAACTGGTGTGTTACAGGGGAAGGCAGCCTGTTTTCTGCCTGGCTGGAGACGACCAGCTGAGGGATCTACCCGATGGAGAGACCAGGCCCAGGAGAGCAACAGCTGAGCAGCAGATAGAAAGCAAACGCTGGGAGAACAAGGATCCAGAGCTAAGGGCCAGCACTGCAGAGGGGGAGTCTGGAGGTGGGAGGAGAGGAGCTAGCTAGGGCAGGGAGAGGGAACTCTGAGGGCAAAGAGATGCTTTTTTCACTCCTTTCCTCCCCCTCCAGCCTGGTTCCCCTCCATCACCACCAGCTGAATCGCACCCAAGGCTGTCCACAGCTCTGAGACCTGACAACAGGAGGCAGCTTTCCCAAGGTGAGAAAGTGGTCCCCACAATCTTGGTGACCAACGCAGCATCAATGTATCAAGCACTTTCAGCCAGCTCGTCTCCCTCCAGCTCCTGCTCAAATACAGTTAGTCCATTAGACACGTACCACTCACACAGTTAACTTTGATGGACAGCCAGCTATCAGGATTTCCCAGCATGTAAATGCTAACAAGCAACGTGCAAAGTAAACACCCAGCTAATGAGGATCTGCTGTTTTTTGCTCTTTTGCATTAGATGGGAAGGGCAGCAAAAAGGGGCACTGGAAAAATCTAACTAGAAGAGCAGAGCCCTGAAATCATGAGGGGAGCGATGAGCAGGTTTCCAAGCAGTCGAAGCCTTTGCTCACAGTCTGAGCTGGCTGCAAGCTTGGGGCCAGCCAGCCCTGGAGGACTGAGGACAGCCTGGAGACACCAGGTCCTGGTCCCGCTCTCTGCCCTCTGCAGCTACTCCTCTCAGGCACCACAGGACACTCCATCACCAGCTTCCCATGGCTTCGAGAGGCGCCGCCAAAAAGAGGGCAGCTCAGCTGAACAACAGTGCCAAGGTGAGAGGGCTTCTGGCCGAAAAGAAGGGGACGCTTCTCATTTCGTCCCCTTGCAACAGAGACAGCCCAGAGGACGATACAATGTAAGGTTCAGTTTTAATGCATCTGAATAATGGGCCTGTTGAAAACACCAGCTAATTAGTTAAGTGATACCCAGTGTTATTAATTCTGCAGCTCTGCCATCATCAATGTATTTGTAATAATAGTATTTCCTCTGTAATGGCATTAATCATCATGGATTTATTAAGAAGTTAAGGGGGAAGGGCATTATCTCCCTCGGGAACACTATTTGACAGCAGCTCTACTTACCGTGCAGATTTTTGTTGTTTTAATTCTTAATGTCTTGCTCATTAATCTGCTTTTTAGCATCCCTTTGCAAATATCCTTTTGTGAGTGGAAAACACAAGGTAATGAATACATTCGCTCCTGCTAAGCGGATTCAGACAAGCTAGGCTCCAGGCAGAGCAACCCTGGTTCCTCTGACTAGGACCTGCCTCCAGGCAGCTGGGCCTGACCTTCACCTTGCACTTTTCCAATAGGCAAACGTTACCCAGGTCAGGGAGTGGGTGGAGGATGGTGTTTCCAGAGGAAGATGTTTCCAGAAGCTGCTTCCTCTGGAAGTGGTCGGAAGGGTTTGGCAATGCCACGTTGCTGCGGGAAGTGCTCTTACCTCTGCCAGGAACATCTTTGCAGACAGGGCCATGTCTACATGCAGAAAACCACGCTGAGTCCTTCTGGTGGTCTGACACACCCACCAGAGTTTTCCCCCGGCGTGTGAGGGCAGAAGCACAAGGTCCTGCCCTGCCCCGCTCGTTGTGGCAGGATCCACTGCCCTGTTGAGTTTGCTCATCCTCAGCTGCATGCTCAAAAACCTCTTTTCGCTTTTCCAGGGAAGTGAGTAACAGTCACCGTCTCATTCCCTTCCTGACGTTCATACCAAACGTGGCAAGGTTTCACCGAAACTTGGTTTCCCAAGACCACTTCTCCTGGAATCAGGCCTCTGGTTCAGCACGTTTGCACCAGACTGAACTGCCAATGGGTGGCAGCTTGTTTGAACTGGGGAACCAAAAACAGCCAAGCGAGACACTCGCCAGGGACCCTGAGCTCAGCTTGCAAATACCCAGGCAAGGGAGGAGAGTGCAGCTGTGCTGGCGCGGGAGCTCCCGCGTGTCAACACACAGCACCTGGGCTGGGGCAATGTGCCCGTATGAAATCTGGGCAGCTCGGCTGCGCTGTCCTCGTTATCACCTGTCCGGTGAATCAGTGCATTAAGCTCTCACCAGCAGCTCCTTTCGGAGAACAATTAAAGCCTGATTTACCAGGGGAAACCTAAAGCGATTTAACTCAGGATTTTACCAAGAGGTCAGCTCTCCTTGATTAGTTTATGGCTGTGCATAAAGACAAATGAGAATTTTTAATGCGGCCTGCATTAAACTTATTTTATGACTAGCACAGGAATGCCACAACACCATGGAGGAGCCTCCGGCTGGAAAATGAGCAGGGGGCAAGAAACGCACTGTGCAAAGAGGGAGCATCAAGTCCCTGCAGCATCTAGGGCAGCACGCCCTCGGCTGCCCCACTGCCGGCCCCTAGCCCGCCGTGGAGCGCTCCCAGGTGGTATTTGCCTGCAAACCTGCCCTTCCGAATCAGTCGAGCTCCCCAGCTAGCAGGGGTCTCACCCAGGCTAGCAAGCCTGCAAAATGACAGCCCCCGGCTGGGCCACGGCCTCTCGGAGCGACACGGGCACCGCCGCTCCCTGCCCGGGGGGCACGGATGGGGGCTGCTCCCTGTGGGCATCTGATAAGAACATGGATTTATTTTCCCTGTCATTAGCTCCTCGCAAAGTGCTGCTTCGCGGTTCTCTGCGGGACTCGAGAATGCCTGGTTTGGTTTTGAAGCTCCAAGTTCCCAGTATGTAAATAAATGCACTTTTTTTTTTTTTTTTGGTGCCCCTTTAATTTGTGGCAGTGGCTTTTCAATACCGAAGAAAGCTGGAAAGTCACCTCTTGTGAACGGGACAAACTCTAAGAGACTCTGCATAGGGTCTCCGAGGGGATGCATGGAGGACACGGCCGTCAGGCTCAGCTCTGCGGAGTTTCTCCTCCACCTTGGCGATTTCATACGTTGCTGACCTGAAAAGATGCCCGAGCTCCTGCCTAGGGCTCATAGCTTTTCAAAGCCATGAGCCTCTTTTTCCTCTCTCTCCATGTTTGCCGTGTTTCGGTTCTAATTTGTTAAGCATGAGTTGCAGCCTGGGTAATTACATTTGTCTTAATTAGTATGCATTACCATGCACCGCCGCACTGAAGAGAATTTTCTTCCGTGGGCAGCTCCTCGCCACGTGTATAATACCACATTTCCATAACTGGGAGCCCAAGGTGTTGAAAGAGTATAACCCATCTCAACTGGGCTGCTTGCAATGAGCTGATTAAATATGGAGACTTTTTTGCACCTGTACCATAAATAAGTTATAAAGTCAGTGCAAGGCAGGATTTCATTATTGTTATTTTCTGCTGGGTTTTTTGGACCTGGCCAGTGCCCAGGGTGGGATTGCCAGCAATGGGGCTGATTCCCATTGCTCCTCGCCTTTGCTGGATTGGTTTTAGCTTCTGGATGGTGGTCGGCCAAGCGCCGGAGCAGGTCGGAGCGCGTGGCCCGGGGCGGGCATCAGGGCTGCCCTAAGTGACGGCAGACGAAAGGGCAGCAAGCGAGTCTTTCTGGCACCGCAAACCCATGACCAAGGCGGGTCCGGGGCCGCTGGAGGAGCTGGGCATTGGGTTGTTGGGTTTGGGGGATACCTTTTTTCCCAGGGTTGCTTTACCTGTGGATTAATCCCTGTTGCTTCACTGTTCACCATGCCTCGCGCTGGCGCCCAAGGGGATGGGGACAGCCACCCGTCGCATGGAGGGGACGGGCGGGAGATCGGGGTGGGAGCAGGGAGAACGGGGTGAGTGGAGACGGCCAGGCTGAGCGGCACACGGTCGCGCACGGGGACGGCACACCGCCGCCAGCCCCGACGCAGCCCCGCGCGGCACAGCCTCTGCATCCCCGCGACGCTCGGCTGAGCACGAGCCAGACCCGTTCCCGGCCCCGGGACCGCTCTGTGCTGGAGCTGTAAAACAGGGACACTTGAAACGGGGATCCCCCACGGGGCCTGGTCAAGCACTTTCAGCGCTGAGGCACAAGTGCTCCACACCTGCAGTTATAGGTAGCCCTCGTGAGTTAATCACGGTAAATCGTGACCCTCCGCTGCTCCTTCTCCCACGACACTGGAGGGCAAAATCAGTTGACCGATGGCCACCCTTCTTCTAACAGGGGAGATACAGGTGCAAGCAAACACCATGGTTGGGCTGCTTGTTTGGTCTCAGAAGAATAAACATGTGCTCAAGCCAGGAGTAGCCCTCAGCTCTTGGCCAAGCTGTTATATCACAGCCACCAGTGTCATGAGCTGGAAAATTCTCTGCAACAGACTTACTAATGTACAAGTCTTCCCAGCGTCACCCTGGCGTGGCAGGCAGGCAGAAGGGAGACTTTAAATTAAGGTGAGGCTTTCAAGGGCGACTTTAAAGACAAGGTTTCCAGCGGGAGGTGAAGCCCTCGCTGTATCCAGCTGACAGGGTAACCTGCTTTTTTCTCACTCTCCCCACTCCGAGAGCCACCCCAGGTTCTGTTTTCGAGGCTCTGCAGAGCCTAGGGGTGGTGCCAGGGGAGTGTGAAGTGTGGGATAAAATAGTTAAATGAGCAGAGATCAGGAAGATTAGCAATAATGCCAAGCATTTCAACAAGCAATGCAGTGGAACTTTTAAAAGATTAAATTATGTTAAGTGTTTTAATATATGCACCGTAGATAAGCGATGAGAGAAGCAATCCGTCTTAATCAGAGGGATAGGACTCAAAGCTGAGAAGAGCAACGCAAGGGTGGGAATTGCTTGCCGCTGGCTCTCTCCAAGGGCCTGATTCAGATCACGGCTCCCTGACTTTCACTGACACAGCCACGCCGTCCGCCTGGATCGGCTGGCTCTGCGCGGCGAGAGGCACCCCGCTGCGGACGGGGGGGGGTCAGCGCCTCGTGTTGCTCCGGCCACGTGTCACCGCGTCCTGCCGAGCAGCAGGGCACGGCGTTTGCATTGCCGTGAAGTCGGCAACAGGATCCTTCCTCCTGTTAGGAAACGAACGCTGCAGCCAGGTCAACCCATTCGGTCCGGGGCGCCGCAGTCCCTCCCGAATCGCGGCTGCCCCCCTGCCGCCCAGCTCCGCGCCGCGACCGCTGAGCCGGGGTCTCCTCCTGCTGCCCCCTCCGTGTGCTGTGCAAGCCCCAGACATGCAGTCGCCAGTGTTCGCGCTGACCGAGCGGGCGGCTGGCCCGCGAACGGAGACCCGGCGGCGCAGAGAGGGCTGGGGGTGCAGGCAGGGGCACGGGGCGCTCGGGCTGGTGCATTCAGGCCACAGGCGCTGTGACCTGGACGGAAAAAAATATTTGGGGTTGGACCGGATATTCTATTTACGGCAAAAATGAGCCACTTTAGCGTTATTTGGAACATTTTTAGCGCTTTTAAAGTATAAAATTAGAAAACTTTTCTACAAACAAAATTATCATGTCGGGTGACGAACTGAAGTTAAACGCTTCAACCTGTAGGAATCTGGCTTCCCCTTGCTCCTCCCTGTCAAATATACTATTTTTCAAAAGCGCACCATAAGAAGACAAACCGGCAAAAGCTTTCAGTGCCGCTGAATGTGCTGCACGCCAAGGAGAGGGAGTTTGGAGGGCAGGGTGTCCCCCGCTGGGCTCTGCCTGCGGCCGCCGAGGCAGCTCCCCGGCGTGCGGGTGCCGTCAGCCCTCCGCTCCGGCGCCGCTCCGGCAGCGAGGAACACCGGCAGCCGTCGGACGGGCAATGCCCGCGGGGCGCGCGAACGCTCGCCCGTGTCGCGGCGGTGGGGCGGCGGCGGCACCGCAGCAGCCGCCCCGGGAGAGGAGGGTCCCGCTGGGCCCCGCCGCGGGCCAAGCTTTGCCGTGGGGTCCGGGGGAGCCCGGCTTTGCTGCGGCCCCCGGGGGAGCCCACGGTCCCTAGGGGCAGAGCTCTCCCGTTCAAGCGCTGCGATTTCACCTCCGGCATTCGCGCGCCGGCCCGGCGCTCCCCGAGCCAGGTGCAGCCGTCAGGGCGCAGAGCCACCTCCAAAACGGGCTGGACAGGACTCAGCCGCTCTGGGCACCCCTCGCGCTCGAGGGACAAGCACCGCAGTCCGAACGCCGTCTGGCGAGGAACGTCGCCGAAGCGGCCATCGGCTCTGTGCAAACGCTGTGGGACCTCTGCACCCTGCGCCAGCCCAGCACCGAGCCGAGCCTGGCAGCACCGAGCCAGTTCGGTGCTGCAGCTGCGTCCAGCACCTCGAAAACACCAAGACGCCCCAACCCCCTTGATGATGCGGCAAAGGCCCGTCTCCCCGTGGAGGTGCGCGGCAGGCCTGCCGTGCACCCGGCGCACCGCTCCGTCCCTTCGCAGCTGGCGCCCACCAGAGGAAGCGGCGTCAGACAAGGCTGCCGGTGCGTCTTTTCGACCCTTTTTCTTTTCTTTTCTTTTCTTTTGCAGCAGGGTGGGCCAGCGGTGCTTTCAAAGGAGCCGGAGCCCTGTGGGTGCGTTTCCAGCCTCCGCGGCTCAGTCCCGCGCTGCTCCGTCACCCGCCTCTCCAACAGCGTGGAAAGGGCCGGGCGAACCCCGAAAGCAGCCGACCGCCGCGCTACGAAACGCCCGGGCGCCCGGCGGGGCGCAGGCCGAGGGCAGAGGTCCTGCGCTGGGGCACCCCCGAGCTCGGGGACACGCCGTGGGACCCCCGTCCCCGGGGCCAGGGCCGCTCTCCCCCGCGCCAAGCCGGCCCCAGAGGGCTGCCAGCAGGGGCCGCGGGCAGCACGTGCGAACCGCAGCTTTAAACGTAAACGTGCCTTTCCTAAAATGAGCCCCTGCGAAGGAGAACCTTGCTCAAACCACCTGCAGCTCTTCTGCCCAGCTTTAATCTGCCGGTGGGAAGGGGGCTCCTGCCTGCCCCGGGCGGCGGACGGAGCCGGGAGAGCCGCCCCGCACAGCGGCCGGGATGCCGGGATGCCGATGCTGGACATGCGCCCAGGGGTCCCTCGGGGCCAGGGGCCGGGTGCTGCGGTGCCCCGCTCCTGGGGCGGCTCGTGCCGGGACGGGCACACTGCTGCACACAGTGCTGTCGTGAGTGTGCCGATGTGCGCCAGTGCTCAGCAGAGCCGCCGCTGCCCCCTCGGCCTCCGAACGCTGCCCTGAGACCAAACCCTCCATCCCAGAAACGACCCGCCAGCCGAGCTGAAAAATCAAACGCCAACATGGTGGCCCCGGGCCGCCGGCAGCCCCGAGGCAGCGGGGCTCTCCCAGCGCGGCGACGGCTCCGCTCCTCCCTGGCGGACACCACTGCAGCCCGCCGTCCCTGTCCGCAGGCCCCGGACGTGCTCCGGCCCGCAGGCCCGCAAAAGCCCCCGCCTGCGCCCAGCCGCTGGCCCCGGGCGCCCGCTTTGCCCCCAGCAGCTGTGCGGACCTGCTGCTCCGAAGGGCGTCTTCAGCTTTGCTCCGCCCGGGAAAGCCAGGGCCCGGGGCGCTCAGCCCCACGGCTCCCTCCTGCGCCGCCCTTCCTCCCCGCGCACCCCAAACGCAAGCAGCTTTCGTTATTGCAGCTGGTTCAAATGTCATCGCTTTGAAATGTCAGGCACCTTGTTTGCGGCTGACATTTCCGAAGCGGCTGGCGCAGCTGCGCGGCAGGTGCCCCGGCGCTGCGCTTGCTGCCCCCGCGTCCCCGCGGGCCGGGGCTCCTTCCGTAACTCGCGGCTTCGCGCACCTGCTCCTCCCGCCAGAGCCGGGGCTGCAAATGCTTCCTGTTCTCCCAGGCTTTTGCACCTCATTGGAGATGAAAGAGGCCCTTGTTATCCGGGATGCAAAGGATCCCAGAGCACG
The DNA here is from genome assembly GCF_036417845.1 of Apteryx mantelli. Taxonomy (NCBI): domain Eukaryota; kingdom Metazoa; phylum Chordata; class Aves; order Apterygiformes; family Apterygidae; genus Apteryx; species Apteryx mantelli. Next base: position 402,520 of record NW_027118786.1, on the reverse strand, counting down.
GCTCACCCTAACGCTCTTGTTTTCAGCCATGAGCGCTGCAGCGGTTTGTGCTGCACAAAAAACACCCGGTTTGGAGCGCCGGTCTCACCGCAAACCCCAGGCTGCTGCCTCGGAGCTGCTCTCCTCCGCGGGCTCCTGCCGTCGCGCTGCGGGCTGCCACGGTGGCGTGCCCAGCCGGCCCAGCCCGGCCCCTGCCCAAGGCAGCGGCGCAGGTTCGGCTTCCCGAGGGCCCGAGTCTCTGCAGTTCGCGCCAACGAGGCTTGGAGCTGGGGGTTCGGCCAGAGCAGCCCGAGACGCTCCTCCCCGGATGCTCGAAAGCGAGTCGTGCGTCGGGAGCGGGCGCTTTCCGCTGCAGCCCGCGGAGAGCTTCCCGCCTCCCTCCCCGGCAGCTCCCACGCCCCTGCCCCAGCCCGGGGGAACCGGCCCCCGAGGCCGCATCCTGCTCTGCTCCCTCGGGTATCGCTCCGGCCGCGAGGATGGGCAGGAGCCTCGGGCTGCCGAAACGGGGACTCGGCTGCCAAGAGCGAGCCGTGGGTCTGGAGACGCGCGGGTCGCCCCCACCGTGAGCGGCGCACACCCGCGGCGCCCGGCGTGCCCGCTCCCCCCGTCTGGCGGGCGGGACACCCGGGGCCCCGGCGGCTCCGCCGTCGCACGCCGCCACTCAGCACCTCCAGCGGGGCGGGAGCCGGTCCCGGCCTCCCCGGAGCCTCCACAGCTGACCGGGGCGGTGGCACTGGCAGCCACTCGGCTGCCCCGCGGGTGGCCCTGGGGACACGGCGCCCCTCGGAGCCGGGAACACTGGGCGGACGCGTCCCTCAATGGCCCATGGACCCCGGAATAACTTCCCAAGGAAGTCGTTAGCTCTCAGAGACTATTCCTCGCCAGCGTCTTCCTCCTGGCCCGCCGTGCGGATGGGATCGCCGTCACGCGGAGAATTACCACCCGACAGATGCCGCCGGATAGCACTTTGGCGCAAAACGATGACAACTATCCAAAACATTTTTGTAAATAACTAGCACAAATTAATGCACAAGTCAGATCTAATTATCATAGCAAACCTAGCGCTGACGAGAAAGGAATGGCAGACGGCCAAACCCCGCCACGGGCCACGCATCCTCCCCGTTCGGCAGGCGGCGTGTCAGTGTCTCCTGGTAGACAGAGCAGGTCGCGCTGGGGAGTTTCGACGCTTGCGCCCTGGCTCGTGCCCGCTGGGGAGGCAGCGCTGAGGTGCCGGCTGAGATGCTTCCCCGGGGGGACGCGGCGGCCCCGGCAGCGCTGCCTTGTGCCGCGCTCGCCCGCTGCGCCTGCCGGGCTGCAAGATGCTGCTGCGAGTGGTTAGAGACCCGGGGACGGGCGCTTGCTGCCGCCACGTCCCGCTTGCAGAGCCCGAGCTCACTGAAACGCTGCGGATGCGCGGCAGGAGGGGACCGGCCGGGCCGCTCGCCTTGCACGCGAGGTTGCGGACCCGAAACTTTGCCTCCGCACGCCCGGCGCTGGGAGACCTTCTGCGTCCTCCGGGGCCGGGCCGCTGCCGCCCGCCGGCGCTGACGGCCGCCACCAGCCTGCGCCCGTCCTGCCGCCGCCATTTCCCCCACAGCGACGGTGCCTGCCGGCGACGAGGCGTAAAGAGAGTCAGAGAGAAAATGCAAGGACCGAGGCAGATACAATATCGTGCGTTTGCTAGCGGGCTGGAGGGGAGGAGGGTGCCGTAAAAGCTGTTATCCAGGCGCAGCAGCCCTGTTTGCACCCACAGCCGCTCCCTCGCTCCCACCTCACGCTCGGCCGCGAGCAGAAGGGCCCGGAGGGGAGCTACGGCCCTGCTGAGATCTGCGTTGTGCCCCGCCAGCCCCCCGGCTGGGGCCCGCGGCTGCTCCGAACTGTGCCTAATTAAAAGCATCATGGAGGCAAAGAGCTTCCCGCTCCCGTTTAGTTTCACATTCACTGTTTAAATCTCTTTGTTTGCATCTGTAATTGCTCCACTTGCAGCAACGGGCCATAAAGAAACCATATGGTGAATTTCCACTCTCTAATCTTCCATGAGAGGTGAAGGAGAGGAAGGATTGCAGGTACGATTCAGTAACGCCAATACTAGGGACACGGGTGAATCGTGCTGCCCGGCAGGATGCCGACAAGGCGCGAGGCGACCCTGACGCCTGGAGAGGCACCGCGCATCCCAAGACAGGCAGGGCCTTACCGAGCACAGGCTGCTCCGGCTGACTCACCTGTCCCGCTGGGCAACGCTGCTGCTCCGTGCCTCAGTTTCCCCATCTATAAAACAGAAATGATTAACTAGCCTCCGCGGCACCACTTCTGTCTACGTGCCTGCTTCTCCCTGTGTCTTTCCCAGCCCCATAACCAAGAAAGGGATGGTGAAACTGCTGGAGGAGCTGCAGGTGTAAAAGGCGCGTGGGGTTGTCACGTGCTCAGTGGGAACCCCCCGCGAAGCCTTCGAACATCCCAGCATCAGTCTTAATGCCTTGGAAAACCTGGCCTCGAGCAATTTTGACTTGCTTTCCTCTAAATAAACTGATCTTTTTCTTATCAGAGATGTGACAGCCCAGGTCTTGCAGGATATAGACCCTCCAGAAAGGTCACCCCGGCACCAAGAACTGCTCTGTTTCACACCAGCAAGCTCATATCCAACAAGTCAAACCAGAGCCCATCGCTGCCTGGTGGCAGCTGGACCTCCTTGGCTGCGTGTTAAAAACCCTCCAAAGCAGGAGACGGTGAAGCCAGATGGATGTTCAACGCACGCCACAGGAGAGCCGAGCCTGGCGTCAGGAAGCCTCCAAGTCACGCTGGCAAGGAAGGATGGGAGAGATGCGCCATGTCCCGAAAGGCCACCCGGATCTGCCCAGCGCTTAACAACCCTGCCTGGGATTTATTGCATGAGCCAGATTCCTATCTGCACCAAAGTCTCTTTATAGTCCTCCAGCCTTCAAGGAGGTGTAAATTTGAGATGCATTGCCAGGGTGGGAAAGAAGAGCCTCGGATTATATCTTCCCTGCAAGAAACAAGTGCATTTTACATTGTATCTCAGTGTCATTGCTAGTAGCGACAGGGCCCGAAGGTTTTACTTCGATGTAGTCGGTCACGATGCACCCAGAGCAGGGGTAGGATATAGGGATGCTTTTCATTAACAGAGACAAGTAAGAACCACTTGCATTTTCTGTGCCCAGGAATTTCACCCTTGGGCAGCTCTCATGCCGGAGGGTTTTTTGGCAGTGGGGGTTCGAAGAGAGAGCACCCTGCCCCTTGGGCAGGACGCAGGCGCGGAGGGAGGCTGGCACAGGGTTACACGTGGTGGGACAGGCAGTGTTGCTAAAGCTTCATCTCACACCTAGCAGGAAGGGGACAGCTCGGCCATGGCGAATACGCCCGTGCTGAGCCCGCCCGCCCGAGGCAGGTGCACCCAGCCCCACCAGCTACGCGGGTGTCCTTCCTGCCCCCAGGGCACAACCAAGACCTGACCCTCTGGCCATGAGGGAGCAGGGCTGGGATGGGTGAACACAAGAGCAGGAAGAGTCTCCACCAAAGCATGGAGCACCTAGCACTATCCTTGGGGTGTTACACTTGGGAAGATGATTATCAAAGGAAAAAGAGCTGCTCAAGACACAGGTTCAGACAAAACGAGCACTCCAGGCTCTTCTCAGTCCCACGCTCAGTGCACAGACACAGAGCCTTTGGATACTGCTGATAGAGCACCAGCTCTGCAAGGCTGTTATCATTTACATTGCCATCATTAGGCTTCAGAGTGAACTCTAGATTGGGAGAAGTGGTGCAGGTCATTTCTCTAAGACTTGTGGTTCCTAATAGAGCCTATGAGACCTCATAAGGGACAAAAACAGCTCTGGACCTGCTCTCCTTCCCCTCTTCTCTGTTGTGTGCTTCAGCCAGTAGCAGGTAATCATGTTTCCCTGACAGAGGTGGCCAAACAGCTGGAATTTCATCCTTCTCATGGTGTCCATGAGACCACTTCTTGGACCATCTCTTTCTTTTGTGATCCCCTTAGAGAAGACATCCTCTGTGATAAGGTTTCCCTGTTGCTATGTAATCTGCTGTCTCTGCCCACATCTCTTCCTTTCCCTGGAGAAATTCACCTCTCCCACAGAGCGGGGATACCACATCCCTCCAGGAGCGCCTAGGTCTGTGTCTCCCACATCAGCCATGAGCAGTCTTAAGAGCAAGCACCTGCACCAGGTGGAGTTGGAGCGGTGCACGGGGGGACGGCAGCAGCCTGCTCCCCACCAGCACCCAGCAAGGCAGCAGCAGGGCTTTCACGTTGCCTGCAGGAGGGATCAAGCCAGGATTCACCTTTGTGCAGGGTAGGGGCAAGGCAGGTCTGTCTTCAGGGTATGTGAACCACCTTCAGAGATGTTTGGACGTAGATTGCTAGTCATAAATCAGTGAGGACATTTCAGACCAGAGCACTAATAAATAAGGTCAGGAACAGCGAGAAAAGCCCATATGACTGACAACGCTGGAGATGCTGGGGGACCCAGGGTTGTCCCTGGCTCCGCACTTCTCAGCAGCTCCCAAGGCTGAGCTCTCCAGCAGGGGTTTCTTCCATGACTAATTACCCAGTGTACTTAGGAGACTGATCAAGGCACCAGCTAGCACTCGGGGGTTCAAATCCAGCAAGGCCCATGGCGAAAGCAGCTCTCTGACAGCGTCCTGGGCCAGGGTCTGTGCTGACACGCAGCTCCTGGGCTGGAGCACTTGTGGGTTGAAGATGAGCCACAGCACACACCTGGGAACGCAGCCACCTAAGCCCAGCTTCGCTTCCACCTAGCAAGGAGCTAAATCCATTGCTGGGAGCTTCACAGCTCACTCTTGTGCCTTGGAGCCGATTAAGCATCTTGCTCCTTTGCGGGATCGCTCTGTGTTGCCGGTGCCAGTCCAGCCAGGCTGAGGCTTGCTCTTGGCCATCTCCCCACCAGCCTGCTGGCTCCCTCGCCAGTGCCAGCCCTGCACTAGGGCCAGGTGTAAGCAATCCCCGCTCTTCCCAAGAAGAAACCCTTCTGCAGCTGCCTATCTTCCCCCAGCACCTTCCAGCAGCACAGAGAGGAGCAAGGGCATGTTAGAGATGGTCCTTCCTGAAGGCAGAGACTGCGTCCCAGAATGGCCAAGGATGAGGGCTCGGGATATTTTACCCTGACCATTTTCTAACCAGCGAGCAGGCTTTCGACTCCAGCCCCAAACATCAGGGCCAATAATGCTCCTTATCCATAACTGATGCTGGAGCGGGCATATATTTAATAATAGAGACAGCATATATTTTATTTATGATGAAACAGGCCTCCTTGTCCAGGTCTTTTTGTAAGAACGAGGCAAATTTCTTCCCTGGAAGCAAAATATATATATATATATATATATATAATCTCGGAAAATGCAGATTGTGAGTCCAGCCAGGGTTTCTTGGCCTTGGGGAGAGGGTCATGCTTGTGTCAGCATTAAGAACTGCAGCTTTACTGAGGGGCAAAATAAAAGAACTAAATGTAAAGAGATAACGGGCTTTGCTTAAGACAGGAGCAAGCAGGGGTGGAGCAGCCACAGATCACCAACCTGGTGCCCGCAACCCAGGGCTGCTCTGCAGCACAGCGCGCCTGGAGCCGCCAGGCACCTCGCCTCCCGGCTCCCCTTCGGCTGCCCCGGCCTCGCCGAGATGCACGCAGCCCCGAGCCCAGCCGGGGGCTACCAAATCGCCCCAAACTCCCCCTTTTGGCAAGGCCGGCCAGGGTTTCGCTGCCTCGCCATGCCGCTGCAAAGCTGAGGCGACAGCCGCCCGCTGAGCGGAGGGGGCTGGCGTTGCGCCGCCAGCGGGCGCTTCGGCAGAGAAAGCCCGAGGGGGCTAGCGGAGCTGCTCAGGACCTGCTCTGTGCACGCATCCACACCGAGGCACTCCCAAAAAATGGAAGGGCCAGGAGGTGTCTGCGCTCCCAGTTCTGCTGTTGCTGCATTTGGCCTCTGTCACCTCCAGAGGTGGCCGGTAAGAGCAGGGAAATGCAAGCTGCTGCTCCAGCACTCCTTGCTTTGCACGGTTACTGCAGCAAAAAGGGGAAAAACAAGCTCAAACCTGGGTAAAAATGCAGCCTCCCAAATCTCCCGGCAAGACAGAAAGCTGGGAGGAGGGCAAGGAGGGAGTAGAGAGCATTGGCTGGCAGCACGGATGGGGATCACGAGCGTTGCAGAAGAGCATCACATCCCGGGCAGGCATGGCAGGGCTGCAGGACACGGGCAACCGCCAGGCACCTCAGTGTGAGCTGTGGGTGCAGCGTTGCTCACAAAAGCTGATTTCACTTTTTTTGCAAGATCGCATGCGTCCCTGCACAGCTCAGCTAGCACGTCGCCAGGACATACCACGTGTGCACACCTCGCTTGCCTGGACAGCAAAGTGAAACAGTGGTTTATACCCTTTGCTGATAAAACCTGATTCACTATCACGTGAATATAGCAAAAAAACATGTACCAGTGCGCTTGTAACTAAGGTCACAGGATTGCAGCGTGCTTGCCAGTGTCTGGAAACAACTAGTGACTGGTGTGGGTTTAACTAGGAGACGCATCACACATGATGCCGAATGCCGCTCGGCCGCCTCCTCCCAGCCTCCCACCAGCGCTGCTTTGCCCACGCGCCGCAGCACGAGCCAGACGCGCACGGTGATGCAGGGAAGGTCCTCGCCTCCCACTCTGGCCTTTCGCCCCACCACGGTGCAAACCCGGAGCAGCCCCAGCTGCTGCATCGCGGAGACGCGGCGTCCGTGGGGCCGGCTGGGCATCAGTGCAGAGCTGCAGCCTGCGGAGCAACCTGCGACGTGGCTTGTCCCTGCCCAGGGGACAAACGTCCGGCGCGGCGGATAAGATTGTTGGCGTGCCAAGCAGGGAGGCCGCGCTTATCCCTGCCAGCTGGAAGGATGCTGTCAACTCCGCCAACAGCACGGGAGCGCAGACCTGAGCGGGAGACTCACCGCCATGCAAAGCCAAGCCCCGTTCCTCCCTGCTCCACTGAGCTTTGACCTCTACTGCCCAGGGCTTTTCTCCACCGCCAGGCACCCAAGGGAGACGCTGGCCCTGCAGGGTGCCGGGGAGCGCAGCGCGCCTCGGTGTCTGCGGTGCTCACCACGAGCAAGGACCAGGCTCTGGAGCATCTCCTGCCCCGTTCCACCAGCCAGTCCCAGCCAGGACTGTCCCGCTCAGGTGGTCGCCTCGCCAGCACCGGTTTTCCAAAGCTCTGTGACTTGCACCAGGCAGCTGGTGATCTGGGAGACGTGCCAGGCATTTCGTCCCAATGGGAGCAGGTGCCGCCGTCGAGCAGGGGAGGAGGCGGCACGCAACGGAGCAGGTGTCCCTGCACGAGCAGCTGGGAGGGAGGCGCTGGGGACCCGTCCTGAACATCGTTCCCTGCAATCAGGCTCGTGCAATTAGCACCACGCTCCCGGCAGGAGAGCTGGGCCCAGCATCGCTGCTCCAGAGCTGCCCGGAATCGCTATGCACGAGCACGTGGGCAAGGAGCAAAGTCCCGGCCGCCCGCTTCTTGGGCTAAAGCTGCAATCGCCACTGCTCCCCAGCAGGACAAGGTCCCATGTGCCACCAGCCTCCCCGGGGCAGCATGAAGGGGTCGAGGTGACAGCGTGGCCACAGCCCAGCCTGCCCGCTGTGCCCCGAGCCGGTGCCTCCCTGCCAGCCCCGTGCTGTCTCCCACGGGAGCACAGAGCCGTCGCACGACCCGGCCCCTAGCAGAGGCCCACGCAACCCGCCGTGTCCCTGCTGTCCCCAGGCTCCAGCCACCTCCGTGCTGTGGGCAAGGGACAAGGCAGGCTTTTTGGCGCCAGGCTCATGCTCCCTGGCTGCGGCCAGGCTCCCCAGCCAAACCAGTCTGCACCTTCCTCCTGCCCATGTCGGCCTCCCGCAGCTGCAACGTGGCCGGGCTGCTGCGCCAGTCACCTCGACACCACAGCCCGGCTGGCGGCGGAGGCCACGGCTGCCGGGAGTGCACGGTCCCAGCGCGCCACCTCCTTCCCCTCCAAGCCGGCTGAGCTGCGCCGAGGCGGAAACTCATCACGGCATTGCCCTCTGCTGACACGCACTCCTGGAGAAACCGGCCACCAGGAGCCTTCCCCAGGGACGCGGAGCACCATCCTCGCTCGTCGGCACAGCGGGAGAGCAAGAGGAGTGCAAGAGGAGAGCAAGAGGAGAGCTGGGCCTCGCGGGCAGCAGCCATCGCTCGACCGGCACCTCGCCTCGCCGAGCCTCGGCTGCAAACCTCCCCAGGACGCGCCTCCCGCAGAGCCGTGCGCTCAGCCCCGTGGGATGCTGAGGGGCGGCCAGGCTCCTGCGGCGCTCCGCGACGGAGCCACCAGCCCGCCGTCACGGCTCGGACCTCGCTGCTCCTTCCCCCGCCGGCTCCCATGGGCTTCGCTCGCGTGGCTTCCGCGGGGAAGGCACAAAAAAGCAAACGGTGGGAGCTGCAGGACACGTGCCCTGTGCCCGACGGCTGCTGGACCCAAGCAGCGGCTCCGGTAGCCCCAGCTGGGGCACTCACGCGGCAATTGCCGCTGCGGCAAGCTCGTGGTGCGGGAGGCGGCCGAGAGCCCGGCGGGCAGAGGCGGAGGAAGGCAGAGGTGGAGAGCAGCCGCGCTGTGCTCTGCAGGGGCACGTCCAGAGAGAAAGGGGGAGTTGGAAGAGGGAAAAAAAAAAAGAACAGTTTTAATTAACAGTTGGCGGCTGGTGAATCTCTCCTCCGCCACTAGCCCTGCTTAAAGTATTATTCTCTAATTTATAAAAACTTAACGCTGCTCAGAAAAGACACGGAAAACATTTTAACATTTTACAGTTCCAAATAGGGTTTGGGGACGCCTCTGGGAGCAGGGGGACATCTGGCTGCTGGGCCACAGCGAGCACCGCTCGCCCAGCTCACGGAGGCAGCGCTGCCCTGGCCCCTGCCTCCTCCCCACTCAGCAGCGGGAAACACGGCAGCGGCTCAGCTGCTCACAGAGCACCATGGCGGCAGAGAAACCAGCTCCGGTGCCCGAGTCCCGGCCCATCGCTGCAGGGGGACGGAGCAGGACCCCTCGGCCAGCACCCTGCTCCCAAGCAGAACCCGGCAGCTGAGGGTTAGTGCCTCCCCCAAAACGAGAGCAAAGAGCCCAGGAAGGGGTCCCTCGGTCCACACGTGCACCCCCAGCCCTGCCGGCCACACTAGGAGCCCGGCCGGAGCAGGGAGGCGGGAATGGGAGACGGCGCGGTGGGCTGTGGCATCGGCTGTGCGTCCAGAGGTGCAGTTTTGCCTCCAAGCGTTCAAGTACAATATTGCACTTTGATGGTATTAGCCGATTTAATCTTCTTACAGAGTGCACTACCGCTCACGCGCTCGGCTGAGTCCAGCACGCAGAGGGGTGGTGTGTGTGCATGTACGTGTGCAAGTGTGCATGCACGCACAGCAGAGAGCACTGGACAGCCGTATAACATTTTGGGCTGCATCTCTGTGCCTCATAGCCCAGCCTAGGCCCCACTGGTGCCTGGGACATTTGGGACCCCAAGGCTGTCCTAGCCCCCAAAAGGCATAAAAGCCTTTGCTCCACCTGACCCCCAAACCACCACCCTGAAGCCATCTCTCTGGTGCCACTACCTAAGCCCCTCGGCACAGCCATCCCCACCCGCCAGGAAGGCCAAGGCAGCCGATTTTAGGGAACTCATCGGGGATGCGGGTGATCTGGGCTCCCGGTGCTCCCCTCTCGAGCTGCTCAGCCCTGCGTGTTGCATCCCTCCTGTCTGCTGAACGCTCTCCTCATCTCCTGGCCAAGCTCCCTCATGTCATGTGCACAGGGTGGGGGGAATCATGGAGGAAGACGGTGAACTTCACCCCGTTAGCCTAGCAGGTAACGAGGAGTGGGGGCAAGTAACTACAAACAAAAGGGCTGGAGAAACCCAGAAAGGTCTGGAAGGGGTGATGTGAGCTGGCCAGGGTGAAAGGGTCAGGAGCTGAACCTAGACCCACTTGGAACCGGCCACGTGTCCCCGCTTTGCACCTCATGCACAGGAACTTTCCTCTTCTGCGTCAGCCAGGGTTGCAAGGTCCCGCCCCAGGAGAGCCAACAAGGGATGCTCTTGGCCACAGCTCCAAGATGACACGTGCAAGGACATCACAGGGTTCCCATCACACAGCCCAGACAAGGGGAAGCCTCGGATAATGCTCCAAAGGGTCATCTCCAAATACTGCCAGCTCACCAGCTCCAGACTCCAAAGACAGCTGGCAGAGCTGAAATGCCCAGAACCAGAGGAGGGAGGAAGGGGGTGGGCTGTTGAGAGCCGCAAGATCTGGAAAGCATCACTTTGATTTAATGGACCTTTATGTTTGAAAAATTAAATCAAGAGAGCTCTTTTCCTTGCCACGGGGTTGAGCATAAGCTGAACACGAGCAGGATTTAGAAGGGAAGAGTTTTCCAGATGAGCAGAGTGCAATTTTGTAATGAGGACCAAAATAATGATTAAAAATAACTAGCAGGGGAGAAAGGGAGCTGAGCACGCAGCATACAAATGTCAAGCTCCAGATTCTCCCAGCAGAGCCATAATAAAAGGGTTTAACCTATTATATCGATTAGTGGTATTACACCTCTTGACTAAGAAACTCATTCTTATAGGCAAGCTAATTTCATAAATACTCCACATTCAGAGGCTTCAATAAGCTGATCATTTTTAATGGAAGCTTTGAGATTTAAATATACATCTGCAAAGGGATTAGTGAGAGTTGCAACCAGTGAGCAGTATCTCTGGGGATAAATTGACATTGCCATAGTAACCAAACAGGCTGTCACACTCCGGGCCATATGCCGGAGTGCGGCAGAGATGTGGACAAGCCCTTGGCACTCCCAGGTGCTCCCCAGGGCTGGTGCCAGCACCCCAGGACTGCCACGGAGAGACCGCCCGTCCCTTGCGCGTCCCCTGCCCTTCCTGAGCTCCCTGCATCCAAGGCAAGGGTGGAGGAGACCCGAGCAGCCCGAGAACAACCCACGCTCGGGCGTCCGTGCTGCCGAGGCTCCTGTTTGGGTTCGCAGTGATCCCCAACACTGAGCTCCCCACCACGGAGCCTGTGCAAAGACCCCCGCAGTGAGGTAGCACCGTGGCCCTCACGCGGCCAAGGGGCTCTGGAGCCCGCTCTGCCTCTTTGATGCCCCGTGCCGCTGAACACTCGCTTGGCACCAGCGATGCCCAGGGCGCTCTCCCCGTCACGGGGTGATGGGGGTGCTCTCCGGACACCAGAGCCGACGGTGCAGCAGGGGCTCTGGCCGGGAATAGAGGAGCAGCAGTGTTGCAGGAGGGCTTGACGGGTTTCCATGCCGGAGTATAACGAAGGCTGCAGGCTGGGTAGGTGTACAGTAGAGAAAAGGAGGAAAAAGATAAGTCCAGGCAAAAACCTCCAGGGCAAGGCTGGCTAGGAGACACCGGTTCTTCATTGCCAAAACACACAGACAGGGCACCAACCTCCTCCCACCGAAAGGCAGGCAGGGGCTCCTAGCTCCATAACAGAGAGACAGGCTGGCACACAACTCGTAGCACCCACATCCGCTGCTCCCGAGGAGCCCAGCCCAGGGCACCCATCTGACCTGCAAGAACACCCACCAGTGAGACACTGAGCAGGAGTCCAGAACCTGAAGGCCCATTAAGGAAAGAAAACTGGAGAAGGAATCAACAGGACAGTAACCTGCATCAAAGACCCTGGGGGCAAAGATAGAGAGTGCCAAGGAGCCCTACAACCTGGCTGTGAGGCCACTGAGAGCTGGAAGTAGGGTTTATTTGGCACTGAAATAAGACTCAGCTGTCCCCCAGATCAGCACTAGGTCCTGAGGGGGGATCCAAGAGCTTTACAGCCACACGATAAGAGGCCATTAGAGGTGGGACAACAACAGGGGTGGGATGGCAGCTAACATTTCAGACAGGGAAGAGGAAGTCTCCAGGGAAAACGTGGCAGCTGATTTATGGCACTAAGTGACAGTCATTAGCTTTTATTCCTAATTGAAATGCCAAGTCCTGTGCAGGCCCAGGGTGCAGCAGTCCCTGAAGAGAGCTAGGCAAGTGCTCCTGCTCCCTCCCCTCGCAGTACAAACGCAGCAGAGACCATCTCAGCCTGTTTGTTCACTCGAGTTATCGAAACCGAAACAAAGGCCACCAAGGTCAAAATGCCTCCAGCTTCTCTGCTCTTTGCAAAACACACTCAGGAGTTGCTCAGGGAAAGGCGAATGCCCAGAAAAACACCTGACACATCACACAAGGACTGTGCTATCTGGTTTGCTCCTGATCTTCTCCACTGTTCCCGTCTCAGCATACGCTGCTCCACCGCTTTCCCTACCCCAGCTGATTCCCATCACCTCTTTGCTACCTCTGCAGCTGACTGCCAGGACCACAGTGCAGCTCCACACGACAGCACTGCCCGTTCAACCACAGACTCCCAACCACAGCGCGTGACCACAAGCTCTTGTCCTGCCCCTCCAACCACTTCCAATCCACCTTCCCTAGCTGAGGACAAAGGTGCTGCACAGGTGTGGGGAACAGCCACAGCCCAACCCATTAATGAGGCGACCATGCTAACGAACTGCTTCTCCAGAGGTGCTCAGAGCAAAGCGCACTGGGATCAGACTTGGCCAGCTTTGCCCATGCTGGGAAAGCGGACCACAGCCACATGCATCCAGCTGACAGGCTGAACTCCATGCCTCACCCTGAGTTTGAAACACCTGAGGTGGACGGAAGAGAGAGCTCCTCGCTCTCTCAGCACTGGAGCTGTTATCCTCACAGCCACAAAGTAGGCCATTTAACTAGAAGCGGTAATCACAGAATCACAGAATTGGTGAGGTTGGAAGGGACCTCTGGAGATCATCAAGTCCAACCCCCCTGCTCAAGCAGGGTCACCTAGAGCACATTGCACAGGATTGCATCCAGGTAGGTTTTGAATATCTCCAGAGAAGGAGACTCCACCACCTCTCGGGGCAACCTGTTCCAGTGCTCTGTCTCCCTCACAGTAAAGAAGTTTTTCCTCATGTTCAGATGGAAGTGTCTGTGTTTCAGTTTGTGCCCGTTGCCTCGCGTCCTGTCGCTCGGCACCACTGAAAAGAGTCTGACTCCATCCTCTTGACACCCTCCCTTCAGATACTTGTACACATTGATAAGATCTCCTCTCAGCCTTCTCTTCTCTAGGCTAAACAGGCCCAGCTCTCACAGCCTTTCCTCATAAGAGAGATGCTCCAGTCCCCTAATCATCTTAGTAGCCCTTCGCTGCACTTGCTCCAGTACTGCCACATCCCTCTTGCACTGGGGAGCCCAGAACTGGACGCAGTACTCTAGATGTGGCCTCAGCAGGGCTGAGTAGAGGGGGAGAATCACCTCCCTCCACCTGCTGGCAACACTCTTCCTGATGCAGCCCAGGATACCATTGGCCTTCTTGGCCACAAGGGCACATTGCTGCCTCATGCTTAACTTGGTGTCCACCAGCACTCCCAGGTCCTTCTCCGCAGAGCTGCTTTCCAGCAGGTCAACCCCCAGCCTGTCCTGGTGCATGGGGTTATTCCTGCCTAGGTGCAGGACCCTGCACTTGCCTTTGTTGAACTTCATGAGGTTCCTCTCCACCCAACTCTCTGGCCTGTCCAGGAGTAGTCAGTGAATTAAGGTTTTCTAAAACACAGTGCAGACATAACTTGTAAGAAGTAGGAAATTACTGGTCCAGAACTCTACTGCCAGTCATTCTGGGAAGAAAAATTTTTCTTCTTCCATTTTTGCTTCACACATCAAGTCAAGCTTTCCCCTCTTCGCTGTGTCTGCCTTTGCTCTCCATTCACCAATATTTATCTCTTTCCTTCCACCTTTTAGTAGCAGGAATGCATGGTGAAACATGAGTTTGGCTCAGTGGCCTATTGTCAAGCCTGTCTGGTGAAACGTGTTACAGACAGGAGCGAATAAAGCTAAGAGCCGGACTGAGGTGGACTTGTCTGGATTTATTTCTCTCTTCCCTGTCTTGCTTTCTATTTCTTCTGTACCACAACTGCCTGAATCCAGCTGACTTCTAATGGTAAAAATCAGTGAGCCAGGGTTGCTCCATGAATCATGAGGGAACTGAAGTTCTGCTAATAGCGGAACTCTGATTTGTCCAGCCATAAACAATCCCTGTCATTCTTGCAACACTCATTTTCAACAGCAAGCTCATGGACCATTTTTTTCTTCTAATTAAAAGTACGGCATAACCACATTTTTGCAGGCAGCACATCTAAGACACATTGCCAAGCCCTGACGTGAAGCCAAGCCAATGCAACCCATTGGTCTCAGCTGTGTCCCACACCACTGAAAGCTGGAAGTAAACATAAAGAGAAATGTCACCATTTTTTTCAATGCCTTCTCCCTTTCTGGAGAGATTCTAATGTGTCTGTGTATTAGACATCTGTGAAGAGCCCATGTTCTTGAAAATTACAGCTCTTTACACTATTTTGTCTTCCTACATAGTAGGTCAGGACAGGAAGTAAAAATATTTTATGCTGCTAAGATTAGAGGAAAGATCAAAAGGTTACCAGCTAGATTCAGAAAGTGCCTGGGCTGTTCCTTTACACATTGGCAAAGGATCCCTGAAGAGCATAATTTTCTAATTTTACATCACCTGTGAGAAAAAGGTGACCCTTCTGCAAAGAAACGGGATCAAAAATTTTGAGCATCATTATCTGTTTGCCTCAGCAGCTTTGTATCTCAATATTGGCTATGTCTGGGGAACATGGGCAGATGGGATGCGCGGGTAGGCACGGGAGGAGGACTTACTGATGCTTTCATTAAATAAGACACACAAATTGTAGTAATTTGAAAAGACCAGCAAAACTGGCTGAGTCACTGGTAGGAAACTGCAAAGCAGCCGCATATGGGCAAAACTTTTACGTCACCAGTGACTGGAATTCACATAACTCTATTCTTCAGCACAGATGCAGTGAAAGGTTTGAGCTATTTTCATGTGGCAGCAAATTGGGGGCATTTACTGCATGAACCACAATAACTGGCTCCCATTACCCAGTTTATGGGGTGAACTTCTGCACACTCATTCAAATTCATCTGCTTGGCAAATTGGGAGCATTCACTGGTTCATGAATCTCCAGATCTGTGAATGCAACCAGCTGGGGATGTCTGTAGGTTTGAATTTTTTTTATTTATTTATTTATTTTTAGCTGCAGACTTTAGTTTAGTAAGGTATGAACAGAGCCGCTATACTAGTCGGTAGTGTGGAGTCACAAATTGTTTCTCAGAACGCCTCTGGAAACAGGGCACACCAAATTACTTTATAGTGCATTTGTGATAACAGTGCTGAAGAAAATGCTATTTAAATACAATTTCCTACTAAGGTAAGTAAGGGATAAGGGAATACATAAAACAAATAATTAACGCCTTATGAATGACTTCAATTCTGTGCATGGAAAGACAACAGAGAAGTAAATAGTGGAATGGAAGGGTCTGGCTTTTTTTAGCAATCGTAATACTTAATTTCCTTTTTAAGGAAAAATCCAAAGCGTATTAAGCTCACTGCCCACTGATTTCAATGGGGTTTGGACTGGCTCATGGAAATCAGCACTGGTGAAATTTTGCCAGGTAAAATCCATTGAGACTGACATCTTTACAGCCACTACAGATGACTGGAGATGGGAATTTCCCTTCTGAAAGAACTTAAAAGATATCTATATTATAAAATTGAATGAAAGCTTCTGTCTTGCAATGAGAGAGAAGTCTTTTGTTTGGTTGTTTTGCAAATATTAAAGAAGACATTTCATTTTTGACCTTTTAAAACTTTTTTCTGGAGGCTGCCCAGACTTCCTGGAGCCCAGGCTGTTGTGAGAGGAGCAGAGGAGGTGATTTGAGAGGTGAAGGGGTTTTCTGCTTAGCCAGTACCTAGAAACTGAGGTTGATCCAGCTCCAGGGCAGTCTCCTGGATGTGCTGTCTTCAACAGCTGGGAAATGTGGGAGTCCAGACCCAGAAACTTGAGTTTGATCTCCTACGGCACACTGCCTTCAGGTGATCAGCCTATGGCATGATCCGCCAAGGAGATAAAAACCTGTAAGCCCTGGTGAATACAGCTGTTGAGCTGGTTCTTACAGGGGAGTCTGGGCTTCTGTTGAAGAATTGCCCTTTTTCACTGAAGAAATGGCTTTTTGGAAAATGTCCAGCTATCTCTGTTTGCAAATTATATACACCGAGAGCAGCAGTATGGAGCTTCCTTAATCCACTTCTTCCTAAGCATGCAAATGTCATTACAGCCACTAGAGTCTGTTGTGGACTGAACTGTGTGGGCACTTGTCTGATGGGTACTGGATTAGCACCTTCCATCATGTTGCATAGACCACCAAAAATCAGAAAACAGCGCCTTTTGATCATTAGTGACTCCTGTGGATTTAGCAGTGGTGGAGTGTAAGCTGTTGGATAAAGAGAAGATATTTAAATATCAGTTCTTTAATAAGGTCCATCCTTCCAAACAGTCAAAGAATGGTTATTAAGGAAGTATTTTATTCCTTGAACAGCAAAAGCAACCAGACATGCATTTAGTACTCTTTATTGCTAATATCACATCTTCTAACAAGAAAATCCTGGCGGCTTATTATCAAACTTACAACACCTTTGACTTAGTAGAAACAAGATGAGTAAGAGAGATCAGAGATGTCTTCCCAGGACAACAAGTCATCCTCTAACAAAACCCTCCAAAAATATATTCTTTTTAATCTTTGAACCATTTACATTACATATGCATTTGTAAATGACTCATTTGCTATGGACCTTATACCCTATTTAATAACTCTTCTTCCTTTGGTTAACGTTGTACCCATATCTCTCCCTGTCATACAATATCACCAGATACATGGTATTGCCAAGCATTAGCATTGCAAATACCTTGGAAAATCCAGTCTCACTTTGCTGGAGTCTTATACAGAGAGCTGACATAAAAATCCTTATTATATTGCACATTCAACACAGTAACACTCTATAAGGCTAATTGTTCTTCTTCCTCTATTAATGGGAACAATATGTCCATGTTAAAGATGAACCAGAACACCCTTCTTTAACACACTTATTGAACTCTTACGTCTAGAGTCCTATTTTTTAATCTTTGATGCAAGCTAAAAGACATATGGATAAATATCTAAAAAGCTTCATTGGTTTCTACCTGTAGATCATGTAGAGAAAACAGCTAGAGCAACCATGTAGGTATTCTCTGTCTTGATACAATGAGCAGGGCTTGTATAGCTGGAGCCTGTATTTATCTGGTACTGTGGTTGCAGCTTGCATGTAACGTGCATGTACCTGTCAGGTGGTTACAGCCTTAGAGTCTGTCATTATACATAGCATGGCCAGGTCCAGCCCACACTGATATGGGATTGATCTATATCTGACGATCATCCCCTACGCTATGGCATTTTGTTAGTTTACTGTTATGCCCCCAAGACTGGCAAGGACCAGCATAAAAGTGGTTGTACTCCTCAGTTTCCTCATAGCTGATTGGTAAGAAATGGCCAAAGAAAAGAGGTATTTCATGTCCCAAAGGTCCTTGATCTTTCTTATGGCCTGTAGGGAAGTCACAGATAACTATCCTAAGTGGGAGAAGACTTAAAGCAGCTTTACCTTCCCTGCTGGCACTCCTTTGAAAGCCAATGCCTGTTGGGAGCTGTACAGGTCTCCCCCTGGCTGTTACCAAAGACCTGTCCCAGGAGCTTTGAGTCACTTGGTCTGAGTTTCTAAAGGGCAAAACTGCTTAACAGTGTGCTGTGCCCTCCTGGTGTCCTGAGGGCCCCACTAGGGACCGACTGGATGGCACAGAAGGTCCCGTCTGCCACCTTGTCTGTGTTTGCTTTGGAAGGACTTCCAATCTTCTCCAGTTCTTGAGCCAGGTACCACCTGTCTTGCAGCACACACTTGGCCAACGTGAGTGAATCATCTGAGCTTTGGCGTATCCCTGAGAGATGCAGCTCTTTGCAGACTGGCTCTGGCTGGAGTTTCATGGGCATGGGAAAACCTCAGCATTCCTCACTAGGAAAATCTGCACAGCGTTGAATCAGCCAGGCAGAATGGGATTAGAGCAAGTATTAAAGTACCGGTTTCTCTTTTCTCATACCAATGATTTCAATGCAATGAGGAGAAGCACAGACTTCTCCTCATCTAGGGCAAGTGGCTTCCTCCTTCTGGTATGCCCTATAGGGAAGACTAGGAAGACTAGTCCTCTGGACCTGTGGCTGGAACTGACCTTCCAGTTAGGATTGCAATAAAAATATTATCAAGGACCTTGATACATACCTAACCTGGTCTAACATAACGTGGACTGTGAGGAGCAGAGCTCTTTTGAGTGAATCCGCAATCTTAGTCTGCCGAGTCAGTGTTTCATGCAAGATCTTCTGGTCTTGCTGACAGCTTGGCAGTGGGACAGCACAAATTCAAACTGGGAGAATTACGATATCTTTGTATGTTCAGCAGTTCCTGGGATAACACAGTTAACAGGGAAAGGCAAGCCAAAAGAGATCTCTGTGTGGCCTTCCAAACTTCAAACCTGCTGCACATGGCTGTCTTTCTGTTAAATAAATGTAGTTAATAAAGACACAAAGAATGAGAGAATTTCCTGGCATCCATTAGGGCTTCTGTTTGTGATGTTGCTCTGTGCACTGCATTGTGAATTAGCAATCCAGACTCCCGGCACATGATAGAGAACCTGTCAGCTTCCTTCTAGATCCACTGCTGGTGGCCTGAGGTGGGTATCATCATCAAGTGCTTGCTTTGCACTTCTGAGGGGCTGCTGAGAATCTCACCAGTTTCTAGGTAAAGCGAAGTGGGGGAAGAAGAGAAAGAAAGGAAGACACAGAAAAAAGAGCTGTGTTACCTCCGTTAGGAGACGGTTCCCCTGGAAACCTGCACTGGCACTGCACTGTGGGCTGTCATGGAGGTGCTGACACAGTGTCTGCTGAAGGGAATGCTCCTAGGGCCCGTTAGCCTGACTGAAATGTCATTTTGACATCCAGATGTGATGATGCCTCCTGTCACGTGTCCAGAATTAGCTGGAATGAGCTGGTATCATTTGGTTTGTCTCCACTCATGCTCAGGCAGAATCCACTCTGAAAACAAATGATTTGGAGTGGCTGCCTGGATGCCCCTGTCATCAGTTCCTTGCAGGTGTCCTTGCCCTGCTGCTGCTGCTGGCTGATTTTGGCTTTGGAGTCTGCTGGACAGTCAGAGCTCTTGCGCGCTGGGTTACGTGGAGGGGGACTGCAGCCCAGGGTGTCCTCGCAGCATGCAAAGTGCATATCACTGCTGAATTTCTGCACAGACAGTTTTAGTTTCACAGCTGCAGGGAAAAGTGGTGAGGATATAGGGGGAAAAAGAAGCCACTGGGGAGTGGGGGGACGTGGCCTATGAAACATGTTTAGGCACTAACTGCCAGTGGAGAAGAGAGGAGATGATTGCTGTTCGTGAGGGAGATGAACCCTAGTGAGGGAGAGACGACTTCAGCTACGAAACAAGAACAAACTGGTCGAGGAGAAATTCTGGCTGGCAAGGATGAGATTCCTTGATATATGAGGAGGGAAGTTCTTCAACAGTCTCCCCTGAGGAGTGGGGGAAGGAAAAACCCACTGTTTTTAAGAGCGAGCTTAATAAGCTCATTTTTGGAATCAAGTGATGGGAGTCTGAGGGAAGATGGGACCTGACAGCAAAGCAGACCCCTTCCCTTCAGTTCTTCTCTTATTACATCCCTACCTCTGCCCCTACCCTTGATACTCCAGTAATGAGCTTTTTGTACTTAATTATCATGTTATTAATTAGCATGATAACAATAAAACCCGCTGCACTATTTTGACTGTGTCCCTGGCCCCACTGCCTTTTGTTGTACATGCTGAATGGGTAATAGATTTCCATGTGTGACTTACATGTCTGGACAATATTTCTAGTAAGTAAAGGAAAATAGTATTTAGGCTGATCCCAGGAAGCACAGAATCTTAGATGCTCTTTAGACAGTGAGGTGGTTGTGCTGCTGGGATTTTGAAGGATTGTGTGTGGGGAGGGGAAGTTCAAGGGAAGATGGGAGGATTGAGATAACTGCAAATGAATGTGTGTAGCATGTAGCATGTGTCAGGATAAATATATTACGTAAAACTTTTACATAATTTTTGAGCAGTTCTGGGCTATTGTGGCTGACACCATATTGCAATATTGTCAAGGTCTTGTGCTTCAGAAACAGATGAAAATTACTGATCCAGAATGCAGGCACCAGGAACTCCAGCTCCAGGCCTGCCACAGAGCACAACGCGGCCGGCTGGTGGGAACCTCGCTGACAGAGAACTGAACCTCCCGCCACCTCGGAAGGCACAACATGGTCTCCCAGAAGCCCCCTATGGGAAGACTACATCTCCCGGCATGCCCTGCAGACTAACATGGCCGCCTGGAAGCCCAGTGACGGAAGACTACTGCTCCCGGCATGCCCGGGGGGGGGCGGGATGCTGCAGTGTTTGATCCTGTGGCGACTGCGTTCCCTCTCGCCCCTCTTCCCGCCGCACGCCCGCCCTCGGGACCCGGATGCCGCCGCAGAGCCCGGAGCGCCGCCTCGCGACCCCCAACACCAGCCCGGGACTCCCCCGACGCTGTCCACGGAGAGACTGATATTTTCGGAACGCGACGGCAGCTGCGAGCACGGCAGGAAGCAGTGCGCGTGTTGCAGGTGCAGTACTACTTTTTCGACACGCGAGGGCAGCAGTAAGCACGGCGGGACGCAGTGCGCATGCGCCCCCCACCCCCGGGTGCCGTTCTGCAAAAGACTAATGGCTTGATCACCTGTGTACCACTTACCTGGCTTGATTACCACAGGTATTAGTAATGAAAGTGCATAGCCTTCTCTAAAAGGTAAATACGGTCTTTTCAAAACTTCCAGGGACTCCACAGAATTGTCATTACTTTTGACTGGTAGCCAGCTCCTTCTAACCCAGCTGCAAGAAACAATTTGCCCTCAGGTCACAACTTTCTGCTCCCCAGGGGTTAAAAGGAGACCTGTCATTCACTACTATCTCTCAAGATGTACAGCAAGCCCTAAAGTACAGGACAAGACACCTTCTCTAAGGAAACTGGCTACTATGTCTCCTTCACTGCAGGTCTCTCTTCGTATCGTGGTCCATTCAACAAACAAAAGAGTACGATAAATGTTTTAATCTGCTCCAAGTGCTTTCATGTAAGAGAACAACATCAAAATGTGTTATTATGGGATTTACTACACATGCTACCCCAGTGACATGGACTTGCTTTAGAGGATCGGTAACGTACGCATTTTTGCGCTAATATTCGTGGAATGAA
This sequence comes from Apteryx mantelli, assembly GCF_036417845.1. Taxonomy (NCBI): domain Eukaryota; kingdom Metazoa; phylum Chordata; class Aves; order Apterygiformes; family Apterygidae; genus Apteryx; species Apteryx mantelli. The sequence continues at coordinate 381,195 of NW_027118786.1, read as the reverse complement.
TAGGCACCTGATCAAGTATGATTGTTCATAAAAAACTTTGACAATGTGTTGCTAGGTAACAAACCTAGGCAAGCAGTTATTTCCTCTGATCCTTCGGCTTACATTTCTTCAGCTGGATGTAGTCAAAAGTGTCTTTTTCACGTCCCACTGTCAGGGCCGCCCCAGCTAAAGGGGCTGGAGGGCCAAAGGACAGCTGTGGGGCACAAAGGAAGGCTGAAAGAATAGTCCAGAGTGCACTAGAGGGATGCTAAGGGGTGTAGAGGGCCAACAGAGGCCTGCAGGGGGAAATTAACAGGCTAAAGGAGGGGCCAAAGCAGAAGAGAGGGCTGCTAAAGGTGCTAAACGGCTAACAGAGGGCTCCAGGGCATGAAGGCGGCCTCCGGAGGGATTCTGAGGGGACTACCAGGCTCCTAAAGGGGTCTAGAGGGCCAAGGTACAGCTCTGGGAAACAAGGAAGGCCCCCAAAGTAGCCCAGAACACGCTAGGGAGGTCCTAAGGGAACTAGGGGGCCAAAAAAGTAAAAACTGGGGAGCAAGGAAGACCTGCAGAGGTGGTCTGAGGGGACAAGAGAGATTCTGCAGGGTGCGGAGGGCCAAAAGACAGCTCTAGGGCACAACCAAGGTCTCCGGAGGGGTTCTGGGGGAACAAGAGGGGTCCTAAGGAGTCTAGAGGGCCGAGATGCAGCTCTGGGGCAGAAGGAAGACTGAAAGAGTAGTCCAGAGTGCACTAGGAGGGTGCTAAGGGGTCTAGAGGGCCAACAAATGGGCCTAACCCTAACCCTCTAACCTAACCCTAACACTAACCCTAAATGGCCACAACCCTAAACCCTAACCCTGTACCAGGGAAAAACAGGGAAATTCCACTGTCTCCAGTGACCTACAGGGACTCTGGTGTGAACGGCACATGTCCAGTAAAGGACAGACACAACGGGCCACTGCTGCAGGGCTGAGAAGGCACAGGAACTACAGCTCCTGGCCTGCCACGGAGAACCAGCATGGTCACTCCCCACCACACCTTGCCATGACAAAGCCCTTGCCCAGCATCATTAGGCTCCTTTTGGCGGGGGAGAATGGAAAAATACCCTTCCTGCCCTGAAGTCAGAGCTCCAAGGCGACCCATCTGCTCCTCCCCACATCTGAGTCAGGCCCCCTGGGCTCTGCTAGTGTTCCTCTGGGCATCCTGCCCCTTCCCTGCTAGGCTGCCCTTGCCAGGGCTGCCTGCACACACACACCCCCTTGCAGATGCAGATGCTCCCAGGATGCTTGTGCCTCCAGAGTGGGGTTGAGCTTTGCTCACTCCCTGCTTTGGGGCACTTAGCCACATGCCCTCCTGCACCTGCGTCCTCTCTCCCTCCCCATCCTGGGCAGGCCTCTGCCCCTCACCAGGGGCTTTTCACACTTCACTGCAACACCACAGCATCACTCCAAACAACCGCTCTGGGCAACTGCTCCAGCACTCACGAACCCTCACAGTAAACCAGCTTTTTCTTAGCTTCCCACACAACTTGCTGCGCTTCACTTTGGGCCTCTTGCCCCTCAGCCTGGCACTGCGCACCACTGAGAAGAGTCCTGCTCCGTCTTCTTGACACTCTCCCTCCAGATATTTAAAGCCATCGATCAGATGCTGCCCCATTTGGCTTTTGAACTCATGGTGCCTGAAGAGCTCCCTTTGCAGAGGGGCTGGAGCCTCTAGTGCCTGTGCAGAGCTCTGCGCCCTGGGGCACTGGGGCCTGCATGGGCAAATCCTGCGGTGCCTGGCCACAGGCACTCACCGCCCTTGGCGTGCAAAGGGGAGCCCAGCGGTTCCTCCTCTCTGAGCGCGGGAGGGGAGGCTGCAGGGGACAGCAACGGGTGCAGCCTTGCCTTCTGGCAAAGGAGACTTTCCCAGCACGGCAGCTGACTTGGCTGCTGGAGCCAGAGCATCTGGGCAGCCTCCTAGCTCCTGGGCTCAGCCACAACAGGGGAAGCCAGCGCCGGCGAGGGCCCAGCTCTGGGTCCTTCCTCAGGCACAAGAGGTCATGGCTTTTCAAGGCAGAATCTCGGAAAGACCACTGCAGTCTTCCAGCCATTGCTGACCCTTTTGTAAGGGGAAACGGGGGCCTTCCCTCACTGCTGGAAGAGGGGGGGGTTACGTTGTGGCTGCCACAGACTGCTGCAGGGAGGGCATGTCCTTCCCCTCTCAGGGTGAGAACAATTCCTTCATGGCCTGACTTTTCCACCAATTCGTTTGCCCAAAGAAAAGACACTGACACATGATGGAGAGACAGGGCTGCTTCTTTGGGGAAAGGCCAGCAGAGGGTGGACGGGCAGCACAAGTCTGCAACGGGCTGCGCCTGAGGGCTGGAGCCGTCCTGCAGGCAGCGAGAGAGGCCAGGGACCCCATGACTTCCCCGCACACTCAGGTGGCCCCTGTGCGCAGAGCACCCTGGCATCAGGACGTGGCCGAGCACCAGCAGCTTCCTCGCAGAGGACAGTGCCACCGCTGCCACGCTCTCCTCAGGCGGTAGCACAAGCCTTCATGGGTGCCTCCAGATGCAGACTGCCTCCCTGGAGCTCTCAGCATCAGGATGGTTTGTGTCGCCAGGGAATGGATGGACGGGCTGATGTCCTCCTGCAAGCCTTGAAGGGCTGAGAGGGAAAGGAGGCGAGCAGAGATCAAGGCCCTGTATCTGCACAGGCCCCAGGCATCCCCTCCTGACACAGCCAGTCCCACCCAGCTCTTCCCACAGCCAGGTGAGAGCCAGGGCAGAAATGGAACATCTGGGAGCTGCTGGCCAGGAATGTCCCAAAGGTGCCTGAAATCTTCTCTCTGCTCTACCCACACTGCCCCCGCTCTGCACGGCGAGCAGAGCCCTCCTCGCCTGGGGCAGGCATGGCAGCTCCCTGCCCAGCATCTGTCTTCCTCCCACCAGCCCTGCCTGACACCCTGCTGCCCTCACTCACCCTCGCAGATGGCCTCCAGCTTCTGCCTGCTCCGGCCCCTCATGCGCCGCCCAACGAGCCCTAGGCACACACACACAGCCCCCCATAAACCCTGCTCCACAGCCCACCCCCAGCAGCAAACACGGCCCCCAGCCCTGCCCGCCTGGCCATGCGCCCACCTCCCCTCGGGCTGGGCTGACCCCAGGGCGCTTTCCCAGTGGGACACCCAAGGGCCTTGCTGTGAGGCACTGAACAAGGCTCCCACCAGCCCCACACGTGTGGCCAGAGATGGCAGAGGGTGACACGGAGCCCCCGGGCACCCAGGCCCTCCAGCAGGCACTCGGGGCTGCAGCAGCCACAGTCGCAAGGCTGCTTCTTGCTGCCAGCGCAGCAGCCGGGGCTGGGGCCGAGCTGTCCCGGGACAGAGAGGGACCGCAGCGGTTGGGGCTCACCAGTGAACCTCACAGCCGCCTCTCGCAAGGACTCTTGGGGGCTCTCCAAGTACAACAGGCTCTGGCGCAGGTATTCGTCCACTCTTCTCCTGCCCCTCGCCAGCTGGGGAGAGCACAAGGGCACGGCCTTGGCGCACACACCCCCATGTAGCCAGGCAGTCCCTCCACCCTGGACCAGCTTCCCCGGCCTTCCCCTGCCAGGACACTCGTCACTCCCACACACAAGCTGGGCAGTGCCGAGCTTTGGAGGGAGCAGAGGGCAGGCTGCTCCCCAGGCACGCTGAGGTGCCCTCCCGCTGTAGGGCGCAGCTGGGCCAGAGGCTGCTTTAGCATCCCATGGGTCAGCAAGGGGAGAGGAGCCTGGAGAAGAGCCTGCCGGGGCAGTGTGCCTGGAGAAGGGCAGCGTGAGTGCTGCTCCAGGCAGGTGGCTCTGCGATGCAGCCGTGGTGAGGGGCACAGCTGCCTGCCCCACGTGCTGGCCATGGAGGCGAACAGGCCTTGTCCGGGCTGGGTCTGGGCGCTTTGTGGCCGTCCTTACCAGGCACTTGCCGATCCTCCATGTCTGCGCTGTCTCAGCCAGGTGTCTGAGCTGCTGCCACTTGAGGAACTCGGCAGCACCAACGAGGGCTTCCTGAGAGACCTGCACAGCAGCAGAGACTGGGAGATGCCACCGCAGCCCAGGCGACAAGACCCTGCGACCCCCTCCTCTTAGCAAGCCTCAGGGCCTTTCCTGGCCCCCCATGGGAAGAGGCAGCAGCTGGGACCTGGGTCTGCCATGGGCTTCAACGTCCCGGGCAGAGACGGCGAGCAAGCAGCACCTCAGGCACCTCGTCCTGCCTTGGCAGCACAACAGCGAGCCCCAAGAGCTGCTGAGCTGCTCTGGGCATGCCCCAGGCCAGACTTCTCCACGAGCCCTGGGCAGAGCACAGGGGCGACAGCGCTTGGGGGTCAAACCCCATCCTCGGACACCTGCAGGGACAGCTGGGAAGCTGGGGCTCGGCACCTCCTCAGGCACTCAGCAGCCTGGGCCTCAAGGTGACCCACGTTCAAAGGGGCCCACTGCCAGCAGCCCTTGCTCCTCACGCTCACGCCCACCCAAAGGGGGTCAGCATTGCCCTCCCCAAATGACCGCTCACGTTGCACATCCATACCTCGGCCACACTTGGGCTTTCATCATGCAGGTGGAAGAACAGGGGCAGCAGGCTCCGGTGCACTTGCATCTTCAGCTGCTGGTTTTTGGTGCCCGCTACAGTCTCCATCACATCTCCAAAGAGCTGGATGGAGAGCTTCCGCACGCAGTCAGACTCCTGGGGGGAAGGAAGAGGCGGCACCTCAGCACTGGCTGCTCCAAGCCCACATGGAGCACGGGGGGCAGTGTGGCTGATAGGGAGATGAAGGTTTCGGAGCCTCCCTCTGCACCAAGGAGCTGTGGGCCAGCTCTGCAGACACTGCAAAATGGCCTGTGGTGGGAAGCACAAATTCACACGCGCAGGGGAACACACCACAGCCGTGACCCCGCACACAGCCTCACACGCACACCAGCAGCACCCCCGGCTCTCCCCACAGCCTTACGTCATCAAAGAGTGGCAGGAGCTTCTCGGCCAGCAGCGGAGCCGCGTGGGTGATCCTCTCTCCCTCCATCACAGGGACCACATGGCTGAGCACCAGCAAGGCCTTGGTGCTCATGTCCCTGTCCACATCCTGCAGGTACCTCATGAGCAGCGGCAACAGGTACTGCAGTTCTCTTACCTGGGGGAAACACAACCTCATTTCCTGAAGAAATAAAGACTGCCCTGGCCAAAAGGCCTGCCTTGTCAGACACCAGCTTCCCCGCTGGCTTCCCAGAAGCTGGCACGGCAATCACTGCAGCAACCTCCTGGCTGCCTGGGCTTATCGGCACAGTCATGGGCCTGGGGGGGTCTGAGGCATACGGAGGGAGGAGAGCACAGCACAGGCTCCTCTGCACCTGACCAGTGGCCCTCTTCTCCACCAGACTTGAATGGGCACCGTGCTTAGTAACCAAGGCTGCCTGGAAACCTGCCCTGGCCATGAGCAGTCCTAACCCTAGCCGGCTCCTGTCCCGCCGGGGCTCAGGGCCCCATTGCCAAGGCCCTGCGGACACCCACGGCTTGTGCACAGAGGCTACGGCGCAGTGCAGAGACACCCCCCCCCCCCCCCCCCCCCAGGCAGCACTCAGCACGTGCTGGCCTCTGCAGGGTGGGGGCTGCTGCCTCGCGGCCCGGAAGCTGCCTGTGCCCAAAGCCTGGCCCTGTGCTCAGGCTCCCCTCCACCTCCCAGCGGGACGCTCCCTCTGGCCACAGCACTCCCGCCACACAAGCCCTTTGGAGCTGCCTTGCTTGGTGCTGCGCCACGATCTCTAGCTAACACAGCTCCAGAGGCCCAGCAAAGTCCAAGCCACCCTGTTCCACAGCACTCCCTACCCAGACCCACGCTGCCTGCACACCTTCACCCCGCTGTCCCCTGCTCACCATCTCCTGTCTCTCACACAGCAGGACGAGGCCTCTGAGCACCAGCCCGTGCATCACGCAGCAGCGACTCCGCAGAGACGTCCAAAGAAAGAGGTCCAAGAAAGCGTCTTCGTCTCCACGAAGGTCACTGCAGGCCAGCAGCTGAAACACACAGCACACACAAACTGGCAATGGCGGCAGGACTCCCTGTGTCACGCAGTGCTGGATCCCACCAACAGCTCAGGCCAAGGCCACCAGGCACACACAAAGCCCGGCCCAAATGCAGCACTGAGTGCCGAGAGCCCCCGGGGCCACGCTCCCTGCCCTCGGCCTCATGGCGCACTGCGCAGATCCCTCGCCTCCTCCTCTGCTCCTTGCCACCAGCTGCAGCCTCTTATCCTCAGGCCTTTGAGGAGCCATTGACTAGAGAGCTGGCACAAAGGAGGCGTCAAATCCACGTGGCGACAAGAGTTACCCCACCACACAGGGGCCAAGGCCAAGGGCACTAATCGCACGGCACCCACTGCCCCAGCTCCCTCCACTCGCTGCTGGCCATCCCACACCCGTGGGTACAAGAGAGCACCGGAGCTAGAGGCACCCCAGCAAGGCACCGCCTGCCAGCAGCCTCACCTCCACGAGGAAAGCCATGGCGGGGATCTCCCGGCAGGACTCCTCGCTCTCCAGCAGCGCTGTCAGCCGTTGGAAGAGGAAGACACGCAGCTCTCTTGGGGTCTTCCTCATCTCTCTGGCACAGGGAAGAAGGCACTGTCAGCTCTCAGCAGCCCAGGCAAACCTCTTCTCCAATTGCACTCCCAAGCCCTCTCACCAGGCCCCCATGGGCCATCACACGGAGGGCAAGGCCACGTTTGTGCGCAGCTCTGGCAGCATTTGCTCGGGGAGCCATGGTCTCTCCCCACCACACCTCGCCATGAGAAAGTCACTGCCCAGCGTCATCAGGCTCCTTTTGGCGGGGCAGACTGGAAAGACACCCTTCCTGCCCTGAAGTCCAGACTTCCAACACAACCCATTTGCTGCCCATTTTGGATTGATGCCCCCTGGGCTCTTCTAGTGTTCCTCCGGGCATCCTGCCCCTTCCCTGCTACGCTGCCCTTGCCAGGGATGCCTGCACACACACACCTCAGGGCTCTCAGTGCAACGAGCCCAGGCCCCTCGGGAGGGCACTCTAGGGCTTTGCGAGGGGACTGCTGCTGCCTGTCACCCTCTCTTGGGCCTCCTAACACTGCCTCTCCCCCAGCAGTGCGCAGAGCTGGGCAGCAGCTCTGGAGCAGGAGCTGCCTTGGCCGCTCTACTCAGCCATGTCTCCATCACAAGTGCTGAAGCTGCAGCCCCTTTCTTGCACGGATGGGCACCCCTGCGGGGCACCCTGTCTGCAGCGGAGAAACGCTGGGGCAGAGCGGGGACAAGGGGGCTCTCACCTGGCCAGCAAACCCACTCCCCTCTGGTAGGTCTCAGCGCGGAGCAGCAGGTCCCAGCCACCCTTCCTCGCCAGGACCAGCACCTGGCTCTCGTAGCCAGCATGGCAGAGCAGTGCTTTCATGGTCCGCACTGTTAACCTGCGTGCGGAGCAAAGGCCAGGTCACGCTGGCACCCCTGGCCCTGCCTATAGGTCCACGGCAGAGACGGCGGGGCTGCGGTGGAGCACCTGGCGGGGCTGGTGGGAGCAGACTCTTCTCCTCGGCATTCCCTCCGGAAGATGTCAGCCTCTCCCAGCGTCAGCTCTGCACTGAAGGAAATCTGGAAGAGCAGCGCCAGGAAGAGCTGGGGGAAAAACACCTCTAGCACCTGCAGGCAGGGCGGCTGCTGGAGGATCTCCTGTAGCGCTCTGGTGGCCTGCAGAAAAAAAACAGACACACCTCTCGCTGCTGAGACGTCCCTGTTGCGCTGCCCGAGCTTGGGGGTGAGGCTCAGGCACTGCCCTGCGCCTTGGGAGAAGCAGCAGTGCCTGCCCTGGCTGTCTGGCCAGAGCAAAGCCATGGGAGCTCTTGGGGCTCAGCTCCTCTCTGTCACATGGCCACAACAAGCCTTCCTGGGACGGTGTGAACATCACCTTGGAGGGCCACATGTAGCCTGCAGGCCACCCTGGCGTCCCTGACCCAGCCCTTGTGGCCTGCCTGGCCTGTGCATTGCTCCTGCCTGCCCCTAACCATGCCCCGCACCCTCATCCTGCCCCCAGCCCACGTTGCCAGCGTGCCCAGCGAGGCAGGGAGATGCAGACAGGGAGGAAGACAGAGAGCCGCTCAGGCAAGCTCCGGCGCTGTGCACAGAGGGCCCAGAGCAGGCGCGGCAGCCCAGCGTGCTGGCGCGGCCAATGTCGGGTGCTGGCCAGGGCCCTGCCAGCCGCAGCCCTCCCTCCCGTGCTGTGTCTCGGCGCCCTGGGAGAGGTCACAGCTTGGCGGTGGATGGGGAAGGGCAGAGGGCTCCCTGCCTCTCGCCTGCAGGGGCGAGCGCAGCCCTAGGGGAGAGCGAGGCTTCCTCACAAACTCACAGCCAGCGAAGAGACGTCCATGGCGTCCCCATCCGAGGTCACTGTCCTGTGCAGCGGCCAGTCCTCCAGCACACTGACCAGCTCCCGCAGCACCCGCTCCGCAGCTCCGGGCTTCGATACCAGCACCCGCCACATGGCCGCGGCAGCGCTGCAGGCCCAGAGCGCTCTGTCAGCAGGTGCCGCAGCCGCAGCGCCGTGGCCTGGGCAGCCCCACAGGGCCTGGGCTGCCCGCCAGCCCTGCCTCTGCCCACTGCCCCTCGCTGCCCTGCCCCACCAGGCACCACACGCCCAAGCTCAAGTCCCTTGTGGGGCAGGGAGGCAGCAAGGCGAGCGGGCTCAGGGGCTGAAGGCAGGCAGGCTTGGTCAGCTCTGCCTGCTGCAGCCCTGCCTGCTGCACCGGGGCTGCCACACGGGGACAGCGGGAGGGCCCAGCCCCTCAGCAGAGTACTGAAAAGCTCCACCTGGCCTCCAGCCCACATGCGATGGGCTCGAAAGGCTGCGGGGCCCCAAGCACGAAAGGCTGCCGGGCACATACCTGTCACATGATGGGGAACAGCGCAACAGGCTCACAACCACCTCCTTGGGGGATGCGCACGTCAGCAGCAGAAGAGCCCTGTCCAGGCTGAGCCGCGCAGACACCTCCCCGATGGACAGCACGCTTCTCCACATGTACCTCACCATCTCCGGCACCTGGGGGGACACGGCTCACACTGGGGCTGCTGCCACACTGCAGCCATTCACCCAGCTCCCACCGAGAACGGCTGCCCTTGCCACCGCTCTGTGCTGCCCTCACAGGGGGTCGGGTCCCTGGCACGCCTGCACTCAGGGGAAAAGCAATTCCCCAAAGGCCTCCAGCCCCGGCCACGCCACCCACAGGCTACTTACATGCTCCAAAAGGGAGGCATCGTCTGTCACAAGCACATCCAGCATGGCAGCAGCTGCCTGCGTGTCATAGGTGCTGCCGGCTCTCATGCCCCCGATGGCTGTGAGGATGACGGCTGTCCTCTCAGCGGGATAAAGGTATTTCCCAAAGAGCTACGGGAGAAAGGAGGGCAGCCAAGATAGATAGGTCACACCCAGGGTCCCAACAGCGGTGCCTGGCTGAGCAGCAAGCGGCCCTGCAGAGAGACGGGCGGCAGTGCTGGCACGGCGACCCCCGCAGGGCCAGGAGCAGGGGCTCTGCCGGGATGGCTGACGGCACTGGGCTGCAGCTGCATGGCTGGGGTCACGGTCCCCGTGCACTGCTCCTGCAGGGAACCAGAGCTCGCTGGTGGCAGCAGGGAAGCCTTTGGCTAGTCCCAGCCCACACACAGTGCGAGCCCTCTCCCCAGTGACCGCAAGGCCCCATCAGCCCCCCCCGTTAGCCAGCCCTCTCTTCGTCCAAGTCCCATGCTCACCCCACACCTGGCAGTCCCAACCAGCGAGGCGCTCCTTACCCTGCTCATTTCGCTGACGTCCTTAGACCCCGAAAGCCAGAAGGTGTTGGCAGCTTCCCAGGCCTGCTGGAGCTGCAGGTGCTCTGGGCTATCCTGCGACAGCTCCCTGCCTGCACAGGAGGGGAAACGCAGGGCGGTCAGCAGGAAGGCTCCAGAGGGGGACATGGCCCACTAAAGCGGCCGGGAGAAGTCTCCCCTGGCAGATGAAGAGGGCATGCCAGAAAAGGCTGGGCAGCAGGACGCCCAGGGAGGGTCTGGGCCTATTGCAAGGCGCGGGAAGGGCAAATTGCTTGCAAGAATACAGAAAGGCAGAATGACTCTGAGCGGATGCTCTGGTCTGAGGCAAGACAGGAGGCCTTGGAGCAGCAGGTGCTGCCAAAGGTTTCCCAGGCCACCGCTCAGCACCACAGGGATGAGTGCCTGCTGTCTGGCTGCCCGTGACTGCAAGGACCCACCCGACGCAGCTTCTTACTCTCTTCCTGCTGCAGGAATCTGTACAGGTGCCAAAGAGCATCTGCTGCCCCGTGACTGCTCCCCTCGTCCTCGCAGGCGCAACACAGGGTGAGATGCCCCACCAGCTGCCCCACGATGGGGACATAGTTCTGCTCGAGGCTGGCAGAGCTGGCTTCGATTCCTTCAAAGCAGCCGCGGGCCTGGGGGAGGGAGGCAGCGCTGACACCAGGCCTGAGCTCAGCATCAAAGCCCTCAACCCACGCTCCATGCAGGCCTGGATTCCCAGGGGAGCCAGAGCTTTGGTGGCCCCTGACTGCCCTGGCTCCCAAAGCAGCTGCGCAGCAGCAGCCAAGGCCAGGGACGGCTGCCAGACCTGCTGGGCCCACGGCATGCACCCAGGGCAGGCCTGGCCTGCACGGCGCTGGCGGCACAGCTGCCTCCTGAGAGAGCAGGGACCACAGGGGGAAGCCCAAAGAGACAGGCCAAGACCTCAGCTTCAGGGCAGGCTCTTGCCGAGGGCCCTAACCTCTGCCCACGCTGCCCTCGGAGGGAGCCCGCAGCTGCAGGCCACTCGGGGGTGATGACAAGGGGCCATGGGGTGGCTGGAGCTTGCCTGCACCACACGCTCCTTACCGGCAGCAAGAAAGAGCCGATCAGCAGATCACTCAGCCTCGCAATGCGTCCCACGGCCCTCTCACGCACAGCTGCTGGCTGGCACGCGGCGAAGGGCAGCAGCACCTGGGAGGAGAAAAGCTGCTGCTCTGCCCTGGGCCCTGACGGCTGCTCCAAGGCAGGCAGCTCTGCCAGGAGACACTGCGCTCACAGCAGAGCACCGTGGGCAAGCCCGCTCCCACGAGGGAGCCAGGCCCCTCCCGGCAGCGTGCTCTCTGCAGCTGCTGCTGGGCAGGGAGGGGTCCACCTGAGGGGGGATCTTCCCTTACAAATGAGGGACTCGTCCTGGGAACCCCACTCTTGGCAAATACCACACCTGCAAGATGTTCTGCATCTCCAGGAGGCCCGAGGTAGGGCAGCCGAGCGCCAACACCTGCAGCATGCTGTCCAGAGCGTCCAGGGTCTGCAAGGGGCACAGAGGGTTGAGGTGCTTCTTCCCCATTGCCCCTTACCTGCCCGAGAGGGCCTTGAATTCCTCCCGCCCGAGGGGGACACCCATGGTGCTGTGGAGCCCACGGAGAGGCCCCAGGGCAGGAGAGCTGCTGCACAGGGCCCAGCCTGGCGGCTCTGCCCGGCGCCCTGCCCAGGGCAAGGCGAAGAAGGCATGGGGGTGGCAAAGCCAAGCCGAGAGCCTGCCCTGCCTTGGAGCTCCCTCTTGTCTCTCGGCACAGGGGAGCCAGGGACCAGCCCAGGCAGCCTGGCGCGCCTCCCTAAGCCACCCAGCGCATACCTGGGAGTCGAGGGCAGCAGCCCGGCTCCGCAGCTCCTCCCTTGGAGGCAGGCAGAAGATGCTGCAGAAGCAGGCGTGCAGCAGGCTCTTCCTTTTGCTCTTCGCAAGCAGCCCGACTTGGCTGCAAGCACAGAGAGGGGCCTTTCAGTGCCTGCAGCTGGCAGCAGGACCTTTGTGCCCTGGCAAGGGGGATGCAGACCCGGGCGTGGCAGACCCACGGGGGATACCCGCACTACGTGGGGAAGCCACCTCTTCCCCCCACGATGCTGGCCAGGGACAGAGGACAGGCCTGGCAGCCACAGGGCATCGGGACCCATATCTCCTGCCTCACCCTTGGGCAAAGCTCAGGAGATGTGGGAGAGCCCCAGGGCCCTCTCTGCCCTCGCGTCTCCACCACCCTGGGGCCCAGCACAGGCCCAGCAGATGACACCGGCAGACTCCTCCAGGATGGGGGAAGCCTCCCAGCTAGGACTGGGGCCACCGGCACATCTGCTGCGGAGGCCCTGGCCAAGCCAGGGGCTGCGACAGCTACCTCATTGCGCTGATGGCAAGCATGACTTGCTGCCGCACCGCAGTGCCCAGCTGGTCGGTGGGCTCCTCTTGCAGCAGCACCTGCAGAGCACAACCACGATGGGCCATGGCAGCTGCCAGGGCCCAGCGAGCAGTCTGCAGGGCTGCCAGAGCCCAGCTGCCCCATGCCACCACTGACACCCAGGCGGCCCCCTCCTTGCCCAGGACCCAGCTCCCCCGCCTCCTCAGAGGCTCCAGCAGCCCCACACTGGCAGCGGCTCTGCCCACCAGCCAGGGCCCCACAGCCCCCCGTGCTCAGACACCCCCGTCCTGCCCTCATTGCTGGGCCACCGCCCCCTCCCTCCACCACGCCTGATGGCGGTCCCCTCTCCCCTCACCTCCAGCGACTTCGCCAGTTCCTGCCTGCACAGCAAAAGCTCCTGCCATAACAAGATATTGGAGGGGGCCGCTGTGCAGAGGGTGCGGACGCAGGCCAGGAACCGCAGCTTCTCAGCCGCCTCCTGGTACCAGGAGCAGAGGGACAAACAGAGAGCGTGAGAGGGGCAGGGGCACGGCCAGCAGCACCGCAGCACTGCAGGGCCTGCAGCCACGGGTGCGGCGCCTGCAAGGGAGCAGCCCTCCACGGCCAAGAGCCCGCCGGGGGCTTCTGAGCGTGGCGCACCCCCAGGCACCCACCACGAGATGCAGGCTCAGCCCAGCAGGGAATGGCGACACTCACCTTCCCTCGGCGTCTCAAAAAGGTGCGCATGTACCCCAGGGCTTCCGCCTCCTCTCTGGGCACAGTCAGGCCGGGAGCTGATGCAGAAAGAGAGCAGGCAGAGCTGCAGGGCTGCCAGAGGGAGCAGAGCAGACAGCCGAGCCCTCTGCCCCGCCGCACGCCTGCTGCCATGCACGCAGCCAGCCCCGGGCCAGGCACCTGCACTGGCCCACGGACACCCCGGCTGCCCCGGGCTCGCCGGGCCTGCGAGGTGCCCAGCGGACGGGGCGCAGCGCTGCAGCACAGCACTTTCAGGCCCTGCGGCCCCGGTACCCCCACGGCAGCCCCCACGGCAGCCGGGAGCCCGGGGCAGAGCAGGAGGGCTCGCAGCGCCCAGCCCTGCCCAGCCCAGCGGTGCCCCCGCACTCACCCGCTGGCAGCGCCTGGGGCACCCAGCCCTCGCGGGGCTCCAGCTCGCAGCTGCCCTCTGCAAGGGCCCCGTCGTCCTTCGCCTCCTCCTCCCCGGCCACCCTGGGGCGGCTGGGGGGTCGCTCCGCCATCCTGGCCACGTGGCAAAGGCTCTGCGGGGCTGCCCGGGGGCAACAGGGAGAGACCTGGGTGCACTCAGGGGGCTCCTTCGCCAGCCCCACGCGCTCCCGTCCGCTCCCGTCGCCGTCCTCCCGGACACTGCGGGGCCGAGGCCGTGCCGGCGCCTGGCAACGCCGCGGGGTGTCACAGGAGCACAGTCACAAAGGGCCCCACTGTCACCCTAGGGGGGCCTGTCACTGGCCGGGGGAGGGGCAGGCTGTGTCCCCTCGGGGGCGCAGGGCCGGCTCGCCCCCCCGTCCCAGGACACCTTTGGTTGCCCTCGGGCTGCCCCGGGGCCCCGATGGGCGTCTGGGCCCCTCAGGGCCGCTCCCATCCTCGCCTGGTCCCCCCGACCGCTCTTCCCTGGCCCTGCCCTCAGCCACCCTAATGAGCGCCCCACGGGGACACACGTGGGACGAGGTGTGAAGGGCATGAGCCCCGAAGGAAACCTCTCCTCCACGCGGCACCCTGGCGGATGCTTCATCACCACCACCAGCCACCCCCTGGGGGGCACGGCCAAACTCAGCGGTCCCTACTGCCCGCCTGGAGTCCCCAGGGCCCTCACACACCCCTGGGGCCTTTGAGCCCTCCCAAACCCTGACACCACTCAGGCCTCCACGAGGTGTCCCCCATCTCCCCCACGCTGTGCGACTGTGGGCCCTTTGCCCTCTGGGCCCACTGCCCCCAACCCCCGACCTCATCTGTGACAGGATCCAGGCAGCCGGGCCCTCCTGTTGTGCTGCAGGGCAAAGCCCTGCAGCCCCCAGCCCTCTCCCGCGGGGTGGCCAGTGTGTTTCCGCTCTCCCTGCCTCCCCTTTCTTGGGGAGCAGGGGCAGAGACAGAGGCATCAGGAGGAGACCCCCTCCTTAGATCAGGGAAGCAAACCCCAAAACAGGCAAGGAAAGAAAGAGATTTAGAAAAGATCAGCGGAAAGAAAGGCCATTCATCCTAGTGCTCCTTCAAGCAAAATATTCACCTGCTTGCTTTCCAGCAATGCTGGGAGCACCCCGTCTTAAGTGACCATTTCTGCGAGAACAATTTCTGCCGACTCTTTACAAATGGCTTAACTGTGTCCAATTTGGTCACTTGTGCAGTAAGACCTACCCACAGGAGTCTGGAGGACACTTCACCCACCAGGGTAACCAACACATTTAAGAGTACAAACCGAGCTAGACACGGCAGCAGTTGCCTGGGGACATTTCTTAAACTGTCTGAAATTTCTACCCGGACGGCTCTTGTAACAAGCAGTCAACTACTTAATTGTCAAGGGTCAGGCCATCTGTCCTTTGTCTCCAGCCACTCTCTTTTCTCAGAAGTTCCACGGAGTCCCTGCTCCACCACGGAACTAATGACTGATGTGCGCTGCCTGCATGTACAGCCTTCATCTCCAGCAGTACCACAATAAGGAAAGAAAATAAATTCCATCTCTATACTTACAGCTCACTTTTAACTTCAGTCTTGTAGCTCTTGAGACATGAAGCATCTAAACTAGACTGGCACGTTTGGGCAGAGGTTCATCTCAACCCCATTTTCAATGCAAGAAATTTGGGCATCTGCTTAAGGGTAGCTGTGCGAGGCCCTTCATGGGTGACTCTTAGGATAGGATAGAAAGGCCTGTCTCAGCTTACTCTTAGAGGAACCTACACATTGAGTTTGGACTCAAAGCCTAATTTTTCAAAGATGGCAATTTAGGTGAAACAAATTCCTAAGTACAAGTGAACGTGTCTACTTGTGGACAGGCAGACGACTGAAAACGGAAGATTCAGCCATCAGGATGGAGACAGCAGTGCTGCTGCTGCTGCTGCTGCTGCTGCGGGGCCTGGAGGCAGCAGCCCCTTCCTCCATCTGCAGCAGCTGAATTTGCTGCTGCAATTGTGCCAGGACTGGCCTGGGCAAGAAGGGCACTTGCTGAGCTGAGACGGTGAGCACTGAGTGCTGGGGCTGTTCCCTTGCATGGGAAGACGAACTAGAGGTGGTGGTGGTGGGGGGGGGGGTTCTCTTCCTTCCTTTTGGGGAACAATTTCCTGACACGGAGAAGTCTCCTTCTCTCCATAGTCTTTCAACTAGCGTCTGGAAGGAGCTCTGTTAGTCTGTTCTGCACTCTTTTATGTCCTGGCCTTGCTTTTCCAATGTGACTAGAAGCAAGTCCCTTCTAATTTTAGTTTCCTCCTCCACAAAACTGAACTGACTCTGTTTCATTTTCTTCTCTGCAAGGCTTTGCTGCCTCTTTTTTCTCATGGCCATCAATACACTGCCAGTAGTCCTTCAGGAGTGGCTGCAACATCGGGTCACCATGCTGGCCCTGTGTCTCTGGAAGCTGCTTTATTTCCAAATAACAGTCTCTTGGGGACAGAACAGCTGCCTCTTTCTCACAGGCAGACAGCCCTCTTCCTTGGCACAGGCTCTCCTCATCTCTTCCCTGGGCTGCCATGACCAACAGCACCTGCAGTGCCCTGCTCTGAAGTGCGGCCCATGCTCTCACCTGCTGTGGCTCTTTGTCCACCTCATCTTTTGCTCCAGCTTCTGCAGAGGTTTCTCGTCCCAGCACTGTGCACCCAGGGCACAGCGGCAGGGTGAAAGGGGGCTCTTGGCAGTAATGCTGGCGTTTCAGGAAGCTCCAGAAGGATCGCAGCTGTGGTTCTCTTCAAACTCAGCTTGGCAGATGGAGCGTTTCTCTTATGCGTGGGCCTGCTTGGTTCCCTGCTAGGGTGCACGGGCGTTTCTGGAGTGAAGGGAGCTGTGGCAGAGAAGAGGGCGGAAGCGAAGATGCGCGGATGCAGGCGTTGCCTTGAGCACTTGCACTGGCAGGGCCACATAAAGAGCCATGGGCCCAGCCTGGGAGAAATGGGCATGGAGATGTTGAGGGCAGTGACCCCAAAGCGATGGGAAAGCTGTTTTCCTCCTCGCCTTTGTCTCCTTAAAGAAAAGACACCCACGTGTCATGAAGAAAGAGCACTGCTTCTTGGGGCAAAGCACAACACAGGCGTGAATTGGCAGCACAGCAGGACAGGGGGACCTGAGAGGTTTTGGCTCCTCTGATCCATAGCCAACGTATTTGATGTCAGGGCAGAAAGCGCTCCCTCACGCAAGGCTTTGGCACCAGGATGTGTCAGTGGGTCAGAGGAAGGGATGTGCTCAGCAGCCTTTGCTCTCCCGTTCCTCACAACCCCTTTGAGGCTGCCTTGTTCGTCCTGCAGCACGGCAGTGTCCCGCCTCCCTCGCCTCTTGGGGAGACTCAGCCTGAGGTCTTGCAGCAGCGCTGGCCTCTCTGGAATCAAATGGTAATTTGAAAGGGAGAAGTCTTTTGACAAATTAAATATGTGTGTATGCACAGATAGATATGTCTGTCAGTATGTACGTAAATACGTTTTCCCCCTGGGGAACGCAGTCAAGCAGCACCCCGATGCTGTATGTAGCTCTTCAATCCCCAGGGCTGGCAGCCTTCTCTGTGGCAGATCGGTGCCTCGGTCTGTGGCACGCTCGCAGGGAGGGCTCTGCCGCGGAGGACTCAGGTTGGTGCCTCCAGCCGTCCCTCCTTCCTTGCTTTGTGTGGCTCAGGCTCCTGCCTCTGCAGACTTCCCGCAAAGACCCCATCAAGCTCCTCTTCACCCTCCCTCATGGCGTGCAGCCTGCTCACCTCTTCCTTCAGCTCCTTCCCCTGGCAGCCCAGTGCCTCAACTAGAGCACGTCTCTCACACAAAAGGCTGCCTCAGTCCCAGGCCCGCTCTGCAGTCCCAAGCCTGCACGGCATCCTCCTTCTCCCTGCGCTGAGGCTTCACTGCTAGCGGTCATCAGTGCCGCACACTGCACTTTACAGCACGGGAAGGCCGCAGCTGCACAGCCCCACACAGGCCTCAGCGGAGCTCCTGGGCCTCTGCTAACCGCCAAAAGGCCTACACCCCTCAGCGGCGCCCGTGTGTGCTGCGCCCCGCCCCGCCACCCCAACCCTCCCCGCCCCGGCCTCCCTCCTCCTTCCCCGCCAGCAGCCCGGCTCCGGCAGCAGCTCCTGAAGCGAGGCCGGCACCCGCCGCACAAGCTGCCAGCACCAACGCTCCACGCGCGCGCGACACACGTGCCAACGCTCCGCGCGCCCCCTCAGCGCAGCGCAGCGCAGCGCAGCCCCGCCCCGCCCCGCCCCGCCCCGCCGGGCCCTGCCCCGCCCCCTCCCGCCGCGCTGCTGAGACACCCCCCGCCCCGCCCCCGGCCCCGCCCCCCGCCCGGCGGCCGTTAGCGCCGCCATTTCCCGCCCCGGGTCCTGCTTCGTGGGAGCGGCCTCCCGCTCTCTTGCACAGTTTTTCCTCGCAGGGCCCGTGAGGGGGCTTTTAAATGGGAGCGTTTTTATTCAGTTTAAGCACTGGTTTGCTTTCAGTGTGTGTGTGTTGGGGGGGGGGGGGGGGGTTGCTTCCTGGGAGGTGCTAAAAAGCTTGTTTTAGATTATTAGGCTTAGGTTACTTTCAGGTTTCTTGGGAGGGTGAAATAGATCTCGAGATGTTCAAGTAAAGCTGTGCTTTGAGTCTAAACGCTTGGAAAAATTAATGTGTACCTCTCGTTGGTAAGTAACAGATAGGCATTAAATGAAGCTCTGCTTGTTTCCAGAAATCCTCCTAAGAGGCCATTCGTATGTCAGGTCTCGGTGGATGTCACCCAGCTATTTCTCGGACTGCTCCCGAGTCCTTCTCAGCAGTGAAGAAGGACTAGCAGGTATTTTTTCTGCCAGTCCAATGGCATCCTATTGTTGGTGTGGAAAAATTAATTTCTGTTATAAAATATCCAAGCAAACTCTTGCAATGATTAATTAACTACTCATATTTACCTAACAAGACCCAGCCTTATCCCCGCCCCCCCCCCCCAGGTCTGTGCATAATATTTGATGGAAGAAAGCTTTTTCACTAGGAGAGCAGTATGAATTTATGAGTTTCATACCAAGAGGAAGGTGCTTTATGAGTTGCTACACATTTTCCAATGAGCCGTTTAAGCCAATGTTTCAACAGGAAATGTTCACCTGCGTGTGCAATAAAGTAACTCGGGCTAATGTTGCTGTTAACATTTTTTTTCTTCATAATGGCAGAGAGAGATTTCATAGGTGTGTAGCTTTTGCTCTGCTAAAGTTCCTGGAGGGAACACCACTGTTTTCCCAGACAAGCCCAAATTAGTTGAAAAGTAGCCTTACTATGAGACAAGAGAACTGTAATTGAAGGGGGGAAAAAAGGGGGTGGGGTGGGGGAGGGGAAGGGGAGTGGGGTTGACTGCCTGGTGCACCTGCTGTCTGCAGGAAAGCTGTAATCAGTATATTGCTTTCTGCTGAATGGGTCCTTGTAGTGCCAGGACTCAAATTAGCAAAATGACTGTATTGCCCAGTCTGCTCTAGCTTCCTGAATGGAAACTGGAAAACCACTGCTGAAGCTGTCACTGAGCAGCAGTCTCTTGTTGCTACAGGGACATCAGAGAGAAGCCGAGGTGCTTTGGTTCCACTTGAAGACAACACTTAACTGGTCACTCAAACAACATAGCTATTTAAAGCTAAGCACGTGCAGAATGTTCATTGATGAATTGGGTCCAGGGTTCCAGCTGTGCCCCAGGAACCTGTGGTCATCGCATTTCCAAACTCTGAGCTGACATGCAAGTGTGCCTTGGAGCTTGAGGAGGCTAATGGTGTGGTCAGAGCCTGGGAGCTGCATGAGCCAGCAGCTGGTGAACTAAAAGCATGTGCTTAGGGCAGTGCTGCTTGCTACTTCTCAGTGTGAGCAGTTCAACCATAAGTGCAGCCTAAAAACACCTTAAACAGGCTTTTTGTGAGAACTAGATGGCAGAAATGAGTCAGGGCTTAGAATCAATGAGTGTTGGTGGTGTGGCAGATTCGCCAGAAGTCACTGTCTCCCCTCCTATCTGCACCAGGATGTGTCCACAGTGGAGCATAGATGCTGGCATTTGTAACTGTTGGCTAGATCAGAAACTTTCTTACTGGATTACTTAACTTTGGTGTGTTAATTGGGTAATTGTGTGGTGTGTGAACAATTAATTGCAACCAGGTGGCTGCAGTTAGTGACCTAATTTAAGGAGTGGGCTCTACTGTCAGAGAAGCAAAGGTGAGGTCTGCCAGGGTTGCTCCTTGTCTGGTTAAGCGTCAGCTGTGTTGCTGCCACCCCAGCAAATGCTAAGGTCTGAAAGGTACTGTGTTGCTGAGTAGATGTCAAGCATGCAGAAGGTGACTCCTGACCTCCTTTGCTGATAGTTCAAGGGGCCTTGCAACTGCCAGGAAGTGCAGTGGCTATAGGAGCAGGGTTCAGAAATGCCTGCTTAGCAGAGCCTTGAATCTTAAGGTGGCTGTTTACAACTAATTCTTGTTCAAGTTAGCTCTAGGTATGTTTTTGAAATAATGAGGACAGTTGAACCATTTATTGTGACTGTCACATGCAGCATTCACACATGTTCCTCTTGTGCTACTGCAGAAAGCTCCTTAGAATGGGAGAGATGTGAGGCGAGAAGAAGATCAGTTTGTTTTGCACTCTGTGAGTTTGCCAAGATGCACAGTTTAAGATCCCTCTGCTTTTTAAAAAAGCTGGAGGAGCACAAATGTCCTGTTGAAATCCCTGGGACTTGCTCAGCCCTGGGAGCAAAGCTGTGTCTTACAGCATACCTGCTGGGTTATGTTTTGATCTCTGTTCTGTCTGAGCTGTAGACCTGATTTGTGAGGTTTGCTGGAGCAGTCATTTGCTTTTAAGTTTGGCATTGTTCTTGTGGCACTGGATGGCAAGAAGGGTATGTGGAAGTAACTGGGAGATGGGCAAGGTCCTTGTGATAGAAGTAAATGCTGTTGTACAGTTGCGGGAGGTGCAACTCCACTGAAGTCTATGAGGGGATACTGCTTAGCAGTCACATAGCCCATGCTCCTGTGCCCAGGGCTCTCTCCCAGGACTCAGAGGTCAAGCGAGGGCAGAGCAACAGAGGGCTCTGGGGACACCGACACAGCAGGCGCTGGGGTGTCCTGAAAAGCAGGAAGAGGGAAGCAGAGGGCAAAGGCGGGAAGAGAAGGCGCGTGGGGTGCAGGTGTCACCTTGAGTGCTCGCCCAGGCGGTGCTGGCTCTGCCCTCCCTGAGGGCTGTGGGGACAGCCCAGCGCAGAACCAGAGCCGAGCGGTTGAGGGCAGCGGCCGCGCAGAGCTGGGCGAGCTGCCGCCTGCCTGAACTGAGCCCATGGTGCTGAGCCCTCGGGTGCAGAGCTGCTGCTGCTGCCAATGGCCCCTGCTCCGGGGCATTGGGATTGCAATGGGAGAAGCTGGGTTGAGCTCAGGGCCTGGCTCCATGTCCTGCAGCTGGGGTATACTGAGGCATCCGCTCTGCAGCACTCATTCACTGAGCACCCTGATTGCACAAGGGGCCCAGAGGGCTGATGCCTCAAGGTTGCACTGTGCTGATCTACTTTATGCATGGCCATTTAAGGGCTCCCAGCTGAATTTGGGTTGATCAGTCATGGCCATGCGGGTTTTACAGCAGGGATCACCCCTATTGTGGGCATGGAGAAGAAGAGCCTTGAAGGAGAGAAATCAGCAGGTGTCAAACCCTCATCTGAAAGGTGTAAACTCTCTGGGCAAATACTGTATCATCGTTTTGAAGGCGCACGCTCAAGCCTGTTCCTGCTGTTACATTTGGCTTTTGCAGTCAGGGAGCCTGAAGAGCTCCCTTTGCAGAGGGGCTGGAGCCTCTAGTGCCTGTGCAGAGCTCTGCGCCGTGGGGCACTGGTGCCTGCATGGGCAAATCCTGCGGTGCCTGGCCACAGGCACTCACCGCCTTTGGCGTTCAAAGGGGAGCCCAGTGGTTCTTCCTCTCTGAGCGCAGGAGGGCAGGCTGCAGGGGACAGCAACGGGTGCAGCCTTGCCTTCTGGCGAAGGAGACTTTCCCAGCACGGCAGCTGACTTGGCTGCTGGAGCCAGAGCATCTGGGCAGCCTCCTAGCTCCTGGGCTCAGCCACAACAGGGGAAGCCTGCGCCGGCAAGGGCCCAGCGCCAGGCCCTTCCTCAGGCACAAGAGGTCATGGCTTTTCAAGGCAGAATCTCCGCAAGACCGCTGCAGTCTTCCAGCCATTGCTGACCCTTTTGTAAGGGGAAACGGGGGCCTTCCCTCACTGCTGGAAGAGGGGGGATTACGTTGTGGCTGCCACAGATTGCTGCAGGGAGGGCATATCCTTCCCCTCTCAGGGTGAGACCAATTCCTTCACGGCCTGACTTTTCCACCAATTCGTTTGCCCAATGAAAAGACACTGACACACGATGGAGAGACAGGGCTGCTTCTTTGGGGAAAGGCCAGCAGAGGGTGGACGGGCAGCACAAGTCTGCAATGGGCTGCGCCTAGAGGGCTGGAGCTGTCCTGCAGGCAATGAGAGAGGCCAGGGACCCCATGACTTCCCCGCACACTCAGGTGGCCCCTGTGCGCAGAGCACCCTGGCATCAGGACGTGGCCGAGCACCAGCAGCTTCCTCGCAGAGGACAGTGCCACCGCTGCCACGCTCTCCTCAGGCGGTAGCACAAGCCTTCATGGGTGCCTCCAGATGCAGACTGCCTCCCTGGAGCTCTCAGCATCAGGATGGTTTGTGTCGCCAGGGAATGGATGGACGGGCTGATGTCCTCCTGCAAGCCTTGAAGGGCTGAGAGGGAAAGGAGGCGAGCAGAGATCAAGGCCCTGTATCTGCACAGGCCCCAGGCATCGCCTCCTGACACAGCCAGTCCCACCCGGCTCTTCCCACAGCCAGGAGGGAGCAGGGGGGACAAATGGATCGGCTGGCAGTTACTGGCCAGGAATGTCCCAAAGGTGCCTGAAATCTTCTCTCTACTCTACCCACACCGCCCCTGCTCTGCACGGCGAGCAGAGCCCTCCTCGCCTGGGGCAGGCATAGCAGCTCCCTGCCCAGCATCTGTCTTCCTCCCACCAGCCCTGCCTGACACCCTGCTGCCCTCACTCACCCTCGCAGATGGCCTCCAGCTTCTGCCTGCTCCGGCCCCTCATGCGCCGCCCAACGAGCCCTAGGCACACACACAGCCCCCCATAAACCCTGCTCCACAGCCCACCCCCAGCAGCAAACACGGCCCCCAGCCCTGCCCGCCTGGCCATGCGCCCACCTCCCCTCGGGCTGGGCTGACCCCAGGGCGCTTTCCCAGTGGGACACCCAAGGGCCTTGCTGTGAGGCACTGAACAAGGCTCCCACCAGCCCCACACGTGTGGCCAGAGATGGCAGAGGGTGACACGGAGCCCCCGGGCACCCAGGCCCTCCAGCAGGCACTCGGGGCTGCAGCAGCCACAGTCGCAAGGCTGCTTCTTGCTGCCAGCGCAGCAGCCGGGGCTGGGGCCGAGCTGTCCCGGGACAGAGAGGGACCGCAGCGGTTGGGGCTCACCAGTGAACCTCACAGCCGCCTCTCGCAAGGACTCTTGGGGGCTCTCCAAGTACAACAGGCTCTGGCGCAGGTATTCGTCCACTCTTCTCCTGCCCCTCGCCAGCTGGGGAGAGCACAAGGGCACGGCCTTGGCGCACACACCCCCATGTAGCCAGGCAGTCCCTCCACCCTGGACCAGCTTCCCCGGCCTTCCCCTGCCAGGACACTCGTCACTCCCACACACAAGCTGGGCAGTGCCGAGCTTTGGAGGGAGCAGAGGGCAGGCTGCTCCCCAGGCACGCTGAGGTGCCCTCCCGCTGTAGGGCGCAGCTGGGCCAGAGGCTGCTTTAGCATCCCATGGGTCAGCAAGGGGAGAGGAGCCTGGAGAAGAGCCTGCCGGGGCAGTGTGCCTGGAGAAGGGCAGCGTGAGTGCTGCTCCAGGCAGGCGGCTCTGCGATGCAGCCGTGGTGAGGGGCACAGCTGCCTGCCCCACGTGCTGGCCATGGAGGCGAACAGGCCTTGTCCGGGCTGGGTCTGGGCGCTTTGTGGCCGTCCTTACCAGGCACTTGCCGATCCTCCATGTCTGCGCTGTCTCAGCCAGGTGTCTGAGCTGCTGCCACTTGAGGAACTCGGCAGCACCAACGAGGGCTTCCTGAGAGACCTGCACAGCAGCAGAGACTGGGAGATGCCACCGCAGCCCAGGCGACAAGACCCTGCGACCCCCTCCTCTTAGCAAGCCTCAGGGCCTTTCCTGGCCCCCCATGGGAAGAGGCAGCAGCTGGGACCTGGGTCTGCCATGGGCTTCAACGTCCCGGGCAGAGACGGCGAGCAAGCAGCACCTCAGGCACCTCGTCCTGCCTTGGCAGCACAACAGCGAGCCCCAAGAGCTGCTGAGCTGCTCTGGGCATGCCCCAGGCCAGACTTCTCCACGAGCCCTGGGCAGAGCACAGGGGCGACAGCGACTGGGGGTCAAACCCCATCCTCGGACACCTGCAGGGACAGCTGGGAAGCTGGGGCTCTGCACCTCCTCAGGCACTCAGCAGCCTGGGCCTCAAGGTGACCCACGTTCAAAGGGGCCCACTGCCAGCAGCCCTTGCTCCTCACGCTCACGCCCACCCAAAGGGGGTCAGCATTGCCCTCCCCAAATGACCGCTCACGTTGCACATCCATACCTTGGCCACACTTGGGCTTTCATCATGCAGGTGGAAGAACAGGGGCAGCAGGCTCCGGTGCACTTGCATCTTCAGCTGCTGGTTTTTGGTGCCCGCTACAGTCTCCATCACATCTCCAAAGAGCTGGATGGAGAGCTTCCGCACGCAGTCAGACTCCTGGGGGGAAGGAAGAGGCGGCACCTCAGCACTGGCTGCTCCAAGCCCACATGGAGCACGGGGGGCAGTGTGGCTGATAGGGAGATGAAGGTTTCGGAGCCTCCCTCTGCACCAAGGAGCTGTGGGCCAGCTCTGCAGACACTGCAAAATGGCCTGTGGTGGGAAGCACAAATTCACACGCGCAGGGGAACACACCACAGCCGTGACCCCGCACACAGCCTCACACGCACACCAGCAGCACCCCCGGCTCTCCCCACAGCCTTACATCATCAAAGAGTGGCAGGAGCTTCTCGGCCAGCAGCGGAGCCGCGTGGGTGATCCTCTCTCCCTCCATCACAGGGACCACATGGCTGAGCACCAGCAAGGCCTTGGTGCTCATGTCCCTGTCCACATCCTGCAGGTACCTCATGAGCAGCGGCAACAGGTACTGCAGTTCTCTTACCTGGGGGAAACACAACCTCATTTCCTGAAGAAATAAAGACTGCCCTGGCCAAAAGGCCTGCCTTGTCAGACACCAGCTTCCCCGCTGGCTTCCCAGAAGCTGGCACGGCAATCACTGCAGCAACCTCCTGGCTGCCTGGGCTTATCGGCACAGCCATGGGCCTGGGGGGGTCTGAGGCATACGGAGGGAGGAGAGCACAGCACAGGCTCCTCTGCACCTGACCAGTGGCCCTCTTCTCCACCAGACTTGAATGGGCACCGTGCTTAGTAACCAAGGCTGCCTGGAAACCTGCCCTGGCCATGAGCAGTCCTAACCCTAGCCGGCTCCTGTCCCGCCGGGGCTCAGGGCCCCATTGCCAAGGCCCTGCGGACACCCACGGCTTGTGCACAGAGGCTACGGCGCAGTGCAGAGACACCCCCCCCCCCCCCAGGCAGCACTCAGCACGTGCTGGCCTCTGCAGGGTGGGGGCTGCTGCCTCGCGGCCCGGAAGCTGCCTGTGCCCAAAGCCTGGCCCTGTGCTCAGGCTCCCCTCCACCTCCCAGCGGGACGCTCCCTCTGGCCACAGCACTCCCGCCACACAAGCCCTTTGGAGCTGCCTTGCTTGGTGCTGCGCCACGATCTCTAGCTAACACAGCTCCAGAGGCCCAGCAAAGTCCAAGCCACCCTGTTCCACAGCACTCCCTACCCAGACCCACGCTGCCTGCACACCTTCACCCCGCTGTCCCCTGCTCACCATCTCCTGTCTCTCACACAGCAGGACGAGGCCTCTGAGCACCAGCCCGTGCATCACGCAGCAGCGACTCCGCAGAGACGTCCAAAGAAAGAGGTCCAAGAAAGCGTCTTCGTCTCCACGAAGGTCACTGCAGGCCAGCAGCTGAAACACACAGCACACACAAACTGGCAATGGCGGCAGGACTCCCTGTGTCACGCAGTGCTGGATCCCACCAACAGCTCAGGCCAAGGCCGCCAGGCACACACAAAGCCCGGCCCAAATGCAGCACTGAGTGCCGAGAGCCCCCGGGGCCACGCTCCCTGCCCTCGGCCTCATGGCGCACTGCGCAGATCCCTCGCCTCCTCCTCTGCTCCTTGCCACCAGCTGCAGCCTCTTATCCTCAGGCCTTTGAGGAGCCATTGATTAGAGAGCTGGCACAAAGGAGGCGTCAAATCCACGTGGCGACAAGAGTTACCCCACCACACAGGGGCCAAGGCCAAGGGCACTAATCGCACGGCACCCACTGCCCCAGCTCCCTCCACTCGCTGCTGGCCATCCCACACCCGTGGGTACAAGAGAGCACCGGAGCTAGAGGCACCCCAGCAAGGCACCGCCTGCCAGCAGCCTCACCTCCACGAGGAAAGCCATGGCGGGGATCTCCCGGCAGGACTCCTCGCTCTCCAGCAGCGCTGTCAGCCGTTGGAAGAGGAAGACACGCAGCTCTCTTGGGGTCTTCCTCATCTCTCTGGCACAGGGAAGAAGGCACTGTCAGCTCTCAGCAGCCCAGGCAAACCTCTTCTCCAATTGCACTCCCAAGCCCTCTCACCAGGCCCCCATGGGCCATCACACGGAGGGCAAGGCCACGTTTGTGCGCAGCTCTGGCAGCATTTGCTCGGGGAGCCATGGTCTCTCCCCACCACACCTCGCCATGAGAAAGTCACTGCCCAGCGTCATCAGGCTCCTTTTGGCGGGGCAGACTGGAAAGACACCCTTCCTGCCCTGAAGTCCAGACTTCCAACACAACCCATTTGCTGCCCATTTTGGATTGATGCCCCCTGGGCTCTTCTAGTGTTCCTCCGGGCATCCTGCCCCTTCCCTGCTACGCTGCCCTTGCCAGGGATGCCTGCACACACACACCTCAGGGCTCTCAGTGCAACGAGCCCAGGCCCCTCGGGAGGGCACTCTAGGGCTTTGCGAGGGGACTGCTGCTGCCTGTCACCCTCTCTTGGGCCTCCTAACACTGCCTCTCCCCCAGCAGTGCGCAGAGCTGGGCAGCAGCTCTGGAGCAGGAGCTGCCTTGGCCGCTCTACTCAGCCATGTCTCCATCACAAGTGCTGAAGCTGCAGCCCCTTTCTTGCACGGATGGGCACCCCTGCGGGGCACCCTGTCTGCAGCGGAGAAACGCTGGGGCAGAGCGGGGACAAGGGGGCTCTCACCTGGCCAGCAAACCCACTCCCCTCTGGTAGGTCTCAGCGCGGAGCAGCAGGTCCCAGCCACCCTTCCTCGCCAGGACCAGCACCTGGCTCTCGTAGCCAGCATGGCAGAGCAGTGCTTTCATGGTCCGCACTGTTAACCTGCGTGCGGAGCAAAGGCCAGGTCACGCTGGCACCCCTGGCCCTGCCTATAGGTCCACGGCAGAGACGGCGGGGCTGCGGTGGAGCACCTGGCGGGGCTGGTGGGAGCAGACTCTTCTCCTCGGCATTCCCTCCGGAAGATGTCAGCCTCTCCCAGCGTCAGCTCTGCACTGAAGGAAATCTGGAAGAGCAGCGCCAGGAAGAGCTGGGGGAAAAACACCTCTAGCACCTGCAGGCAGGGCGGCTGCTGGAGGATCTCCTGTAGCGCTCTGGTGGCCTGCAGAAAAAAAACAGACACACCTCTCGCTGCTGAGACGTCCCTGTTGCGCTGCCCGAGCTTGGGGGTGAGGCTCAGGCACTGCCCTGCGCCTTGGGAGAAGCAGCAGTGCCTGCCCTGGCTGTCTGGCCAGAGCAAAGCCATGGGAGCTCTTGGGGCTCAGCTCCTCTCTGTCACATGGCCACAACAAGCCTTCCTGGGACGGTGTGAACATCACCTTGGAGGGCCACATGTAGCCTGCAGGCCACCCTGGCGTCCCTGACCCAGCCCTTGTGGCCTGCCTGGCCTGTGCATTGCTCCTGCCTGCCCCTAACCATGCCCCGCACCCTCATCCTGCCCCCAGCCCACGTTGCCAGCGTGCCCAGCGAGGCAGGGAGATGCAGACAGGGAGGAAGACAGAGAGCCGCTCAGGCAAGCTCCGGCGCTGTGCACAGAGGGCCCAGAGCAGGCGCGGCAGCCCAGCGTGCTGGCGCGGCCAATGTCGGGTGCTGGCCAGGGCCCTGCCAGCCGCAGCCCTCCCTCCCGTGCTGTGTCTCGGCGCCCTGGGAGAGGTCACAGCTTGGCGGTGGATGGGGAAGGGCAGAGGGCTCCCTGCCTCTCGCCTGCAGGGGCGAGCGCAGCCCTAGGGGAGAGCGAGGCTTCCTCACAAACTCACAGCCAGCGAAGAGACGTCCATGGCGTCCCCATCCGAGGTCACTGTCCTGTGCAGCGGCCAGTCCTCCAGCACACTGACCAGCTCCCGCAGCACCCGCTCCGCAGCTCCGGGCTTCGAGACCAGCACCCGCCACATGGCCGCGGCAGCGCTGCAGGCCCAGAGCGCTCTGTCAGCAGGTGCCGCAGCCGCAGCGCCGTGGCCTGGGCAGCCCCACAGGGCCTGGGCTGCCCGCCAGCCCTGCCTCTGCCCACTGCCCCTCGCTGCCCTGCCCCACCAGGCACCACACGCCCAAGCTCAAGTCCCTTGTGGGGCAGGGAGGCAGCAAGGCGAGCGGGCTCAGGGGCTGAAGGCAGGCAGGCTTGGTCAGCTCTGCCTGCTGCAGCCCTGCCTGCTGCACCGGGGCTGCCACACGGGGACAGCGGGAGGGCCCAGCCCCTCAGCAGAGTACTGAAAAGCTCCACCTGGCCTCCAGCCCACATGCGATGGGCTCGAAAGGCTGCGGGGCCCCAAGCACGAAAGGCTGCCGGGCACATACCTGTCACATGATGGGGAACAGCGCAACAGGCTCACAACCACCTCCTTGGGGGATGCGCACGTCAGCAGCAGAAGAGCCCTGTCCAGGCTGAGCCGCGCAGACACCTCCCCGATGGACAGCACGCTTCTCCACATGCACCTCACCATCTCCGGCACCTGGGGGGACACGGCTCACACTGGGGCTGCTGCCACACTGCAGCCATTCACCCAGCTCCCACCGAGAACGGCTGCCCTTGCCACCGCTCTGTGCTGCCCTCACAGGGGGTCGGGTCCCTGGCACGCCTGCACTCAGGGGAAAAGCAATTCCCCAAAGGCCTCCAGCCCCGGCCACGCCACCCACAGGCTACTTACATGCTCCAAAAGGGAGGCATCGTCTGTCACAAGCACATCCAGCATGGCAGCAGCTGCCTGCGTGTCATAGGTGCTGCCGGCTCTCATGCCCCCGATGGCTGTGAGGATGACGGCTGTCCTCTCAGCGGGATAAAGGTATTTCCCAAAGAGCTACGGGAGAAAGGAGGGCAGCCAAGATAGATAGGTCACACCCAGGGTCCCAACAGCGGTGCCTGGCTGAGCAGCAAGCGGCCCTGCAGAGAGACGGGCAGCAGTGCTGGCACGGCGACCCCCGCAGGGCCAGGAGCAGGGGCTCTGCCGGGATGGCTGACGGCACTGGGCTGCAGCTGCATGGCTGGGGTCACGGTCCCCGTGCACTGCTCCTGCAGGGAACCAGAGCTCGCTGGTGGCAGCAGGGAAGCCTTTGGCTAGTCCCAGCCCACACACAGTGCGAGCCCTCTCCCCAGTGACCGCAAGGCCCCATCAGCCCCCCCCGTTAGCCATCCCTCTCTTCGTCCAAGTCCCATGCTCACCCCACACCTGGCAGTCCCAACCAGCGAGGCGCTCCTTACCCTGCTCATTTCGCTGACGTCCTTAGACCCCGAAAGCCAGAAGGTGTTGGCAGCTTCCCAGGCCTGCTGGAGCTGCAGGTGCTCTGGGCTATCCTGCGACAGCTCCCTGCCTGCACAGGAGGGGAAACGCAGGGCGGTCAGCAGGAAGGCTCCAGAGGGGGACATGGCCCACTAAAGCGGCCGGGAGAAGTCTCCCCTGGCAGATGAAGAGGGCATGCCAGAAAAGGCTGGGCAGCAGGACGCCCAGGGAGGGTCTGGGCCTATTGCAAGGCGCGGGAAGGGCAAATTGCTTGCAAGAATACAGAAAGGCAGAATGACTCTGAGCGGATGCTCTGGTCTGAGGCAAGACAGGAGGCCTTGGAGCAGCAGGTGCTGCCAAAGGTTTCCCAGGCCACCGCTCAGCACCACAGGGATGAGTGCCTGCTGTCTGGCTGCCCGTGACTGCAAGGACCCACCCGACGCAGCTTCTTACTCTCTTCCTGCTGCAGGAATCTGTACAGGTGCCAAAGAGCATCTGCTGCCCCGTGACTGCTCCCCTCGTCCTCGCAGGCGCAACACAGGGTGAGATGCCCCACCAGCTGCCCCACGATGGGGACATAGTTCTGCTCGAGGCTGGCAGAGCTGGCTTCGATTCCTTCAAAGCAGCCGCGGGCCTGGGGGAGGGAGGCAGCGCTGACACCAGGCCTGAGCTCAGCATCAAAGCCCTCAACCCACGCTCCATGCAGGCCTGGATTCCCAGGGGAGCCAGAGCTTTGGTGGCCCCTGACTGCCCTGGCTCCCAAAGCAGCTGCGCAGCAGCAGCCAAGGCCAGGGACGGCTGCCAGACCTGCTGGGCCCACGGCATGCACCCAGGGCAGGCCTGGCCTGCACGGCGCTGGCGGCACAGCTGCCTCCTGAGAGAGCAGGGACCACAGGGGGAAGCCCAAAGAGACAGGCCAAGACCTCAGCTTCAGGGCAGGCTCTTGCCGAGGGCCCTAACCTCTGCCCACGCTGCCCTCGGAGGGAGCCCGCAGCTGCAGGCCACTCGGGGGTGATGACAAGGGGCCATGGGGTGGCTGGAGCTTGCCTGCACCACACGCTCCTTACCGGCAGCAAGAAAGAGCCGATCAGCAGATCACTCAGCCTCGCAATGCGTCCCACGGCCCTCTCACGCACAGCTGCTGGCTGGCACGCGGCGAAGGGCAGCAGCACCTGGGAGGAGAAAAGCTGCTGCTCTGCCCTGGGCCCTGACGGCTGCTCCAAGGCAGGCAGCTCTGCCAGGAGACACTGCGCTCACAGCAGAGCACCGTGGGCAAGCCCGCTCCCACGAGGGAGCCAGGCCCCTCCCGGCAGCGTGCTCTCTGCAGCTGCTGCTGGGCAGGGAGGGGTCCACCTGAGGGGGGATCTTCCCTTACAAATGAGGGACTCGTCCTGGGAACCCCACTCTTGGCAAATACCACACCTGCAAGATGTTCTGCATCTCCAGGAGGCCCGAGGTAGGGCAGCCGAGCGCCAACACCTGCAGCATGCTGTCCAGAGCGTCCAGGGTCTGCAAGGGGCACAGAGGGTTGAGGTGCTTCTTCCCCATTGCCCCTTACCTGCCCGAGAGGGCCTTGAATTCCTCCCGCCCGAGGGGGACACCCATGGTGCTGTGGAGCCCACGGAGAGGCCCCAGGGCAGGAGAGCTGCTGCACAGGGCCCAGCCTGGCGGCTCTGCCCGGCGCCCTGCCCAGGGCAAGGCGAAGAAGGCATGGGGGTGGCAAAGCCAAGCCGAGAGCCTGCCCTGCCTTGGAGCTCCCTCTTGTCTCTCGGCACAGGGGAGCCAGGGACCAGCCCAGGCAGCCTGGCGCGCCTCCCTAAGCCACCCAGCGCATACCTGGGAGTCGAGGGCAGCAGCCCGGCTCCGCAGCTCCTCCCTTGGAGGCAGGCAGAAGACGCTGCAGAAGCAGGCGTGCAGCAGGCTCTTCCTTTCGCTCTTCGCAAGCAGCCCGACTTGGCTGCAAGCACAGAGAGGGGCCTTTCAGTGCCTGCAGCTGGCAGCAGGACCTTTGTGCCCTGGCAAGGGGGATGCAGACCCGGGCGTGGCAGACCCACGGGGGATACCCGCACTACGTGGGGAAGCCACCTCTTCCCCCCACGATGCTGGCCAGGGACAGAGGACAGGCCTGGCAGCCACAGGGCATCGGGACCCATATCTCCTGCCTCACCCTTGGGCAAAGCTCAGGAGATGTGGGAGAGCCCCAGGGCCCTCTCTGCCCTCGCGTCTCCACCACCCTGGGGCCCAGCACAGGCCCAGCAGATGACACCGGCAGACTCCTCCAGGATGGGGGAAGCCTCCCAGCTAGGACTGGGGCCACCGGCACATCTGCTGCGGAGGCCCTGGCCAAGCCAGGGGCTGCGACAGCTACCTCATTGCGCTGATGGCAAGCATGACTTGCTGCCGCACCGCAGTGCCCAGCTGGTCGGTGGGCTCCTCTTGCAGCAGCACCTGCAGAGCACAACCACGATGGGCCATGGCAGCTGCCAGGGCCCAGCGAGCAGTCTGCAGGGCTGCCAGAGCCCAGCTGCCCCATGCCACCACTGACACCCAGGCGGCCCCCTCCTTGCCCAGGACCCAGCTCCCCCGCCTCCTCAGAGGCTCCAGCAGCCCCACACTGGCAGCGGCTCTGCCCACCAGCCAGGGCCCCACAGCCCCCCGTGCTCAGACACCCCCGTCCTGCCCTCATTGCTGGGCCGCCGCCCCCTCCCTCCACCACGCCTGATGGCGGTCCCCTCTCCCCTCACCTCCAGCGACTTCGCCAGTTCCTGCCTGCACAGCAAAAGCTCCTGCCATAACAAGATATTGGAGGGGGCCGCTGTGCAGAGGGTGCGGACGCAGGCCAGGAACCGCAGCTTCTCAGCCGCCTCCTGGTACCAGGAGCAGAGGGACAAACAGAGAGCGTGAGAGGGGCAGGGGCACGGCCAGCAGCACCGCAGCACTGCAGGGCCTGCAGCCACGGGTGCGGCGCCTGCAAGGGAGCAGCCCTCCACGGCCAAGAGCCCGCCGGGGGCTTCTGAGCGTGGCGCACCCCCAGGCACCCACCACGAGATGCAGGCTCAGCCCAGCAGGGAATGGCGACACTCACCTTCCCTCGGCGTCTCAAAAAGGCGCGCATGTACCCCAGGGCTTCCGCCTCCTCTCTGGGCACAGTCAGGCCGGGAGCTGATGCAGAAAGAGAGCAGGCAGAGCTGCAGGGCTGCCAGAGGGAGCAGAGCAGACAGCCGAGCCCTCTGCCCCGCCGCACGCCTGCTGCCATGCACGCAGCCAGCCCCGGGCCAGGCACCTGCACTGGCCCACGGACACCCCGGCTGCCCCGGGCTCGCCAGGCCTGCGAGGTGCCCAGCGGACGGGGCGCAGCGCTGCAGCACAGCACTTTCAGGCCCCGCGGCCCCGGTACCCCCACGGCAGCCCCCACGGCAGCCGGGAGCCCGGGGCAGAGCAGGAGGGCTCGCAGCCCCCAGCCCTGCCCAGCCCAGCGGTGCCCCCGCACTCACCCGCTGGCAGCGCCTGGGGCACCCAGCCCTCGCGGGGCTCCAGCTCGCAGCTGCCCTCTGCAAGGGCCCCGTCGTCCTTCGCCTCCTCCTCCCCGGCCACCCTGGGGCGGCTGGGGGGTCGCTCCGCCATCCTGGCCACGTGGCAAAGGCTCCGCGGGGCTGCCCGGGGGCAACAGGGAGAGACCTGGGTGCACTCAGGGGGCTCCTTCGCCAGCCCCACGCGCTCCCGTCCGCTCCCGTCGCCGTCCTCCCGGACACTGCGGGGCCGAGGCCATGCCGGCGCCTGGCAACGCCGCGGGGTGTCACAGGAGCACAGTCACAAAGGGCCCCACTGTCACCCTAGGGGGGCCTGTCACTGGCCGGGGGAGGGGCAGGCTGTGTCCCCTCGGGGGCGCAGGGCCGGCTCGCCCCCCCGTCCCAGGACACCTTTGATTGCCCTCGGGCTGCCCCGGGGCCCCGATGGGCGTCTGGGCCCCTCAGGGCCGCTCCCATCCTCGCCTGGTCCCCCCGACCGCTCTTCCCTGGCCCTGCCCTCAGCCACCCCAATGAGCGCCCCACGGGGACACACGTGGGACGAGGTGTGAAGGGCATGAGCCCCGAAGGAAACCTCTCCTCCACGCGGCACCCTGGCGGATGCTTCATCACCACCACCAGCCACCCCCTGGGGGGCACGGCCAAACTCAGCGGTCCCTACTGCCCGCCTGGAGTCCCCAGGGCCCTCACACACCCCTGGGGCCTTTGAGCCCTCCCAAACCCTGACACCACTCAGGCCTCCACGAGGTGTCCCCCATCTCCCCCACGCTGTGCGACTGTGGGCCCTTTGCCCTCTGGGCCCACTGCCCCCAACCCCCGACCTCATCTGTGACAGGATCCAGGCAGCCGGGCCCTCCTGCTGTGCTGCAGGGCAAAGCCCTGCAGCCCCCAGCCCTCTCCCGCGGGGTGGCCAGTGTGTTTCCGCTCTCCCTGCCTCCCCTTTCTTGGGGAGCAGGGGCAGAGACAGAGGCATCAGGAGGAGACCCCCTCCTTAGATCAGGGAAGCAAACCCCAAAACAGGCAAGGAAAGAAAGAGATTTAGAAAAGATCAGCGGAAAGAAAGGCCATTCATCCTAGTGCTCCTTCAAGCAAAATATTCACCTGCTTGCTTTCCAGCAATGCTGGGAGCACCCCGTCTTAAGTGACCATTTCTGCGAGAACAATTTCTGCTGACTCTTTACAAATGGCTTAACTGTGTCCAATTTGGTCACTTGTGCAGTAAGACCTACCCACAGGAGTCTGGAGGACACTTCACCCACCAGGGTAACCAACACATTTAAGAGTACAAACCGAGCTAGACACGGCAGCAGTTGCCTGGGGACATTTCTTAAACTGTCTGAAATTTCTACCCGGACGGCTCTTGTAACAAGCAGTCAACTACTTAATTGTCAAGGGTCAGGCCATCTGTCCTTTGTCTCCAGCCACTCTCTTTTCTCAGAAGTTCCACGGAGTCCCTGCTCCACCACGGAACTAATGACTGATGTGCGCTGCCTGCATGTACAGCCTTCATCTCCAGCAGTACCACAATAAGGAAAGAAAATAAATTCCATCTCTATACTTACAGCTCACTTTTAACTTCAGTCTTGTAGCTCTTGAGACATGAAGCATCTAAACTAGACTGGCACGTTTGGGCAGAGGTTCATCTCAACCCCATTTTCAATGCAAGAAATTTGGGCATCTGCTTAAGGGTAGCTGTGCGAGGCCCTTCATGGGTGACTCTTAGGATAGGATAGAAAGGCCTGTCTCAGCTTACTCTTAGCGGAACCTACACATTGAGTTTGGACTCAAAGCCTAATTTTTCAAAGATGGCAATTTAGGTGAAACAAATTCCTAAGTACAAGTGAACGTGTCTACTTGTGGACAGGCAGACGACTGAAA
The DNA here is from genome assembly GCF_036417845.1 of Apteryx mantelli. Classification (NCBI taxonomy): domain Eukaryota; kingdom Metazoa; phylum Chordata; class Aves; order Apterygiformes; family Apterygidae; genus Apteryx; species Apteryx mantelli. The sequence goes on along the minus strand of NW_027118786.1, from coordinate 346,529 downwards.
ACGGAAGATTCAGCCATCAGGATGGAGACAGCAGTGCTGCTGCTGCTGCTGCTGCTGCTGCTGCTGCTGCTGCTGCTGCGGGGCCTGGAGGCAGCAGCCCCTTCCTCCATCTGCAGCAGCTGAATTTGCTGCTGCAATTGTGCCAGGACTGGCCTGGGCAAGAAGGGTGCTTGCTGAGCTGAGACGGTGAGCACTGAGTGCTGGGGCTGTTCCCTTGCATGGGAAGACGAACTAGAGGTGGTGGTGGGGGGGGGGGGGGGGGTTCTCTTCCTTCCTTTTGGGGAACAATTTCCTGACACGGAGAAGTCTCCTTCTCTCCATAGTCTTTCAACTAGCGTCTGGAAGGAGCTCTGTTAGTCTGTTCTGCACTCTTTTATGTCCTGGCCTTGCTTTTCCAATGTGACTAGAAGCAAGTCCCTTGTTATTTTAGTTTTCTCCCGCGCAAAACTGAACTGACTCTGTTTCATTTTCTTCTCTGCAAGGCTTTGCTGCCTCTTTTTTCTCATGGCCATCAATACACTGCCAGTAGTCCTTCAGGAGTGGCTGCAACATCGGGTCACCATGCTGGCCCTGTGTCTCTGGAAGCTGCTTTATTTCCAAATAACAGTCTCTTGGGGACAGAACAGCTGCCTCTTTCTCACAGGCAGACAGCCCTCTTCCTTGGCACAGGCTCTCCTCATCTCTTCCCTGGGCTGCCATGACCAACAGCACCTGCAGTGCCCTGCTCTGAAGTGCGGCCCATGCTCTCACCCGCTGTGGCTCTTTGTCCACCTCATCTTTTGCTCCAGCTTCTGCAGAGGTTTCTCGTCCCAGCACTGTGCACCCAGGGCACAGCGGCAGGGTGAAAGGGGGCTCTTGGCAGTAATGCTGGCGTTTCAGGAAGCTCCAGAAGGATCGCAGCTGTGGTTCTCTTCAAACTCAGCTTGGCAGATGGAGCGTTTCTCTTATGCGTGGGCCTGCTTGGTTCCCTGCTAGGGTGCACGGGCGTTTCTGGAGTGAAGGGAGCTGTGGCAGAGAAGAGGGCGGAAGCGAAGATGCGCGGATGCAGGCGTTGCCTTGAGCACTTGCACTGGCAGGGCCACATAAAGAGCCATGGGCCCAGCCTGGGAGAAATGGGCATGGAGATGTTGAGGGCAGTGACCCCAAAGCGATGGGAAAGCTGTTTTCCTCCTCGCCTTTGTCTCCTTAAAGAAAAGACACCCACGTGTCATGAAGAAAGAGCACTGCTTCTTGGGGCAAAGCACAACACAGGCGTGAATTGGCAGCACAGCAGGACAGGGGGACCTGAGAGGTTTTGGCTCCTCTGATCCATAGCCAACGTATTTGATGTCAGGGCAGAAAGCGCTCCCTCACGCAAGGCTTTGGCACCAGGATGTGTCAGTGGGTCAGAGGAAGGGATGTGCTCAGCAGCCTTTGCTCTCCCGTTCCTCACAACCCCTTTGAGGCTGCCTTGTTCGTCCTGCAGCACGGCAGTGTCCCGCCTCCCTCGCCTCTTGGGGAGACTCAGCCTGAGGTCTTGCAGCAGCGCTGGCCTCTCTGGAATCAAATGGTAATTTGAAAGGGAGAAGTCTTTTGACAAATTAAATATGTGTGTATGCACAGATAGATATGTCTGTCAGTATGTACGTAAATACGTTTTCCCCCTGGGGAACGCAGTCAAGCAGCACCCCGATGCTGTATGTAGCTCTTCAATCCCCAGGGCTGGCAGCCTTCTCTGTGGCAGATCGGTGCCTCGGTCTGTGGCACGCTCGCAGGGAGGGCTCTGCCGCGGAGGACTCAGGTTGGTGCCTCCAGCCGTCCCTCCTTCCTTGCTTTGTGTGGCTCAGGCTCCTGCCTCTGCAGACTTCCCGCAAAGACCCCATCAAGCTCCTCTTCACCCTCCCTCATGGCGTGCAGCCTGCTCACCTCTTCCTTCAGCTCCTTCCCCTGGCAGCCCAGTGCCTCAACTAGAGCACGTCTCTCACACAAAAGGCTGCCTCAGTCCCAGGCCCGCTCTGCAGTCCCAAGCCTGCACGGCATCCTCCTTCTCCCTGCACTGAGGCTTCACTGCTAGCGGTCATCAGTGCCGCACACGTGGGACGAGATGTGAAGGGCGTGAGCCCCGAAGGAAACCTCTCCTCCACGCGTCACCCTGGGGGCTGCTCCCTCACCACCGCCAGCCACCCCCTGGGGAGCACCACCAAACCCTGGGGTCCCCACCACCAGCCTGGGGGCCCCGGGGCCCTCCCAAACCGCTGGGCTTCCCTCAGCCCTCCCAAACCCCAACACCCCACAGGTGGGCTGCAGGCAGCTGGAGGCATTTGGGGAAATCAGCACCCTTGGGGGCCTCGCTGAAGTGCCTGTACATGCAGGCATGCAGCAAGTGCAATAGACCGAGGAGGAGTTAGAGGTCTGCGTGCAGCTGCAGGGCTGGGATCTCATGGGGATCCTGGCCGTGTGGTGGGATAGCTCGCACGCCTCGAGTGGTGCAGTCGCTGCATACGGGCTCTTTAGGGAGGCCCAGGCAGGAAGACAAGCCTCCTCCAAGCCACATCTGCAGTGCTGTGTGCTGGGGAACCCACAACTGGACCACACGCACGTGGCCCTGCTGCAGCAAGGCCAGCAAGAGGCCACAAAGAACATTAAGGCACTGGAACAGCTCTCAGGCGAGCAGAGGCAGAGAGAGCTGCAACTCTTTAGCCTGGAGAAGAGAAGGCTCCGCAGGCATCTTCTCAATGGGGACAAATAGTTGATGGCAACCCCCGCAATGGCCACGACCCTCTGCCAGGGACACCCCAGACCTGCTTGGAGTTCAGGGCTGAGGGCCAAGGGGGTGGGGATAGTGGGCAGCAGGGACTTTGTGCAGCCAAAGAGCCAAGACCCCAGAGCACGCCTTTGCAGGCAGCAATGCACACGGCTCTCCTCTCCTCTCCTCTCCTCTCCTGGAGCAGCCTCCTCCCAAGCACATGGACAGCAGCGCTCACAGTGGCCGCTTTAATCCCTGGGCACCCCTGGAGCCATGCTGGACCTGGGGTTGCATGGCAGGCGGAGAAAGCCTCTCGGCCTCTTCCCCACCTTCCGCCTTTCTTGTCTTCTCTGGTCTCTGGTGCCTGGATTCCCCATGCTTCCAGCAAGCAGCAAGGGCTCCTTTCTGGGCCCTCCGCTTAGGACACACAGGGCTCAGCCACCCCTGCAGGAACACTGTGCTCACACCCCCAAGCCAGAGTGGTATGAGCTTTGCTCACAGCCCGCTTTGGGGCACTTAGCCACATGCCCTCCTGCACCTGCGTCCTCTCTCCCTCCCCATCCTGGGCAGGCCTCTGCCCCTCACCAGGGGCTTTTCACACTTCACTGCAACACCACAGCATCACTCCAAACAACCGCTCTGGGCAACTGCTCCAGCACTCATGAACCCTCACAGTAAACCAGCTTTTTCTTAGCTTCACACACAACTTGCTGCGCTTCACTTTGGGCCTCTTGCCCCTCAGCCTGGCACTGCGCACCACTGAGAAGAGTCCTGCTCCGTCCTCTTGACACTCTCCCTCCAGATATTTAAAGCCATCGATCAGATGCTGCCCCATTTGGCTTTTGAACTCATGGTGCCTGAAGAGCTCCCTTTGCAGAGGGGCTGGAGCCTCTAGTGCCTGTGCAGAGCTCTGCGCCCTGGGGCACTGGGGCCTGCATGGGCAAATCCTGCGGTGCCTGGCCACAGGCACTCACCGCCTTTGGCGTTCAAAGGGGAGCCCAGTGGTTCTTCCTCTCTGAGCGCAGGAGGGCAGGCTGCAGGGGACAGCAACGGGTGCAGCCTTGCCTTCTGGCGAAGGAGACTTTCCCAGCACGGCAGCTGACTTGGCTGCTGGAGCCAGAGCATCTGGGCAGCCTCCTAGCTCCTGGGCTCAGCCACAACAGGGGAAGCCTGTGCCGGCGAGGGCCCAGCGCCAGGCCCTTCCTCAGGCACAAGAGGTCATGGCTTTTCAAGGCAGAATCTCCGCAAGACCGCTGCAGTCTTCCAGCCATTGCTGACCCTTTTGTAAGGGGAAACGGGGGCCTTCCCTCACTGCTGGAAGAGGGGGGATTACGTTGTGGCTGCCACAGATTGCTGCAGGGAGGGCATATCCTTCCCCTCTCAGGGTGAGACCAATTCCTTCACGGCCTGACTTTTCCACCAATTCGTTTGCCCAATGAAAAGACACTGACACACGATGGAGAGACAGGGCTGCTTCTTTGGGGAAAGGCCAGCAGAGGGTGGACGGGCAGCACAAGTCTGCAATGGGCTGCGCCTAGAGGGCTGGAGCTGTCCTGCAGGCAATGAGAGAGGCCAGGGACCCCATGACTTCCCCGCACACTCAGGTGGCCCCTGTGCGCAGAGCACCCTGGCATCAGGACGTGGCCGAGCACCAGCAGCTTCCTCGCAGAGGACAGTGCCACCGCTGCCACGCTCTCCTCAGGCGGTAGCACAAGCCTTCATGGGTGCCTCCAGATGCAGACTGCCTCCCTGGAGCTCTCAGCATCAGGATGGTTTGTGTCGCCAGGGAATGGATGGACAGGCTGATGTCCTCCTGCAAGCCTTGAAGGGCTGAGAGGGAAAGGAGGCGAGCAGAGATCAAGGCCCTGTATCTGCACAAGCCCCAGGCATCGCCTCCTGACACAGCCAGTCCCACCCGGCTCTTCCCACAGCCAGGAGGGAGCAGGGGGGACAAATGGATCGGCTGGCAGTTACTGGCCAGGAATGTCCCAAAGGTGCCTGAAATCTTCTCTCTACTCTACCCACACCGCCCCTGCTCTGCACGGCGAGCAGAGCCCTCCTCGCCTGGGGCAGGCATAGCAGCTCCCTGCCCAGCATCTGTCTTCCTCCCACCAGCCCTGCCTGACACCCTGCTGCCCTCACTCACCCTCGCAGATGGCCTCCAGCTTCTGCCTGCTCCGGCCCCTCATGCGCCGCCCAACGAGCCCTAGGCACACACACAGCCCCCCATAAACCCTGCTCCACAGCCCACCCCCAGCAGCAAACACGGCCCCCAGCCCTGCCCGCCTGGCCATGCGCCCACCTCCCCTCGGGCTGGGCTGACCCCAGGGCGCTTTCCCAGTGGGACACCCAAGGGCCTTGCTGTGAGGCACTGAACAAGGCTCCCACCAGCCCCACACGTGTGGCCAGAGATGGCAGAGGGTGACACGGAGCCCCCGGGCACCCAGGCCCTCCAGCAGGCACTCGGGGCTGCAGCAGCCACAGTCGCAAGGCTGCTTCTTGCTGCCAGCGCAGCAGCCGGGGCTGGGGCCGAGCTGTCCCGGGACAGAGAGGGACCGCAGCGGTTGGGGCTCACCAGTGAACCTCACAGCCGCCTCTCGCAAGGACTCTTGGGGGCTCTCCAAGTACAACAGGCTCTGGCGCAGGTATTCGTCCACTCTTCTCCTGCCCCTCGCCAGCTGGGGAGAGCACAAGGGCACGGCCTTGGCGCACACACCC